>NW_006921747.1:7830826-7840734 GCF_000298275.1 Orycteropus afer afer
ATTCACTAAAAAGTTGGTAATATAAATACCATTTGATCCAGCAATTTCATTACTAGATATATATCTTAAAAAAGTGAAAGCTACAACATGAATAGGTATATGTATATCCATGTTCATCACAGCACTATTCATAATAGCAAAGACATGCAAACAACCTAAGTGCCCATGAATGGAAGAATGGATAAGCAAACTGTGGTAAATCTACACAATGGAATACTATATAACACTAAAGAATAGAATTTGCAATACAGCACATAATTTTGTAGAGTCTGAAAAATACCACATATTGTGAATGAACTTGGAGGACATAATGTTGAGTAAAATAAGGGAATCTTAGAAAGACAAATATTGTATTAGTTCACTATTGTAAAAAGTCAAGAAAAGATTTATACATGAGAGGAAACTTTCTTTGTTTTTGCTGGTTACAGGAATGGGAGGGAAGGGTAAGGAAAATTAATATATATGTGCCAAAGATTATTAGTGGTTATGAAGGGTAAGAGGGAGGGGGAAAAGGAAAGATTTTGTTTGCATGGAATTGAGTGTGTGCTAATGGTGGTGGAATATTTTGGAAAAGGATAACAATAATGGTGGCACAACATGAAAAATGTCACCAGTGTCCCTGATTAGTAAATGTGAAAGTTGTTATGTTGATGTTCCGGTTACTTCATGCTGCTCTTACAAAAAATACCACAAATGGGTGACTTTAAGAAACAGGAGTTTATTGTCTTACAATTTTTGAAGGCTAGGAGTCTGAGTTCAAAGTGCCAGGCTCTAGGGGCTAGATGAAAGCCCCTCAACCTTGGACTTCAGCACTGCCTCTTGCTCCCGGCCCTCTAAAGCTGGAGGCTTTCTTTACTCAGAACAAGAATTTGGTATCAGCTGCCTGAGCAGCTGCTGCCTGCTGAGGTTGACAAACCCAAGGTTGACAAGTAAAATGTCACAGTCCCAATATTACCAAACCACATAGCAGGCCATTGATTCAAGTCTATTAAGCCCCAAGATTGACAGACAAAATGGCAGGCTACTGAATAATAGCTTAGCTACATGCAGGATTCAAGCATACCAGAACATGCAGATTATTCCTAAAGCTTCTCTTTATGTGTTGAGAATGGACCACATCTCTAAGGCAGCTACTCAGCTGCTCACAATACATTCCACCATGGAGTTGATTACCAGTCTCATTATCAGGAATACTATATCCAGCTGTCTAGTCACTCAAAACCAGGGCCAGCCAAGTTAACATGCAACCTTAACTTCCACATGGTGAATGGCTTGGTGTGTATGTTTTTAACACGATAATAGGGAAAAAAATAAAAAAAAAAACTGACTGAGAATGACCAGTCTCTTTCTCTTATAGTTTGATCATGTTGTCAGAAGGGAGCAGACCCTTTAGAAGGATATCATGTGTAGTAAAGTAGAAGGTCAGTGAAAAAGGAGAAGACCCTCAGTAGATGGATTGACCAAGTGGCTTCGATGATGGGCTTAAGTATGGAAATGATTGTGAGGATGACACAGGGCCAGGTAATATTTCATTATGTTGTACATATAATATCACTATGATTTGGAACCACCTTGATGTCACCTAATAACAACAACAGCAATCATACAGAAATATATTGCCAGACCTCTCTTCTGTGGCACTGGTAGGTGGATTTGCACTGCTAACCTTGGTTAACCTTGGTTAGCAGTGGAGTTCAAATCATTATGCCACCCAGGGGCCTTGAATAGTAGCCATTTAATTAGAATTCTTTAAAAACTAGTCAATAGGTGAGTGTATTTAGAAAAATGTAATTCATAAGATGAGGAAAGAAAGGAGGAAAAGGAAATGGTTTAAGAAAAAAGATAGTGGTAACTTTGTGGAGACCAAAGCCTTTTGATCAAAAACTAAAAATATCCCTTTTACACAAAATTCAGCTAACCTCAAAGTAAACAGTTCTCCCTCCTCAACAATGTGGCTGACTCAGCACAGGATGAGGTTCAGAGAACAGACATATTAAGTATCTACTATTTTCTCTACTCCCCTCCTCCCCCCACGGAAGAAAAATAAAAATTCTTTGGAAGAGTGATCTCACCAATTCCATTCATAAGGGTCCTGTAGAAGCAGTCATTTCATGACCTGAGCCTTCCTAGCTGGCCAGAACTGCTGTCTAGGGGAGAGCATGTGCCCAACTAAAGAAGTCTCTTCTTTAATATTTCTTGCACCCAATAATCTTTTATTCAATAAGCAATGGTGCAAAGTTCAATATAGGTCATAATATTATTTTAATATCTAAGAACCTAAAAGGAACTCCGAGCAGAATGTTTTTAGTGATATCACTAATAAAGGCTCATGTTGTTATTTGGTTCTAGGTGGTTATTATATACTCTACAGAATTGTACTTCCATAGTGATACTGCCTCGGAAACCCAAGGAGGGGTCGCTATGAGTCGGGTCCAACTCTATGGCACATAACAGCAACAACAACATGGAAATGTTTACCAAAAAAAAAAAAAAAATTAATGCTACTGAGAAGTTGATATTACTTGAATTGATTTCTAATAGCCTAAACTACACACAATAAACCACTAACTGAATCAAATACATCATAAATATCCATCTTGCCTTTACTTGCTTGCTAGGCTGAGCATATGATACTGCCTTAAGTTTTTTTAATATGTAAGATAAAATGCTTCTGCCATGGTCATATAATAGGACTTTAGCATAAGGAATAAGATCACCTCTCTGTTGCTTTGTTACATCAGGGAGGGGGAAATGTGTTGCTGTTACTAGTGATATTTCAGGTTAAAAATCACAGTTATTGCTAAGCAAATATTTTTGACATAGAAGAAACAGTCTGAAATAGAGAAAAGTTTGAGGCCTTATTTTGTCCCCTGTCATGGTTGGAGAAGCCCAATATCTTCACCCAAAACAAGACCAGGAGCTGACTGTGGAACACACCATCAATTGTTCATATGCAAGTTCAAGCTGAAACTGAAGACACTTAAAACAACTCCATGAGAACCAAAATATGACCTTGATTTTATCCTTCTTGAATTTAGAGACCATCTAAAGAATAGATTTGATGCGTTGAACATCAATGATTGAAAACCAGAAGCATTGTTGTATAACATCAAGAACATCATCCATTAAGAAAGGAAAAGGTCATTAAAAAGACCAGAAAGGAAGGAAAAAGCAATGTGGATGCCAGAGAAGACTCTAAAACTTGCCCTTGAGTGGAGAGTAGCTAAAGCAAATGGGAGAATTGACAGGATAAAAGAACTGAACAGAAGATATTTCAAAGAGCAGCTCAAGAAGACAAAGTCAATGATTATAATGAACTGTGCCAAGAGTTGGAGTTAGAAAACCAAAAGGGAAGCACACACTCAGCATTTCTCAAGCTGAAAGAACTGAGGAAAAAATTTAAGTGCAATATTGAAAGATTCAATGGGCAATATGTTGAATGATACAGGAAACACCAAAAGAAAATGAGTGGAATGCATAGAGTCACTATACCAAAAAGAACTGGTATATGAACATCCATTTCAGTAGGTGGCATATGATCAAGAACCAATGGTATTGAAGGAAGAAGTCAAAGCTGCACTGAAGGAACTGGCAAAAAACAAGGCTCTGGGAATTGACGGAATACCCATTGAGATGTTTCAACAAATGGTAGCCCAGCTGGAGGCACTCACTCAGCTATGCCAAGAGATTTGGAACACAAATACTTGGCCAACCGATGAGAAGAGATCCATATTTGTACCCATTCCAAAGAAGGGTGATCCCACAGAATGAGGAAATTATCGAACAATATCACTGATATCACAGACAAGTAAAATCTTACTGAAGATAATTCAAAAATGATTAAAGCAGTGTATTGACAGAGAACTTCCAGAAACACAAGCTACATTCAGAAGGGGACATGGATTGAGGGATATCATAGCTGACATCACATGGATCTTGGCTCAAAGCAGAGAATACCAGAAAGATGTTTACTTGTTTTCTTGACTATGTAAAGGCATTCAATTGTGTGGATCATAAAAATTATAGATAACTTTGAGAAGAATGGGAATTCCAGAACACTTAATTATGCTCATGAGGAACCTGTACATAGACCAGGAGGCTGTTGTTCCAACAGAACACAAGGATACCTGTTTAAACTACCTGTTTAAAATTAGTAAGGGAGTGTGTCAGGGTTGTATCCTTTCACCATACTTATTCAACATGTATGCTGGGCAAATAATTCGAGCAGCTAATCTATATGAGGAAGAATGTGACTTCAGGATTGGTGGAAGGCTTATTAACAACCTGTAATACACAAATGACACAACTTTGCTTGCTGAAAGTGAGGATGACTTAGAGCACTTAGTGATGAAGACTAATGAGTGCAGTCTACAGTACGGATTACACCTCAATATAAAACAAAAATCCTCACAATGGGACCAATAGGCAGAGCATCATGATGGATGGAGAAAAGATTGAAGTTGTCGAAGACTTCATATTACTTGGTTCTACAATCAATGCCAATGGAAGCTGCAGTCAAGACATCAAAAGATGTATTCATTGGGAAAATCTGCTGCAAAAAACCTTTTTCAAGTGCTGAAGAGCAAAAATATATCCTTAAAGATGAGGACACGCCTAACCCAAGCCATGGTATTTTCAATTGCCTCATATGCATGCGAGTGCTGGACAATGAATAAGGAAGACTGAAGAAGAGTTGATGCTTCTGAGTTGTGGTGTTGGTGAAGAAGACTGAAAGTACCATGGAATGCCAGAAGAACTAACAAATCTGTCCTGGGAGAAGTGCAGCCAGAATGCTCCTTGGAAGTGAGAATGGCCAGACTTTGTCTCACCTATTTTGGTCACGTTGTCAAGAGGGACCATTCTCTGGAGAAGGATGTGCTTGGTGAAGAGGAGGGTCAACAAAAGAGGGGAAGGCCCTCAATGAGATGGATAGACATGGTGGCTGCAGTGATGGGCTCATGTATAGTAGTGATAGTGAGGCTGGCACAGGACCAGGCAGTGTTTTATTCTGTTGTACTTAAGATCACTGTGAGCCAGAGACGACTAGATGGCACATAACAACAACATCATTTTCCTGGTGAACTAGACAAAAAGTTTCTTCTTGAGCCTTGGTTTTCCTATGTATACAATGATGGTATCCAATTAGATAAAATCTAAGTCCTGGATATAAAATATGACATGTGTCTTTTATACCAGGGCATTAAGCAGGGAAGACTCCAATCATTGGTACTCTTCTATGCATGAATTTATAAAAACAACTGACAATTAGGGTTCAGAGAAATAAGTTTAAATGTTGGATCTGCCGCTTACTACTCATATAATCTCTTTACTAAATTATTTAGATAATCCAAAGCTATTTTTCTAAAATTGAAAATGGGTGTATCAGTTATTGTTGAGTCAACTTCAACTCACAGTGGGAATAAGTCACTATAATAACACTTCCTCTATCTTACAAAGTTCTTGCACGGTACAAATGAGGTATTGCATGTGAATTTGCTTAAACTCGTATGATTTTCATGGTGGAAAATGTAGTGGTAATAGTAATATTAAAGTAATTGTGACATCAGGTAATGTTTATTGAACACTAACTATGTGCTGTACACTACCTTGACCATTATATGTACATTGTCATATTTCATTCTCTTAACAATTGAAAAGGGTGCTTTAATTTCACCATTTTACAGAAGTGAAACAGGCTTAAAAATTCAAGTCATGTGCTCAATGGCACAGTTAATAAATGGTGGCACTTAGACTCAAACTGAGGGCAATCTGGCTTCAAAGCCCAAGCTTTCACCCACTTTTCTCTAATGATTTATTCCTCCAGCATAAAGTAGATTCATATTTATATGAGGAAATTTCTACTTCCAGCAATGTTCTCATTTGAAATAAAGCTTCTCACTGAGAACAATCAGAAAATCAGTACCCAACCCCCACAATTAAAAAAAAAAAAAAAAAAAAAACTGTTTGAAGACATTGGAGAACTGCACAGGAAGTGAAAAATCAAGGAGCTAATATGCCAGAGAGAAGAGGAACTCAACACTCAACACTACTTTCTTCTTGAGGCATTGACCAATTTGAAACTACAACAGAGAGATTGTAAAGCTCAGAAGAATTGTGGTAGTTTCACAGACCTGGGGTACATAGTTTCATAGACCTTTGTAGTTCAAAATCTACAAAAGAAGTTGTTGTTGTTGTTGTTATGTGCTGTCCAGTCATACCTAACTCATAGCGATCCCTCCTTGGGTTTCCCAGGAAGTATCACTACGGAAGTAGATTGCCCAACCTTCCTTCTGAGGAGTGGCTAGGGGGTATGAACTGCCAGGCTTCTGGTTAGCAGTCAAGTGCCTTAGGCACTATGCTATCAGAGCTCCCCTTGGCAAATACCACAATTTTCAAATTGAGACTTCACTCTAATAGTAAGGATAAGCTGTAAATAGATCTGCACTCCAAAAAGACTAGAGTCTCTCACTGAATCAACTCAATCTCTGATTGTGTTAAGGTGATATGTCCCCACTCAAGTTGCCTACTAGAAGAAAAGCAAATCTCTGAATGCATATAACATCAATCATTCACAAAGTGTCTCTATTATTTGGCATACACAATGAAGATTTAAAAATCAAATGAAAAGTCCAGTAAGATGATGGAATAGGCAGAAAGACTGCACAGACTGACCCTCTTCAACAAAGAAAAGGGAAACCAGTTAACAAAGATATAGAACATAATCCTGAACCCCTGAGCTTTGAAGGGAAGGATATAGAAGTAGAGTAAACTCCAACTAGCAGAATAATTTGCATAAAAATACCAAAAAAGGAGACATATGGAGCTGCGGTCTGACAGCGATCCTGATGGTACAGACAGCTTGGATATTGCCAAGAGGTGGTAGGACCTAAGAAATAACCTAAAAATCAGCTCTGCTAGCCAGGGACTTCATGGAGGACTACTCTGGTGGCTGGGGAATAAAAGAAGAAGCAGAGAAGAGGAAGGTGGGCTGAGCTGTGGACTTTTGCCTGTCCAAAGGGTGCAGCCATTTTGCATGTTTACAAGCAGCTTGACCATTTTAGATATTTAAAGTGACAGCATTCTCCCAGGTTCCAGGAACTTAAGAATAGACTCTGCTTGCTGGGAACCACAAAGACATCCCAGACACACAGATTCTAGAAAGGTGTGACATTCCCCTTGTTACTCTTAAACACCACACCCTCTTGGTAAATGGAGGTGTGGCCATCCCTCACTCCTACCCACCTTCTAGGCTGGCAGGAATTCCATCCCAGTCTGTGTGCTCTGATGGAGCCTAAGTGCCCTGCCCTGCCCTGTCCATATATATATTTTTTTCCTTTTTTCCTTTTTTTTTAGTTTGTTTTTGTCTGTTTTAAAACTACTACTATTATTATTACTTTTGTCCTGTTTAATATCATTCCTTATTCTTCCCTTCCCAGGTTCTAGTTTTCAACATTTTTTCTTTTCCCTGTTCCTGGTTCCATTTTTTTCCCCTTTCTTGTAGGTAACCCCATTCCTTGTTGTTTTTTTTGTGTGTTTTCCATTTTTTATTCATTATTCTCCCTCTCTACGTTTTTCTCTTATTACCCTCTCCCCAGATATCACAATGTTTTTTTGTTTTGTTTTTGTCTTTTTCCCTTTTCTCTTTTTGATTACTGTTCCTGCATGATTACACTGTGTGTTTTTTGTCCATTTGCTTTTACTTTTTTGATGGTTATTCAATTGTTATTTTTGTCTGAGTGGGAGACAGCAACAGTCTCAATACAACATAACTCCACCCAAACCTCCTGCAGCTTCACTTACTGAGTGTTAGTCATCATGTCCTTCTCCATCAACAGGGCTTTGATAAACAACCACCAAGAACAGCCTGATTCACTCTTAGCTGCTCTTCACAAACAGTTAATAGAGATCTAAATACAACAAGATCACAATGTCTTGGAGACAACAGACCATCGCAGTCCACACAAAGAAGCAAGATAAAGTAGTAGAACCAAGGGACCAGGATAGAAACACAGAACACATCCCTGAAGAAGAAAGAGCATTGGAACTCCCTGATAAGGAATTCAAAAGAATTATATTTAGGTACTGTGATGGTTATGTTTGTGTGTCAACTTAGCTAGGTCTGCTTCAGTGGCTGGGCAGCTGGATGTAGTATTCCAACTCCATGGTGGAATCTACTGGGAGCAGCTGATTAACTGCCTTAGGGACTGTGGTCTGTTTCCTGTATATAAGGAGACATTTTGAGAATGGTCTCTAGCCTATGGCATGCTTGGACCCTGCATGTAGCTGTGTTGTTGCTCAGCAGCCTGCTATCCTCTACCAACCTTGGGACTTACAATGGACTTAAAAGTTAATGGCCTGCCATGTGGTTTGGTAACATCGGGACTGTGCCTTTTTACTTGTAAACCTTGGGGATTCTCCGCCTCAGTAGCCAGCATCTGTCTGAGTGAAGAAAAGCCTCTAGCTCCAGTGGAACAGGAGTAGGAGGCAGAGCTGGACTCCAAGGTTGAGGGGCTTTCACCCAGCCCGTAGAGCCTGGCACTTGAAATTGGACTTAAAGCCTCCAAATTATAAGAATAAACTGCTGTTTGCTTAGGCCATCCCATTTGTAGTATATTCCTGTCAGAGCAGCACTAGGTAACCAGAACAGGTATCTTCAAAGGATTGAGAGACAGATCAAGGAAAATACAGACAAATCCCTAGAAGAATTTTGGAAGAAACTACAAGAACAAAATGACAAAATAAATGAAACATTAGACATTATTCTAAATCTATAGATAGAAATCCAGAAGATTAATACTAAATTGTCAGAAATAAATAACACATTGGAAGGGCAAAGGAGTAGAATTGATCCAATGGAAAGCAGAATTAATGAGATTGAAGACAAACATGAATACTTCTATGGAAAGGGATCAATTGGAAAAAAAGATCAAAACAAAATGAAGAAAGCCTAAGGAGCATGTGGGATACCATCAAAAGAAATAACCTACATGTCTTCAGATTCCAGAACAGGAAGAGAACAATAAAACCGTTGAGAAAAGTGTCTAAGATATGTTGGAAAAGAACTTCCCTGATATGATGAAAGATGAGAATATATCCATTCAGGAAGTCCAATGAACCCCAAACAGGATACACCCCAAAAGAAAATCACCAAGGCAAATCATCATAAAACCCATCAAACTGAAGACAAAGAGAATGCTGAAAGCTGCATGGGAAAAAACAAAAAGTTACTTACAAAGGACACCCAGTAAGAATAAGCTCTGATTTCTCAGTAGAAACCATGCAAACGACAAGGCAATGGGATGGTATATACAAAACTCTGAAAGAGCAAAATTTTCAACCAAGAATTATATACCTGGCAAAATTGTCCCTGAAATATGATGCTGAAATTAAACATTTCCAGATAAGCAGAAACTAAGGGAATTTGTTAAAATCAGACCAACCTTGTAAGAGACACTAACGCAAATCCTCTGAACAGAGAACCAAAAATGGCAAACAACAACCAACCACTAATACACAAAATGACAAAACCCAGAAACCACAGCTCTGGACATATCCACAGTAAAATAAGCTTACAAGATTGTAAACAGGGAACCAGAGACTTCAATTGGCAAATGAGGACAGCTACAAACCAAAAAGAGGGAAAATACTGTGTAGTTACAGAATTTCTAAATGGTGAGGAAGTCAAGAAATTTGCAAGATAGAATCGACTATTTGAAACTCTGGAAGAAAATTATAAATCACAGGGTAATCTCAAAGAAACATGATAAACCTTCACATCACAATTAAAAAGAGGACAAGCACAAATATTCAGCAAATACTAAAACAACAGCAACAAAGAAAATGATAACATGATTCATAAACATAATATGCTCAGCACAGAAAATAATATGGAACAAAGAAACCAGGGA
>NW_006921747.1:7873322-7875832 GCF_000298275.1 Orycteropus afer afer
AAATCTTCACCCAAATCACCAAAAAAAAAAAAAAAAAAGTTGAATTCTGGATCAGTATTGCATTAAAAGTATAGATTGCTTTAGGTAGTATTGGCATTTTCACAATATTTAGTCTACCTATCCATGAACAAGGTAGTTTCTTCCATTTATGTAGTACCCTTGCTGTCTCTTGTAGCAGTGTTTTATAGTTTTCTTTGTATAGGACTTTTGTGTTTCTGGTGAGGTTTATTCCTAGATATTCTATCTTTTTAGTAGCTATAGTAAATGCTATTGTTTGCCTTATTTCTTTATCAGAGGACTCTTTGTTGGTGTAGAGGAATCCAACTGACTTTTGTATGTTGAGCTTGTATCCTGTCACTTTGCTGAACCTCTCTGCTAATACCAGTACTTTTTTTATTGAGTCCCTTGGGTTTTCTATGTACGGGATCATATCATCTGCAAATAGAGATAGTTTTAGTTCTTCTTTGCCAATCTGTATGCCATTTATTTCTCTTTCTTGCCTTATTGTTCTGACCAGGTCTTCCAATACAATGTTAAATAGAAATGGTGATAGAGGGCATCCCTGTCTGGTTCCTGTTCATAAGGGGAATGCCTTGAGTCTTTTTCCATTAATAATGATGTTGGTCATTGGCTTTGCATATATACCCTTTATTATGATGAGGGATTTCCCTTCTATCCCTATTTTGCTGAGAGTTCTGAACAGGAATGGATGTTGGATTTCATCAACTGCCTTTTCTGCTTCAATTGACATAATCATATGGTTCTTTGTTTTGTTTGTGTGGTGGATTACATTGATTTATTTTCGGATGTTAAACCACCCTTGTAAACTTGGTGT
This sequence comes from Orycteropus afer afer, assembly GCF_000298275.1. Taxonomy (NCBI): domain Eukaryota; kingdom Metazoa; phylum Chordata; class Mammalia; order Tubulidentata; family Orycteropodidae; genus Orycteropus; species Orycteropus afer. The sequence goes on from NW_006921747.1 coordinate 7,874,158, forward strand.
GAATCCCATTTGGTCCGGGTCTATTAAGTTTTTGATATGTGTTGGATTCTGTTGGACAGGATTTTGGTTAAAAATTTTTGCATCTATGTTCATGAGGGTATTGGTCTGTAGTTTTCCTTTCTAGTGGTGTCTTTCCCTCGTTTTGGTGTTAGTGTTATGCTTGCTTCATAAAATAAGTTTGGAAGTGCTCCACCTTTTTCTATGTTCTGGAATAGCTTGAGTAGCATAGGTGTCAACTCTTCTCTGAATATTTGATAGAATTCTACAGTGAAAACATCAGGGTCAAGACTTTTCTTTGTGGGAAGTTTTTTTATGACCTGTTCAACTTATTCGTTATAGGTCTGTTCAAGTTTTCTACCTCTGAGGGGGTTAGTTTAGGTAGGTCTTGTAATTCTAGAAACTTGTCCATCTCTTCTAGGTTCTCAAATCTATTAGAGTACAGTTTTTTCATAATATTCTGTCCATATCATTTTTATTTCAGTTGATTCTGTGTGATGATACCCTTTTCATCAACAATTCTTGTGATTTTGATCTTCTCTTTCTTTTCTTTTGTTAAATCTGCCAATGCTTTATCTAATTTGTTAATCTTTTTGAAGAACCAGCTTTTTGTTTATTGATTTTCTCTATGTTTTTTTTTTCTATTGTTGTTTTCTGTTTCATTTATTTCTGCTTTCATTATTTCCTTGCTTCTAGATATTGTAGGATTCTTTTGTTGTTCTTTTTCTAGTTGTTGGCGTTGATAAGTTAGAGTGTTGATTTTATTTCTTTCCTCTTTTTTTTTTCCTTTTTTTTTTTTCTAATTGTGATTTGGGTGAAGATTTACAGAGCAAATTCACTTTCCATATAGCAGTTTACATATACTTTGTCTCATGACATTGACCACAGTTTACCACAACACAACAGCTCCATTCCCCATTCCTCCCCATAGTTACCTCTTCCCAGTGTCCATCCCTCCATGGACTCCTGCCCCCTAAGCTGTCTCTCTGTGCATAAGCAGCCCTTTTTCTCCCATGATTGTTCTCTCCAAGGAGTGTATCTACCTCAGGTAAATGATCAACTTATATGCTTGTCTTCTGTTTGGCTGGAAACCACAGGTGTGGGTTCAATTCCAGGCCTGAACGGCAGCTAGGGGCCTTAGTCTCAGCGGTTCCACCAGGCTCTATCAGATCAGCAAATCTGGTACCCCGCCTTTTTTTTTCTCCAAATGATTTTGAGTTTTGTTCCACATTGTTCTCCCTATCAAGGATCTGCTACACAGATCCCCTTCCAAGTGGATGACAGTGGTAGCCAGGCACCATCTTGTTCTTCTGGTCTCTTAGTCGTATAGGCTGCAGATCGGATGGTGTACCAGTCACTAGGACTAATTGTTTCCATTAATTTGGTTTTCTTCCTTCTTCTTTGCTCTGGACGAGGAGAGACCCATTGTTGCATCTAGATGGCAGCTTGCTAGCTTTTAAGATCCCAGTCACTACTTGCCAAAGTAGGCAGTGGAAAAATGTTTTATATAGTATGTTACGCCAATTGAGCTTGATGTTCCCTGTGACTATGGTCCCAAGCCTGCAGGTTAAACTACTCATTCCCTCTGGGTAGCTGGCTGTGACCAAGCAGTGACAACAACCTTCCCCTTGTCAACTCTACTATACACCTGGGAATTCTGATCATTCACATAAACTTA
>NW_006921748.1:0-21747 GCF_000298275.1 Orycteropus afer afer
TGGTATTTATAGCTACCTTCTTCCACTACCCATTCCATCTCAATTAAACATGGTTCTTTGCCTGATAGAGTTACCCAAGCCTTCATTCCTGAAGGGTCTGAGCTATTAGGAGTCACGACTGAATTACGTTATAGTTTTCTTTTTCTTTTAATCACAGTGTATGGTAATGCTAAGAAGTGCTCTAAGGGATTGTTTGAATTCCAGACATATTCTTCCTTATGTCCATTGTGTAATATCAGTCCAACTTCCCTTGGATATTCAACATTTATCATTCTAGCCCATACAGTAACTTCATTCTTTGCTTGTTGATTCAGAGGTATAAGAAGTCCAAAATAACCAGGTGGCAGTCTAAATCTCCAGTTCAATGGAATTATTGTTGTGTCTCTTGATGGAAGCATTTCTCCTTTTATAACTAAAATCTCTACACTAGAAGAGCATAGAGTGGTGGCAGATAAAAAGCAAAAAAAAAAAAAAAAAATGCAAATGGATCATAAGAATAATAGAGAGTAGACCAACTCATTTCTATCCCTTGATTCCTAGAACTGCGAATTTTTGATTTTCAAGAAACAGCACCATATATTGAATGCTGATTTAGAACATATACAGCATACTAGGAGACACTGTCACAGCCCTGCAAGGTATTGCCATATAGCTGGCATTGCAATTAAGTCTTTCAAAAGTCATTACATCATTCTATCAAGCTAGCTGCTTTAGAATGATTAGGACATGTTAAGACCAGTTAATATCATAAACAAGGACCCATTACCACACTTTATTTGCTGTGAAATGATTTTGTAGATTGGAGGCAATGTTATGTGGTATACTAGGTCAGAGAATAAAAATTTCTGTAAGACAATAGGTTATAGTTTGGCAGAAACATTGGATACAGGGAATGCAAATCCATAAACAGAATGAATGTCTATCACAATTAGAACAAAGAGCAGCTCATTCCATGATGTAAATAGTTCAATGTAATCAATTACCTACTGAGAAGCCAGTTGATCACTCTGGGAAATAGTGCCATATCAGGGATTTAGGGTTGATCTCTAAATGCTGTCAGATTGAGCACTCAGTTGTGGTTGAAACCAGGTCAGCCTTGGTGAGTGGAAGTTCATTTTGTTGAAGCCATGCATAACTTCTATGCCAGCATCATGACTCCTTTGTTCATAAGCCAAATGGGCAATGACAGGCATGGCTGGGGAAAGAGGATGACAGACATACGCAGAATAGGGCATCTTATTCACTTCATTATTAAAATCCTCTCTGCCAAGGTCACCCTTTGGCCAACTTTTACAAAAGATGTAAATATTTTCAAACTATTTTCCCACTCATAGAAGCCTATTCACAAACTTCTCCCCCAGAGTTTTTCTTACAATTTCCAATCATATTCCTTCTAAGTCCCTCCCCATTAAGCCAAAACGTTTTTCAAAGTCCATTGATTACTATGCGCTTGTATCACTGACTAGTTTGTCTTAAAAAGTAAAATGAACAACCAAACTCACTGCTCAAAGTTCTGCCTAATGAGAAGATTTCTATTTATTACTGTCCTTCAGAGAGGTCCAAAAAAAGAGATTAGGGTGCTATAGCTGTCCACTTGCAGATAGAGCCTGCATGTGTTACAGAACTATCCATAAACCAGGCCTAAATTTATATTTTTCAGTGAACTTGGTGTAGCAAACTTCCTATGAATCCACAAGTGTGATCTGGGAGAGAGAAATTAATGTAACAGGACCAGAGACCATGGGCATTTGGGCCACTTTCTCAAGTAATTTACTGTGTCTTCAGAGCCTACTAGAGCTTGATCATTGAATTTATCACTTTCTTTTCATCATGGAATGCTGCTATGCATGCACAAATTTGTATCTTAGTGGATCAGACAATACCAGGATCAAATGGGAATTTTCACCCATGGGTAAGCTTTCAATCTATACTAAGACCCAATAGTAAATTGAAAGCTATTTCTCAAGGGGAAAGTAATTATACATAAGAGATTACAGAACTCTGTTCATAAATCCTACAGGTCAGCACTGCACCTATAGAGACCTGCTAAATGATATAAATAGCATCTCTATCTAATACTAAGAAGACCTGGTACTGCAGTATTTAATGTGGCTGGCTGCTAACAGCAAGATCATTGGTTCAAACCCACCAGACATTCTGTGGGAAAAAATATGTGACAATATGCTTCTGTAAATATTTACAAGCTTGGGACTCCAAGCAAGTTTTACTCTGTCCTATCAGGTGACCGTAAGTCTAAATCAACTCAACAGCACTGAGTTTATCTAACATTGAAACTGCAACACCATCAAATCTGCTGGATCATATGCCCAAGTGGCAGAGCAGTTTACATTACAGTCTGGACCTTTTATGTAGTTGTCTTTTATTCTGGGGTCCACTCAAATGCTTACAGCATTCATATTTCCTCTTTTTCACTTATCAATGTAGCTAGAAGACTATCAATTTCATTAATCATCTCAAATAATTAACTATTGCCTTCATTAATTTTCTGTTCTTTTTCAGTTTCTTATTGCATTGACCTTGTTCTGAATTATTATTTCCTTTCTTCTGAATACTTTTATTATCATTATGCTAGATTCTTAAGGAAGAAGATAAGGAGCTACAAATTTACCTTTAAGTGCTGCTTTTGCTGTATCATGACAATATCAGATTCTGTCTGAGACAGAATCAACAGGATCTAAAGTGAATTAGATACTGGAAGTCTCAGATAAGTTGGTCATAAACTGAAATATGAAGTTTCTAAGATATGGAAGATATGTATATAGAGAGAAGAAGGATGCTATTCAATTAATGAATGTAGTTTGGTGTTAAATTGCATAAGAACTGTCTAAGGAACATCTAAGTAATGACGGATAATACAAAGGTAGAGGTTAGTTAAGATATCCAAACTTGAGATATTAATTTGAACATTTGCATGATGGAAGTAAATACATGATAGGTGTAACCATGAATAAACAATGCATAAATATCATTCCCTTGGTAAAATGTGTAGAGTGAGAAGGCCAAGGAAAAACTGAAAACCCTACATACATTTTGAGAATACTGCTCAAAGATTAAAAATGATGGAAGAATATATGAAGGATGTTTAGATAAATAAAATAAGAAGAAGACTCTGGTATTGCAAAATCCAAGGGAGAAAAATAATTGGAAATGGAGAAATGGGTTAATAATATCAAATATTACAGAGAGCAAGATCCAGAGCAATAAGAACTGAGGGATATCTTGACATTTAGCAAATATCTATACATTTGAAAAGGTAGCATTAGGCAATTTGGGAAGTCATTTGGGTATGAGAGTGGAGAATAAAGATATTAAGATCAAGAATTTATTAAGAGTAGGGAAGCAAAAGTCAAAGAGATGGAATAGTTGTGTGTCTGTCAGGCCCAATGATCCAGCATGCCACTTTGGTAAAATGGTCTGGGATAAACTGGGTCCTGGCCAGATTGGCTGGTGTGGTAGCATTGGTGCTTTATCCTGAGTTTTAGATTAAGGGTATTTGATATAAAATTTAATCTGATTGCAAAAAAAAAAAAATGCTGACATAATATAGAATCTGCAAAACACTGCATTAACATGGATGAACTTGGAGGACATTATGCTGAGTGAAATAAGTCAACTACAGAAGGACAAATATAGTATTAGTTCATAACTGTAAAGAGTCAAGGAATGGTTTATATAAAGAAGGAAACTTTCTTTGTTGATTACCAGGGGTGGGAGGGAAGGGGAGGAAGAACTGCCAAAATAATAATAATAATAATATTGATCCATGTCACTTTAGTTTTCTGTATTTTACTGTACATAAATTGTATTTCAATAAAATGTATTCAAAAATGCTAACATGTTTCTGTTGACTTTTACTGAGTGGAAGTTGTAGTGTACATAAGTGAAAATGGATCTTCCTAAAGCTGCAGAGTCTAGAATACTTAACACTAGCTTCAATTCAGAAAATACTTGTTTTGGTTCTCTACTGCTACTCTAACAGAAAATACCACAAATGGGTGGCTTTAACAAATAAGGATTTATTCTCTTACAGTTTAAGAAGCTAGAAGTCTGAGTTCAAAGTGCCAGCTCTAGGAGCTGGGTGAAAACCCTTCAACCTGTGGCTTCAGCTCTGCCTTTTGCTCTCAGCACACTGGAGTTGGAGGCATCTCTTAACTCAGGCAGTGTCTGGCTGCTGAGGCTAACAAAGCCAAGGTTGGCAAGTCAAATGGCAGAGTCTAAAGATTATTAAGCACCATGGCAGGCCACTAGTTCAAGTCCAGAAATAGTCCCAAGAACAGCAAACAACATGGCAGCCCAATCACCAATGACTCAGCCAGATGTAGATCCAATGTGCCAAGAAGCTAAGATCTTTCTCAAAGCATCTTCTTATATATTAGAAGCAGGACTTCCAGTAAGTTGGAGGAATAGGCAGACAAGCAACATAGATCCTCTTCAACAAAGAAAAGAAAACCAACTGATACAAAAGGTAATCCTGCAGCCCTGAGCTTTGAAAATAACTATAAAGAAGTGGATTAGGCACCAACTAGTAGAAAAACCTGAATGAAAACACTGAGTACAGAGATAGTCAGAGCTGCAGACTGTCAGCTACTCTGACAGGACCAACAGCCTGAATATTTCCAAGAGGTGCTGGGACCTGAGGATTGACCTAAACATAAGCCCTGATCAACAAGGGCTACAAGGATGACTATGCTGGTGGCCTATAACTAGGGAGATAAAACAGCAAGGAGGGAGACAAGCTGAGTTATTGACTTTCCACTGTTTGGAGGGCAGAGCCATTTTGATTGTTTACACACAGCAGCCATTTTGGATATTTAAGGTGACTGAGGGTGCAGCCATTTTGAATCTTCACAAGTGCCAACCATTTTGAATTTTAACGTGATAGCATTCTCATTCAGGTTTCAGGGACCTCAGACTAGGCTCTGTTTCCCAAGGTCAGCAGGGACATATAAGAAGCTGACAACAGGAAAGGAGACAGTGGTGAATGTATAAGTGCTGTCAACTAATGAATAGAGGAGTACAGTACCCTGCTTGAGTAGATAACATACAAATAAAACAAAGAAAATGGAAATTGTGGGCAAGTCACTCCAACATACAATCACCAATTAAATATAAACACAAAAATATTACAAAGCCTCAGAGACAACAGAGCATCATAGTTGACACAAAGAAACAAGATAAAATGGGAAAAACAGGGGACAAGGATACAGAGTCAAAACACATCCCTGAGGAATATGCAGCACTGGAACTCCCTAATAAGGAATTCAAAAGAATTATATTTAGGTATCTTCAACCAATGAAGAGAGAGATCAAGGAAAACACGGAGAAAACCCTAGAACAATTTTGAAACAAAATACAAGAACAAAATGACAAAATAAGTGAAAAATTAGAAATGATACAAAATCTATACACAGAAATCCAGAAGATTAATAATAAATTTTCAGAAGTAGATGAGACATTGAATGGGCAACAGAGCAGAATTGAATCAATGGAAGACAGAATTAGGGAGATTGAAGGCAAATACCTGAACACTTCTTTGGAAAGGGATAAATCAGAAAAAAGATTAAAACAAAATGAAGAAAGCCTAAGATTCATGTGGGGTACCATCAAAAGGAATAACCTACATGTAATCAGAATTCCAGAACAGGAAGAGAAAAATAAAACCGAAGACAAAATTTGTTGGAAGAGAATTTTCCTGGTATGATGAAAGATGAGAATATATCCATTCAGGGAATCCAACAAACCCCAAGCAGTATAGACCCCAAAAGAAAATCATCCAGGCATATCATCACCAAAATTACCAAAACCAAAGACAAAGAAAGAATCATGACAGCAGCAAAGGAAAAACAAAATTTTCCTACAAGGGGCAACCACTAAGACTATTTCTCACCAGAAACCATGCAGGCAAGGAGGTAATGTGATGGTATATATAAAACACTGAAAGAGAAAAATTTCCAACCAAGAATTATGTATCCAGCAAAATTTTCCCTCCAATATGATGGTGAAATTAGGACATTTTCAGATAAGCAGAAATTAAGGGAATTTGTTAAAACCAGACCAACATTACAAGAGATCTTAAAGGGAGCCCTTTGGACAGAGAAACAACAACAGCCAACAACAACTGACCATTAACACACGTGATGACACAACCCAGAAACCAACCCAGCTATGGAAGTATCCAAAGTAAAGAAGCCTACAAGATTGTAAACAGGGAACCAGAGACATCAATTGACAAATGAACTACTACAAACTAAAAAGAGGGAAATAACTGTTTTGTTACAGAACTTCTAGGTGGTAGGGAAGTTGAGACAACTACAAGATAGAGCAGAATGTTCTAAATTTGGGAAACAAATTTTAAATCACAGGGTAACCTCAAAGAAAAATGATAAACCTTCACATCAAAAAAGAGGATCAGCATAAATATTCAGCAAATACTAAAACAATAGCAATGAAGGAAGTGATAATATGATTCATAAACAAAAGGAGCTTGGAAAAGAAATTGGCACCACAAAAAAGCACAAAACAAAAATGACAGCAACAAATTCATATTTGTTGATAATTACATATCTGGCAAGGGACTTATCTCTAAGATTTATAGTGGAAGAGTGGATGACCAAACTATGGTACATACACATACCAGAATGCTATGCAGCACTAAAGAATAATGGAGAGTCTGCAAAACACCACATAATATGGATGAACTTGGAGGACATTATGCTGAGTGAAATAAGTCAATCACAAAAGGACAAATACAGTATTAGTTTGCTGTTGTGGAGGGTCAAGGAAAGGTTTATATATGGAGGGAAGATTTCTTGGTTGCCAGGGGTGGGAGGGGAGGGGAATGAACACTGCAAAAAAATAAAATAAAATAAATAAAAAGCATTAAATACTGGAAGCAGACCACATCCCTAAAGCAGCTACTTGGCTGCTTACAGTAGATTCCACCATGGAAATGACTGCCAGTCTCATCATGAGAAATATCTACAGCCAGCTACCCAACCACTTAAAACCAGGCCAAGGTGACACATAACTTTAACTACCATTATGCTTGACCACTGAACAAAAATAATGGGAAAAAAGTCCCAGAAATTCAGAAGATGTATTCTCTGCAAATCATGTAATGAAGAGAAGTTACTTATGAATTCAGATATCTGTTTTTTTTATTTCTTTCATTTTTCCTTCTTTTTTTGGCAGGAGAGAAACTATATTAAAAAAAAAAAAAAAGGAATGAATGTGAGAGTGAGCAAATATCACAGAAGTTTTCATTAATTAGGAGCTTTCAGGACAAAGCAGTCAAATGTCTGATCCTAATTGACAGCCCTGTAGATAATGCATGAAACCTATAGCTAACTTTTAGTCACTATTTTAGACATGCCATGTAAAATATGAATTCTAGGAGCTCTGGTGGTATAGTGCTTAAGGCATTTGACTGCTAACCAAAAGGTTGGTGGTTCAAACCCACCAGCCACTCCTCAGAAGAAGGTTAGGCAATCAACTTCTGTAGTGACACTGCCTAGGAAACCCAAGGCAGGGTCGCTATGAGTCAGATCCAACTCAACAGCAGTGAGTTCATTTTTAGTGCGATTACATATCTCACCTCATCCACCTTTGGATGCAAGACTTTCCTTATGATTAATATTATTCCTGAGATTGCCAAAAGGATTAATAATAATTAGCTACTTATAGCCAGAAATGCAGATAAACCACCTGCTTTTTGCTTCACAATCCAAGCCCTTTTTTTGTTTAATCACACAATGAAACAATCATCTTACATTTGTGACTTCACAGTCACTCCCATAGCAACAGGCATCTTCTTCTAACACTTCAGTATGGGAATAATCAGAGCAGATATAAAATTGTGAAAGAGAAAGAACATATTTATATATAAATACACTAGAAACCAGCAATTGCTAGAGGAAAGAAATAGAGAAGAAAAAGGATATCTCATAGATAAGCCTTCCTTTTTAAATGTTAATTTCTGTCTGACTGTAAACTTCATCTTTTAAAACCTTTCTCCCATTATTATTGTCATACTTTGAGTGCTTACAGCTGAACACCAGTTCACTGTGACCTTTCTAAAATCACAAGCCGTCCTTTCTCTTTGTGACTGTGATAATGGAATGGATCAGATTTTTCTTGCAGACAGTACAATGGAGTTCAACTGTGTAAGACATACACTAATGAAAAATATTAAACCTTTCTCGTCTCTACAGTGTGCTCCTATAGCACACAGCAGATGCCCTGCCTGGAGATGTCTGTATGGCAGGCTGACATTTGTGATATTTCCTCTAATGTTGAGCAAAACTGTGGTATGGAAAGGATGCTGTACCATTTGGAGGGTGAGGTAAAAGTGCTTCAAGTGAGATCCACTTTATCTGTCTCTGCTTGTCCTTAATCCACTGTGCCAGCTAGTCACTCTTTGACACAAGTGTGGATCATTCTGATGTGTTTTTTCAGGAATACTGGAAGACCTTTCATTACCCACTCTCCCTACACACACAATGCCTATTATTTTTCTTACAGATGTCTGAAGTCCCTTTAACAGTCTACAAAAATTTTCATCAAATGTGAAAAATAATTTTAAAATGTGCAAACACTGCAGGCATGGACACATGCTAATTTAAAACCTCATCTAATAGAAATTGGTATTCTGATTCTCAAAGAAAATGCATTGTGGGATATATGACATCAAGCAATGGGTCATCAAAGTGAGTGAGGCATGGGACAAGGGACTGCATCCAGAGATAATGTATTTTTAAAATGTACACCTGAAATCACTAAAAAAATATCTTGTAGGCTCGCTATCACTTATTATTACTCATTCTCCACCAGGCATTTAAGGCTCATGGAGTTATAAACCTCACTAATGAAGGAAATCAAAAGAAGCAAACAAAATATTGTGGATGTGAAGAATGTAGGGAGTGAACATTTAGACTCAACAGATGATACATAAATTAAAGTTTACTTCACTGAGCCTAGGGGATTATATATAGAAGAATGATCATCACCATCATTCAAAGAGCATGACTTTTCTAGTGTCCTTTATTTCCTCACTGGATGCAGTACATGGAGTGGCTAGTGACAGAGAACTGGTCCAAGCTTCTGGTACCCCAACCTTGTTACTCAGAAATTACTATATAGTAATGTTATAGATTTTTCCAAACTTCTCTGGATGAATAATCACCAAATCATCCTGATTCTGGACTCAATTTATTATTACTCTTCCTCTACCTCTATATTGCTATATTATTGAAGGTTATATAATGATTGTCACCTAATCAAATTTAATTATAACAACGGCTATCATCTAGTCCAATCTCATCTTAGCTATGATTTGTGATGAAGATGTGGTCATTCACTATCTTTATATTCCATATTACAAAAGTCCAAGGACGATGAACTGGTGGGCATGGTTACAGCTTATCAACTACACTGTAGACTCGTTTCTTATTCAGACACAGACTCAGAAGGTATGTATGCATGCTAAGCTAAAAGGTTAAATGAAAGGATTACATCAATAATTCCACCTAAGGTCCCACAATGAGCACAATATAAATGGCTACAGTGTTTGGTTATATTTGCAGAAATCAGCATAGACAAATTATATGATTATAATTTTAGTATAATGCTTAGTCTGCATCTTTTCTCTAGACATGCTATCATTGAATCCATAAACCTATAGTATCACATGCTATATCAAAGACACTACTTTAATATTATATCTACCAAGGGTTCAACCGAACATATAGGATAACTCATATTCACATTTGACAAAAAGATTGTGGTCTAAACTCTATAGTGACTAACACAGAGGTTTTACAATAGTACAGTCTGTAGTCAATTCCCAAATCAAATACATTTTAGAACTTCCCAATACCTCAATTTCCTAATTTCTCAAAAAGAAAAAAAAAAAAAAAAAAAATCACTGCCATGGACTTGATTATGACTCATAATGACACCCATTGGTTTTACAAAGCTGTAAATCTTTAGCGAAGCAGAGTGTCTCATCTTCCTTCTGCAGAGTGACTGGTGGGTTTGAACCATGGACTTTTTGGTTAGCAACCAAATGCCTTAACCATTACACTACACTAATCTCAATGGAGATAGTAATATCTATCATATGAATTTCTTATGAAGGGTAAATCAAGAAATGTGGATAAAATACCTACAACAATGCATAAGATATAGCACTCTCTTTATAAGTTTGCCAATAAACTTAAGGTTGCAGATGAAAGTTGAGACTGTTGAATACTAAGCTAAAATAAATTATTTAAAGAGAAAGATTTTGTACTTTCCACCATAAATACACACACACACAATGAACAACAAACAGAGTTCACTGCTCAGCATAAAAGAAGGAACTCATAAAAGTTCAATGATATTATGGTACAGTGAACTACTTAGTATGACTCTTCTAGCCATGGTCCACCAGTTGACTGCATGGAACTGTGTAAATTTAAGGTTTGCGAAGAGAGTTGGATAATTTAACTAAGGTACATGACACCTTTGTGGGGACAGGAAAAAAGAAATAAAGCATCTGGAACCCTAATGTGGGGATTAGTCAGTTTTGTCATTTAGCTTGGCTTAAAATAACACCTCCAAGAGACAGAAAGGGAGATCTCACTGTCATCAAGATAGAAAAGATCCCAGAGTGGAACATATCCTTGGACCTGATATTCCTGGGCTGAAATGGCAGAGAATCAGCATAGAGTCATCAGAGAGACTGACAGAGAGGCAGCAGGCAGAAGAGGCAGCAGAGCTGAAAGCCTGGCTTGCCAGCCCACAGAGTGAAAAAGCTGAGTGCCTTTGGGCAGGAGACTTGAAAATGGAGTGGGGTGCACTTATCAGCAGGGCTTTTGAACACTTGCTCAAGCAGGACAGAGGCCTGGCAGAGAGGCCAAGGGCCAAAGAGAGGTGTGTCTGTAGCCATGGCAGAGAGGAGACTGTTCTGATGGAAGAATTGTATACTGAGCATTCCTGAACCTGACTTGTAACCTGTTACTGCCCTAACAAACCTCATAATCATGAGTACTGTCTGTAAGTTCTGTGTGGCCATTGCAATAAATTAGCAAACCCAGCAGAGAAATAGAGAAAACCCTAGCAAGGACAATTGTTATCAGAATTGGTAAAAAGTTTACAGGGGTGGAGTATTTGACTTCTGCCTTATCAGCCTTGGGCTCCTGATAGTGATCCTCTCTCTCCCTCATGAAGTTACAGGAGGTCAGAAGAGGATGCCACCCCCATATCCATTTTCCAGATATCAAACATTATCCTGTGTTCTAGAATCCCATATTAATGTATGCTTTGTCTGTCTCAGGACTAATGACAATGATTTTGTTTGGTGCTCCTATTGAATTAACTCTCTAGGACAATTGGTAGATGTAGCATCACACCCCTAAAGATGATAACTACTAAGGTACTTCATAACCAAACATAAATTGGCTCTGGTTTCCTGCCAGTGGCTTTTCTAGTACCTTGGATAAAGACTTGATTGCTGGCTGGCAAGAACACAGACTTGATGTGTGATCCTTGAGGTTTAATCATTTTGATCATATTCTTGCCTTACTGAAAGTGCAGATTTTGGCACTCACCCTCCTCTCATTACTGCCAATTGGCTGTGGTTTGCTATGTTTCTTTCTCTTATTGCTTCTTCACTCTTAAGTCTTCATAACACAGAATAAAAACAGTCCAAACCCCTGAACCACAAACCAGGTTCACCATTGGAAGTATTCTCACTGAAATAATACATTGCTTTGAAGTACAATGAAAAAGAATCTCAATGATAAATTACTTTTCTGTACTAATATCATACATATTTAACTGAGCTCTCTAAAATATTTTTACTATGAACAAAAATGTATTTATATTCATCTGGTCTGTCATGAGCCTTTTGATTCATTGATTGATACATTTATGCATCTAACAAATCTTCACTGACTGCTTAATATGTGCCAGGTACAGTCCTAGGTACTTGGAATACAGTGATGAGGCAAAGTAAACATGACCCTTTATTTCACAGAACACTTATTTTAATGAAAGACACAAACATATCAACCATCCAAGCTGATATAAACTGTAACAATTCCATGAGTGTGAAGAATTTGAGAAAAGGAGGTTGAGTCCTTTTGGAAGAAATGACAACTGAGCTGTAATGAAGAGTGATGACTAATAATAGGGAACAACATTCATAACATAGCACCTAGGCATTTGACTGCCAATCAGAAGGCTAATGGTTCAAACCCAACAGCCAGCCACTCCTCAGAAGGAAGATTGGGCAACCTACTTCCACAGTGATACTGCCTCAGAAACCCAAACAAGGGTCAGTCACTATGAGTCGGATTTGGATCCCACTAGATGGCAATCAGGTTTTTTTTTTTTTTTTTTAATTCCATGTTGGAGGCAGAGTATAAGTCAAGTTATTGACTTTAAGATTTGATCATGGAATCTGAAAAGAACAAAAAGGAGAATGGAGTGACTGGAGCAGAAAAAACTATATGGATAAAGATGAAGAATTCATATCAGGTTTTGAAGGCCAAGGTAAGAAATGTTAAGTATAGTATAAGAACAACGAGATTTGAAGAACTTTAAGGGAAAGATATAATTCAAATATGTATTTTGAAAATAACACTTGGGGTAAAATGTTAATAATAAAGTGCTAGAAGAAAAGATAAAAAGAGATAATTAAAATAGCTAATATAAAAATTAGAGAAAGGAAAGATGCCAACCTGGATGAAAGTTGTAGAAATGAAGATGAGGAGAAACAGATGGAGACAAAGGATAATTTGAGAGTGATATATACAAGCCTTGGAGTTAAAGGAACATTCTTAGTGTCAGGTGACTCTTAGTTTCCAGATTGCATAAAATTAGAAGGATTTTGCAGAGATAAGAAATTATGTAAAAGGATTAGATCAAGTTTAGTTTTAACTATATTGAATTTAAAGTGTCTGAGATATTTAGGAGATTTCAGGTGAGCAGATGGCTAACACATATGGAGGTCAGAGAAATCTCAGCTGATGGTATATATTTGTAAGTTATATTACAGTTGGTAATTCCACTTGTAGAAATGAAAGAATTTTCAGAAGGATGGACTATAAATGATAAGAGAGGTGGGCAGAAGGTTCAACTTTCAGATTTTGAAATTGTTCTTGTACCATTAGAACAAAACCTCTCCATGAAGTTGATGGTCAAATATCTAGGATGATCTAGGATGATCTAATACTGAACTAAACACAGAACCATGACAACTGGATATGTTATAGGGAAGTTTGCATGGTTATAATGTTGTTGTTCTTGTTATGTGCCGTCGAGTCAGCCCCGACTCATAGAGACCCCTCCTTGGGTTTCCGAGGCAGTATCACTATAGAAGTAGGATTGCCCAACCTTCCTTCCGCGGAGTGGCTGGTGGGTTTGAACCGCCAGCCTTCTGGTTAGCAGTCAAGTGCCTTAGGCACTATGCTACCAGAGCTCCTACGGTTATAATTATAATAGTCCCCCTAAAATCTATGGTTTGTTGCTCTCCTATAGATTTCTCTGTACAGATTGACAGTTAGATGATTAGCCATTGGCTTTATTTGAAGATGAGAAGAGTAACCAATTATATATGTAAATTTTCCATTTTTTGTATATAAGTAGAGTTAGTAAATAGATCATTTACAATTTTGCTTGATGTTTCTTAAAGACTCTTCTGACCAATTTTTTCTCAAAGCTCTTGTTTTCTGTTAAATCAGAACGCTTCTGATAAGGTAACTCTCTCGGCTATAATCAGGTCATTCTTCCCCTCCAGCTAAATCTTTATTATCCTTTTTAAATGTAAACTTTTTTCTTTAGCTTCAAGGCTCCATCCTGGTTTGCTCATGTGTGTATTGTTTCCTTTAGATGTCAGGGCTCCCTACCACCCTGCTATCTTTGCTACCTTCGCTACCTTCAAATCAACTTAATTATGTAGGTCATTCTTTTCCCTCCCTTTTTAGCTTTGATGCATTTCTTGCATACTCTCTCATCTTCTCCACTGGGTATTCCAAGAACCCATACCTCCCATTCTCATTGCTCTTTTTTCAAAGGTAGACTATTCTTCCAAGGATAAGAGATACACCCATGGCTCTGAAGATGAACATCTGAGCTATATGTGATTAATCATCTGGATGAATTACGGGAGAATTTAAGAACAGCTAAAAATAAGTGTTCCTGCCCTCCAGTTTTCTTATCATTTGCCTTGTATATAGGGTACTTTCCAGTTATCTTTCTCCCTTTTCGGTTTGAGAACAAATAATCAAATTTCATCACAAGAAGCAATATGAATAATAGTATTGAAAAGAAATAGGAAATGGAAGCCTGTCTAATGGAAGCCCATATTCTCCCAGTTCACTTTTAAATATTCTTGGCAATCACTTCTAAACCCATTTACATTTCAAAACGAGGCAGACCTTTTCTGGAAATCAAGAATATAGTAATATCAAAAATATTCCAATGGTATTGCGTTTATTGGTGCTTTAAACAATTGCATATATTTGAACTTATTATATCATTTGTATGAGACTATTCACCTCTTCAGAAGTTTGGCTATGTCTTTTCTCAAAAATCCCTCTATACCAGCACTAAGAAAGTCATATACTTAGGTCCTTCTTATCATCCATAATTATTTATATTTGAATAAAAATGACTTCAACACTGACTTTTCAATGTGGAAAAAAATATATATATTATATATCTGTCTGTGTTTTGGATGTGATATGACTTGAATTTAATCAAACAAAATAAAGCATTAATCCAACACTCATGCATCTCATAATATATAGAAAAGAGAAGGCACAGATAGAGGGCTGAAATATAGGATACAATAGAGTTTGTCTTGGGGAAGTGCTATGAATGTTCAATGAAAGCAATGATTATCTTTGATTAGAGAACTAATAAAGATTCCTAAATGGGAAGGGGGGCCTTGTTTGGATGGGCAGCTACATAAAGAAGACACAACATGCCTTGTCCAAAGGCATAAGAGTAGTGCTTTTCCACAACATAGTGGTAGTCTTCTGCTAAGCACAGGGAAATGAAGTTGGGAAGCTAGTTTAGGACCCATCAGGAAAAGTCTGTAATGCAACATAAGTAGGATGACCCTTTTCCTGGGGTGCCTAGAAGAATTAATGCCTGCTATTAATAATAGAAACTTTTAGTTCCACAAAAGTGCCTGTTTTAGATAACAGATTATATGGTTATCCTATATTTAAGGAGCTGAGACAATATTCCATGGATCAATGATTTCCACATTGCATCCTATAGAACACTAGCACTGAAAAGGATCTCAGAACAAAATGGTTCTATAGATTATTTGGAGAATTTTGTATTTGGTATCTGTTTTTCTTGAAGAGGCAGCAGAGCATGTTTTCAAATTGTGCAGTGTAGAAACTTATTTGTTTTAACCATTTTTAAGCACAGAAATCTTTTTCATTAGAGAACACAGATTGATATACCATGAGAGTGGAAATGGTTGTCTATTGATTGCAGTGTGCTATAAAGTAAGTGCTGTCCTATAGGGAGGGTACTCTTTAGCAGTCTGGGTTTGTAGGTAACAAACACTGAAGGTGGAAAGATTATATGTGTGTGTGTGTGTGTGTATGGCATAGTGCCTAAGGGATCTGACTGGTAACCAAAAGGCTGGTGGTTCCAACCCACCAGCCACTCCTAGAAAGGAAAATTGGGCAACCTACTGTAGAAATAATACCTCGGAAATCCAAGGAGAGGTCACTGTGAGTCAGAAACAAAATAACCAAATATCATTATGAGAAGTGATATGAATAAAAAAGAATATATATATATAGGAGGAGCTCTGGTAGCATAGTGCCTAAGGCACTTGACTGCTAACCAGAAGGCTGGCGGTTCAAACCCACCAGCCACTCCTCGGAAGGAAGGTTGGGCAATCTACTTCCTTAGTGATACTAGCTCAGAAACCTATGAGTCAGGTCTGACTCGACGACACATAACAACAACAACAACAACAAGGCATTTTATTAAGAAGCTCTGATGGTGTAGTGCCTAAGGCACTTGACTGCTAACCAGAAGGCTGGTGG
Organism: Orycteropus afer afer; assembly: GCF_000298275.1. Lineage (NCBI taxonomy): Eukaryota > Metazoa > Chordata > Mammalia > Tubulidentata > Orycteropodidae > Orycteropus > Orycteropus afer. The sequence goes on from NW_006921748.1 coordinate 16,080, forward strand.
ATCAAACCCACCAGCCACTCCTCAGAAGGAAGGTTGGGCAATCTACTTCCATAGTGATACCACCTCAGAAACCCAAGGAGGGTTATGAGTTGGGTCTGACTCGATAGTACATACCAGCAACAACAAACACACACACGCACACACACATACACACACATCCTTACTGCAGTATGAAAGATCATATTTGCAAACAAAAAATGTGTCAATATTTTTCATCACACTTGCTCTTCCAGTACTTTGTAATCACTCATCAAGATGTAGAATCTATGCCTCCTCCCCTTGAACGTGAATCAACTTTTTTTATCACCTCTATTAATAGAATGCTGTAGGAGTTATGTCATGTGACTTTTGTGTTTAAGTCATAAAAGGTGATACAAATTCTGCCTGGCTCTCTCTCAGGATATATATCTTTGAAGTCCTGAGCCAACCCTCAAAAAATCCAAGGCCCTGAATAGTCCATACTGGAACAACCAAAGAGAAATAAACAGATGAGCTCCAGCTATTTCTTCTCCAGCCATTTAAGTCTTCCCAGCTCAGGTGTCAAACATGCAAGTGAGGATGAATTGGAGATGTTTCCAGCACCAGAAACTGTCTAACTACAATGGTATAAGACCTACTGAGAACTGCTTACCTGATCAGTCAGTCACTCTCAAAGCTGAGAGATCATAATCAATGATTGCTTTTGTTTGAAGCCAAAAAGTTTAGTGGGTTTTTTTTTTTTTTTTTTTTTTTTGAGGAGAAGGCAATAGATAACTGGAGCATCTAGACTTATAATGACTTTCAAAAATTCATAAAACATAAAATTTAACAATGAAATGAGATGTGGAATATTTAAATAGATAAATGAAAGTGGGTATGATACCATGAAGCTAAAAGTGAGATTAGTTCACAAGGAAAGATGTAATTTTCTAAATTTTTTAGAAGCTGGCTCCAAACTTTGTTCTAAATTTCCTTATAGTCATAGTCAGGTTGATCTATTGTATGATTAGCCCTCACCCATGTAGTAGATTGAAGTCACTCATCACAGAAGACTGCCTCTCCAAACTGCTGTGGATGGAGTGGGCAATAAACACAGCACTGTGAAAATAAGTCAAATTCTATAGCAGGCCAGGGATACTGAAGTTTTAAAGGAAAGGAACCAAAGTATTGAATATGATTTAAAAACTTATAAAAGGATATGATTAAAACATGGAATTTATTCAATTTGAGAAAAGACAAGAATCAAATATGAAACTGATTCAGGTAACTAAGACAGTGGTAGTTTCATTAACAAAATGGTAGCAACAGGGTGGAAAATGTTTGTAAGAAGAATTTCATTTGACATTTTGTAGACAGTCAGATGTTCAGCCAGTGATACAGAAATACTGAGCAGCCACATTGAAAGTGCCAACGGGATGCAAAAATAATGGGTAGATTTTAACAAGTTCAAAAATTGCTTAGTCATCTCCTTGGAAGTGACAGTGAAATCTATGGCAGAATAAGAGAGGGTCTGGGGAAAGTGTTGCATGAGAGAGAAAAGAAGAATGGAGAGCACAAAGCCTCAGGGAGGCATGTAAGGAAAGGACTTAAAATGTTGGAGAAAGAAAGGTCTCTAATATAAGAATAGAACGATTTAAAGAAAAAGATACAAAATCAAAGGGGAATGCTGATGCTGAGATCTGGGTGAATGGTTCAAAAGGAAAGCAATGGATTTTTTTTTCTTTTTTCTTTTTTAAATTAGACACTTTTCTGAATGTCCTTAAAAAGTAGTTTCAGTGTGTACTTGCAGGGAATGAAGTCTTAATTTCCCACATATGAAAGCCACCTTTAAATCAATTAACTCAATCCCACACCAGAATCATTTATATATAAAACATTACAGTTAACATATTTAAGGGATCAACTACTTTCTCAAGAGCTTTTGAATTAACTTAAACCAAATTAGATTAAATGAATCCAATTTTTGGTCTGTACTATGCTTCTGATGTTGATTATGTATATTAGATCAAAATGGCAAATCCTTGACCACGAGCAAAGGTAGTGTGGGAAATTCTCTCTCTCTCTCTCTCTTTTCCTTACATACATGATAGGATGAAGAGATGGAAGAGAAGGAATCTCTGGCACAAAAAGGCAGGAAGATTGTAGTATCATTTTCACATTCAGGCATATCATAAACCTCAAAAGGGAGATCAAACTTAATGTTGTACCAATAGGACAGCTTATAACCAATTAAACACCAAACAAATTGCTAATATCAAGTGGCAGTATTTGGAAATCAACTTTCCTAACATAAATTTATCATGTCAACTGCCCGCTTAAATAAAATTCCAAAGTCTATTACACACTCAAGCATATGCATAAAAATGTACACGTGTATGTTTGTGTCTTTTACTCTGAAAAACAAGGTAATTCCATTTTTTTCCCAGACGTCTTTCTGCCCATTGCTCCAAAAAAATTCACTTACATTTCAACATCTTTTACCTGACTCTTTCTTGTCCCTACCCATAATGACCTCAACCCTATAGTAAAATTATTCAGCCTCACTCATTATTCAAAGTTCAACTCAAACCTTCTTATTCCAAAATATGCTTCACAAAGAAACGGGTCATGTTTTACGTGTTTGTTTGTTACTACTGTATGCTTTACATAGTGCATGCTGAATAGCTATTATATGATTGTAGCTTTTCTGATTTCTAGAATTCATGAGCTTATACCAAACCTTTCCTTTTTTGAACCTCTAGGCCCCAAGGCAATATAGATCTATTCATTATATTATGACTTCACAAAACATTTATGTGATTTGGGCTTCTTTCTCTTACATTTATGTTCTCTCTTACACCATATCCAGAAAAGTTCTAAAAACATAGTAAATTCAATTAATCTGAAATACAATGAAGAAAAAGTTTCTTTCCCAAAGACTAACACAAATGTGAACACTTTGACTAAAGATATATACACAGGACCACACTCAAGTATTTGTTTCTAATCTCAGCTCCTAACTCCATTCCTTGATTACTTATCTACCCTCATGCAGGGAGCTCTGGTAGCATAGTGGCTAAGACACTTGACTGCGAACCAGAAGGCTGGTGGTTCAAACCCACCAGCCACTCCTCGGAAGGAAGTTTGGGCAATCCTACTTCCGTAGTGATACTGCCTCGGAAACCCAAGGAGGGGTCGCTATGAGTCAGGGCTGACTCGACGGCACATAATAACAACAACAACAGCAACTCATGCTAAAGTTAAATGACAGAGAGAGAGAGAGAGAGAGAGAGAGAGATCAGCAAATATCATCTATATAAGACAGCTAGGGAAACAAGAGCAAATGCTGGTTTAATTAGTGTTTTGATGTGTGATGTATATGTTTCAGATGTAAATGTGAAAGGAACACTCACTTTCCAAGGATTCTTGTCAGACTTTTTACAGAACCATACAACTGGAAAGAAAATATTTCAAATGTGGTGAAGTAGTCTCAAGTGAAAATCTCTTTCTCTAATAGCTCTCTAGTCCCTGGCAACTACTGGCCTGACAGAAAAAGTTAAAAAAATAAAAAAAAAAAAAATAGATATTGCATTCTTAGGCATTATCCTTGAATGCCTACTTCTTTATTATATAGGGAGATGAGAAGAGAGAGAGAGAAAAGAAAGGTAGGTTAAGAGGTAAAAAGGGATTAAAATGGAGGAAGAAAATCACTATCCTAATCAGACTGCAAAATATTGACCTCTCCAAATTTTCCAGCTGGCTCAAAATCTGGAAAAAATGTGATTAGAGTATTGAAAGGTGGAGGAATGGGTCCACTTCTAATTCTCACTGGAGGCAAGCGAGCACGGCCCCACTGTGTAGCCTTGGGCTGAGCTCATCAATCTGGTTCTGTAACCAAGTTGCTGGTTGTGCCACTCTGCTCCATTAATGTGTGGCACAAACCCATTTACTTGTTTGATTTTGTTCTTTTTCAGTAAATAATTTACATAGTTTTGCATTAGCTCAATTTGCAAAAATTGAGCAAACAGTGCAATTTTCTGTAATTATGCCAGTGCAAGACAGAAGTAAAGCCTGGCTCAGAGAGGGTTTATCTGAACTGAAAAGACATTTGGTGGAAATGGAGCATGAGAAGAAAATGAAGATCTGCTTAAATTGGCTCTGGCCAAAGTGAGAAAGAACAGAATAAAATTCAGCTAATGCTCAAACAGAACTCAAAGTCTTTGTTTTTCCCCTTCTCCTCCAAAGGTTGTCAGGTGTACATCTGTACACCATGGTGTTAGGCCTGCCCTCTTGGAGTGAAAACAAGATACCACTGTGATGCCTTCCAATGTAATTCCCTGGCTCATAAACACATTGACTAATTCTTCAATTAAACTCCATTATTATTCACTCTGAATCCTCTACTTTGCATTACATGCATTCACCTAACTACACTGAAATATCCTACAGGAACAAACCAGGAAATTAGAGATGGTGGTTAACCTTGTCAGGAGACCAGCAAGTACATGGCTCTTGCTAGAGATGTGTGATGAAATTGGTAGAGCCTGAAAAGTGTGTACTTATTACAGCTCTTAACAAGGGGCAGCAGGTATGCATTTCAACATCCCTGTCAATATCTGAGCTGTGGGAAGGTGGGATGAGTAGCACTTTCAGTCTTGTTTGATCTGAAGTTCCTTTAGAAAGGACTAGCATTTTTCTCCAAAGGAATGAAGAGGAGAATCCCCATTATTCTGTTAATTTAATTTATTTAGGTAATAGGTCTAGTCGAATCTAGTCCTAAATTGATCTTTTTACTTGCTTATTTTAATTTCTATATTTTGTTCTGGAGAGTCTTGTCAACGTGTAGCTATGGCTTTGGGAAAGTCCAATTTTATCTAAATGGCTGCAGTTGCATATATTTAAATGTTGTTATTGGTGGGCCTACACTCAATTTCTATCCACAAAGGCTTCCTGTAACACAGTAGAATTGGCCCCAAAGGGTTTTCTTGACTATTTTCTTTACAGGAGCAGATCATAAGTCTTTCCCTCACAAAGTCACTCAGTTGGTTCCAAACAGCAATCTTTCTATTCAAATCCAAGCACTTAACTATGTATGCTTCATTAGAACTTTAAATAATGGTGTTATATTACATGATCTCTAACCTCCCTGGAAGCTCAAATATTTCATGGAAATCTCATTGCAAATATATATACACACACACACACACACACACACATTCTTTTCTGTAAATATCTAAAGACAAAATACAAATGAACAGTTCTTATGTGAATCTGAAATGAGGGAATGATTTGGAAGAAGAGATCATTAAACTCTAGAACACTGGGAAAGGTCTTTTCTGGCAACACAGACAATGGATCAATATGAATGTTTATAAATGGACAATTTGCATTAACTTTCATTCTATATCTACACAATTTGGTAGAATTATACTATTTTATATGAGATGTTTTTGTTGTTGTTAGGTGCCGTGGAGTCGTTTCCAACTCATAGCTACCCCATACATACCGAATGAAACACCGGCCGATCCCGTGCCAGCTCCATGATCTTTGCTATACTTGAGCCCATTGTTGCAGCCACCATGTCAATCCATCTTGTGGAAGGCCTTCCCCTCCTTCGTCAGCCCTCCACCTTACCAAGCATGACATCCTTCTCCAGGGAATGAGCCCCTCTGACAACATGACCAAAGTAGGTGAGACGAAGTCTGGCCAT
>NW_006921748.1:29066-47668 GCF_000298275.1 Orycteropus afer afer
AAAAAGTTGGATATAGAAATACCATTTGATCCAGCCATTCCATTACTAGGTATATATCCTAAAGAAGTGAGAACCATGACAAGAACAGACATATGCACACCCATGTTCATCACAGCACTATTTACAATAGCCAAAAGATGGAAACAACCTAGGTGTCCATCAGTTGAGGAATGGATATCCAAACTATGGTATACACACACAATGGAATACTATGCAATACTAAAGAATAATGTAGCATCTGCAAAATACTGCATAACGTGGATGAACCTGGAAGACATTATGCTGAATGAAATAAGTCAATCACAAGACAAATATTATATTAGTCTACTAAAAAGGCAAGAAGGCCACATCTTCTGACTTCCTCTAACCGCACAAGTGGAAAAGAGAATCACTATCAGTAGCCCAAGGCCCATTACTGTGAGGCCAGATATGCTACCTCCTTATAGCCCTTTCACCAACCCTGACACCAACCGTTCCTCCAGCAGCACTCATCACCTTTCTTCTGGTTTTGATAATTCACTGCAGTGGTCACACAGAACTCAGAGATTATGGGGTTTATTAGGGAAGCACCAGGTTACAATTCAAGTTCAGGGAAAGTGCTCAGTCTCTCTCAGCCCACCGTCTGTCAGCCAACAGTCTCTCACAGTCTCTCTCCCAGCAGTGCGTGTTTCTCTGTGTCTTTGGTGTGGTAAATTACCTGCTATGGCTTTTCTAGCCATACATCTTTGTAAACTCTGTGGTGGAATTTGCTGTAAGCAACTGAGGAGCTCCTGATTGTAAAAGTTATTCACCTGGGGTATTTCTGTTGGGCATAGCACAAAGCAATATTCTGGGAGGTTCTCTCTCTCTCGGGTGCTTAGAATTCTGATGCTATGATTGGCTAGTCTGGCCATTCTTCCAGGCTCAAAAAGAGGCCTCCTATAGGCAGAACTCTCTCTTTCTGACTAGAAGGATGTACTACTGAGAAGAAACACGCTCCTGAAAGACACGCAGTGCTGGGAAAGAGACACAAGACACACGCATTGCTGAGAGGGACATTCACTGCTGGGAGAGAGACTGTGAGAGACTGTTGAGTGAGAGATAGCAGGCGGAGAGAGATTGAGCATTTTTCCTGAACTTGAATTGTAATCTGGTGCTTCCCTAATAAACCCCATAAACTATGAGTTCTGTGTAGCCAGTGCAGTGAATTATCGAACCCAGCAGAGAGGTGGTGGGTGCTGCAGGAGGAAGGGTTGGGTTGGTGTCAGGGTTTGTGAAAGGGCTGTAGGGAGGTAGCATGTCTGGCCTCACAGTAATGGGCCTTGGGCTACTGATAGTGGTTCTGTTTTCCTCTTGTGCAGTTAGAGGAGGTCAGAAGATATGGCCTCCTTGTCCCTTCAGCAGTGTCTCACTCAGCAATGTGTGTCTTTTGCGTCTCTTTCCCAGCAGTGTGTGTCTCTCAGGAGCACATGTCTCTTTCATCAGCATGTCCTTGGCCAGCAGTCAGAGAGACTTCTGCCTCTAGGAGGCCTCCTTTTGAGCTTGGCAGAGTGGCCAAACTAGCCAATCATAGCATCAGAATTCTAAGCACCTGAGAGAGAGAGAAAACCTCCCAAAACATTGTTTTGTGCCACTCCCAACAGAAATACCCGAGATGGATAGCATTTACAATCAGGAGCTCAGTTACTCACAGCAAATTCCACCATGGAGTTTAAAAAGACTTACGGCTAGAAATGTCATAGCAGGTAATTTACTACACCGTATAGTCCATTATTGTAAAAGTCAAGAAACAGTTTATATATGGAAGGAAATTGTCTTTGTTGGTTACCAGGGGTGGGAGGGGAGGGGAGGAAACACTGTTAGATAGGTAGATATAAGTATTAATTTGGGTGATGAGAAGGGCAATGTACCAAATGTGAGTGATCAACATGGTTTCATTAAGGAAGATGAAGACATAGAGAGGTACATGGGAGGTACAGACAACAAAGATGAACCCTTTTGCACATACAGTATTGTGTTGTCAGTTAAGACAAACACAGGTGTATGGGTGGATAGATGGGTGGGCAGGCTGAACTATTAGGTATGTCTGTGAAGCAGGGAGTGTACCCAAGACCATGTATAGGATTGGCAGACAATGGCCTCTGAATGTATTTGTATGTTCTGTAAGAATTCCCAGGGGGTATAGTAGAGCTGTCAAGGGACAAGGTTGTAGTCACTTCTTGGTCACAGCCAGCTACCCAGAGGGACTGAGGAGTTGAACCTGTGGGCTTAGGACCATAGTCATCGGGGACATCAAGCTCAATTGGCATATCATACTACACAAAACATTGTTCCATCTCCTACTTTGGCAAGTAGCAACTGAGATCTTAAAAGCTTGCAATCAGCCATCTAGATACAATGATGTGTCTCTCCTCATCCAGAGCAAAGAATAATGAAGAAAACCAAAGATTCATGGAAACAATTACTCCTCGTGACTAGTACACCATGAGATCATCAGCCTATACAACTATGAGACCAGAACTAGATGGTGCCCAGCCACCACTGTCATCCACTCAGAGGGAGATCTATGGAAGAAATCCTGGATAGAGAGGGAGAACAATGTGGAACAAAACCCAAAGTCATTTGGGAAAAAAAGGGGGGGGGGGCAGGTTTGTCTGTCTGATAAACCTGGTGGAAGCACTGAGACCCTATGGCCCCTAGCTGCCCTTCAGGTCTGAAATTGAACCCACACCTGTGGCTTCCAGCCAAACAAAAGACATGCATATGAGTTGAACTTGTACCTGAGGTAGATACACTCCTTGGAGAGAGCAATCAAGGGAAGGTCTGTTTATGCACAGGGAGACAGTTCAGGGGTCAGAAGTACATGGAGGGATGGACACTGGAAAGAGGTAACTATTGGGAGGAAGTGAGAGAGGAGCTGTTGCATTGTAGTCAATGTCATGAGAAAATATGTGTGTGAACTGCTGTACGGAAGGTGTATTTGCTCTGTAAACTTTCACCCAAATCATGATAATAAAAATAATAATAATAATAATGTAACCTAGTATAAGACAAAGGAACTCTGGTAGTGTAGTGCCGTTAACCAGAAGGCTGGCAGTCCAAGCCCACCAGCCACTCCTGAGAAGGAAGGTTGGGCAATCTACTTCCGTAGTAGTGATACTGTCTTGGAAACCCAAGGAGGGGTTGCTATGAGTCAGGTCTGACTCAATGGCACACAACAACAACAACAGTATAAGACAATCATCAGTTGCTTGAAAATGAAAGCATTTTGACCAACATGGAAACTTTAATGTCTTTAAAATAAAGCTGTGAATTAATAAAGACAATCTGAGCTTTTGTAAATGAGAAATTTCAAGATCTGTTCCAGTTTGAAATTTTAGACACAATAGCTATTAAAAAAAAAAAAAAAAACACTGAAGAATAAGCCCTGAGACTATGACAAGTGCAGATAAAACAAGGGGAAAATGGATGGGAGGGATACAAAATGCAGAAGAGTGCTAGCAATCCACAATCCTAGCTACTGATTCTATGACTCCAAATTTCCAGCTCACACCATAAAGTTGAATAAAGTTAGAAATAATTTTATAAAATTTCCATCTATACTCTATGCACTTTCACATACACACACACCACTAGGGAATAATATATACAAAGAGCAATAATGAAATGTACAAACTATTTTAAAAAATCTTCTCAGAATAAAATCTAGAGTATTACTCAGGTTATATCTGTAAAGCCCTTTTGACCAAGCTAAAATGATTTTGTTTTTCTTCCTTTTAAATTTCTCTTCCCAGTGGTCATAATAGCTAATTGCCACATAACGTAGTACACTGCCCATTGGCCCATGGAATTCAATTGTTAATTAAAATAACTGAAATAAAAATTTGACAGCAGGAGTTGTTTCTACCAGGAGAAAGCAACAACCTCATTGACATTTTAGTGGTGAGCTTCTACATAGTAAAATAGTATGATGTCCATACACAGTGAGGGATTTTTTCTTTTCTTTCTTTTTTTTTTTTTTGGTCATAGATGTCTGGATAGAGTAGCCATATTCAAACATAATAAAAAAACAAGGAACTCTGGTAGTGTAGTGCCATTAACCAGAAGGCTGGCAGTCCCTTTTGGTCATAGATGTCTGGATAGAGTAGCCATATTCAAACATAATAAAAAAAACTCTTCTTTGGAGATAATCCAAAAGATACTGGAGTTTGACTTTGATCATAAAGGACTTTCTGGTGGCATAGTGCCTGAGACATTTGACTGCTAACCAGAAGGCTGGGAGTTCAAACACACCAGCCACTCCTTGGAAGGAAGGTTGGGCAATCCACTTCTGCAGTGATACCACCTCAGAAACCCAAGGAGGGGTCGCTATGAGTCAGAACCAACTCGAAGGCAGTGAGTTTGGTTTTTGGTTTTGGGAAAGGGAAGACATGCAGGAGGAAGACTGTAAATAAATACTTGATACTGAGAGAGGTGATTCATGTTTGTCAGTCATGTTCCTTACCCAGTAGCTCTGCTATTCTTCCTCTAGGAACATGGCAGGACTGAAGTTCCTTGCATGTTTGAAGTGACATCAAATATGTTATGTTGGTCAATGAAATATTACTAGAACTGATTGTTATTTCCAGAAAGAAAAATAAAAAAAGTTTTTAAAAGCCATGTGCAACTTGCTGCCTACTTGCCTCCTAGCAAGTGATCAACACTATCCCACATGGTGAAATCGCCACTGATCTTTGGTTGAGGATAATATGGAACAGAATACCCTGCTAGCCATCAGTGAGATACAGTATAAGCAAGAAATAAAATGTTGCTGTGTCAAAACACTGAAATTATGAGGTTGTTACCAGGTTGTCAAGCAACCATTGGTTGACAGAGGTGGTTCTACTATTTCAACATAGAATCAATAGAATATGCTAGATTCTCTTTTGTGTATCTTACACTGAACTTCATATCTCCTTTTCTTCTTTCACTGGACTAGGGATATTAAGAAGTAAACTAACTTAATCCTTTTGCATGTACCCAAAGTTAACTTTCTCCCTTTCTGTTCTTCTTTAATAAATAAATATGTTTTGACCTTGAAACAGTTTCTCTGTTTTTCCTTCTGTGGATGAAAAGACATGACAGAAGATGAGGGTTTATTAATTTTAGTTATTCTTGATGCTTTCCTCTTATTACAAGTGTTTCTCCTTTGCCTCTACTTTGGACAGCAGAGAAAGAACACTACAAAAAGTCATCTTTCACACTTAAAAGAAAGCCAATGCCCTGTTCTGGGTTTATTGTCAAGAGAAAAATAAGCTGTGTCTCTCCAATAACTGTGAAATTCCTTTGCCCCTAGAGAGGCTGTTTCCTGTATCTTGGCCAAGTCATGACTTTCTTTCTTTATAAATGCAGCCAGTGTGATCTCCAAAGAGATAAATGATGAATAAGGGGAAGGCTATTTATAGTTTAGCTGGGAAAAACAATTTCACTTAACAAGGATGTCGCTTAAAATAATTAATGTAGATCAAGTGGATGTGTGAGTAGAGGAGCCAGTTGTAAAGTGATTAAAGAGACAGACTGATCTAGGAGGACATATACCCCCTTAGATACTGTGGAATTGTTTCTCTTCATGACCTGGGTGTTATTGGTCAGATGTTCACTCAAGGCCTCCAATGTCCAGGACAATACCTTTCTAGGTATTTAATGTAAGATACACTCACAATGAACAACATAAGTGGATTTGTGCTTAGAACTTTTGGTTTATTCAAATGGTTCCCACATTTGAGATGAACCTGTGATGTTCCATTCAGGAGCAACAGATACATAAGTGAAATAGGTACTTTATTGCCAACTATTATTTGAGTGCTCTCTCCATGTTTACCACAGTAATAAGCACTGAGGAGAAAGCCCACTCACACTCATACCACATATATGTCCTTAAGATTATGTGTTAAAAAGAAAACAATAGCGCATAGAACTAAATCTGGGAGATTAAATATCTAAGTCCAAATAGGATTTCAAAAGTAAGAGAGGATGATCTGGATTCCTGAATCTGAAAGGACTTCATGGAAGAGTCTGCACCATGACTGACATACAGAGGAGCAGAGTAGAAATTACAGTGCTGTTGACAAGCCTGAGAAGTGAGGCAACGCCATTGTGAATAACCACGGTGGTCGCCCACTAGAGGTGAAGGCATTCAATTCTCATCTAAATCCAAAAGTAGACATACAAATGTAAGTACAACCCAGAAAAGTCAAAGTTAGATAGTGTTAAATATTAAGCCATTAAATTTAGCTTACCAAAAATATAATAGGTTTGAGTCTTATAAATCCCATTCTCATTTAATTGAATGCTAATGAAGTCGCAACATCCATAGCTACCTGATATTGGAGCAGTGTAAATCAGAAACACTCAAACTTTTTCCAGTTTGGCCTTATTATATACACATATACGTGTAGTGAAATGGAAATACTACTTCAGAATTATTTCTTCTTCAGTACTTATTTCTATCTCTAATGATCCTTTATTTTTAGAAGAAGAAAAAATAAAACTCTAAAGCAGATTATATTTTAGTTTCAATAAGCATGATAACTTCATGGTTTCCATTTCATGCTGGTCAGGTGGTCAGATGAACAAGAAATCCTTAATTAATAAGAAAAACAATGACTGTAATAAGTGTATAAGCCTTGAAAAGAAGCTAAAACAGATGACATTTACAACACTGGAATTCTATGATTCTCTAGTGTGTGATGGACACTGACAAAGAGATATTAGTCCAAACAAGTGCAAAGCTCTAAATAGACTCCATGTTTGCAGAGGGACAAAATTTTCAACTCTGGTTTAGCTTTTTTACAAAAGCTATCTGAAGTGGCCTATCCATAACACTGCCTATGTGGCTAGAGTTGGGGAGTGATTTTCTAGAGTGAGAACCAGTCTTCCTGAAGTGAACAGGGTCAGGGATGTATACCAGGCTCAGTGGAAACTTAAGACTCAAAAGCCAAGGAGATAGAACTTTAAGTCCAAATTGTCTGAAGCTGCTTTACCATGAAGCATCCTGCACCAGAATTTCAAAGACTGGTTGAGATTGCATTGGAAAGAAAGCAGATTTGAAACAAAGGATAGACAGCAAGCTCAGTAAGGGTCCAAAATCCCATGCTTGCCTGTGTTGGACCACCTTAAAGGTCCACAGACCAAGCAAACAAACATAGTGATGCTCAGTTTAACTAAAACTCACTGCTGTCGAGTTGGATTCAACTCATAGTGACCCCTCCTTGGGTTTTTGAGGTGCTATCACTATGGAAGTAGATTGTCCAACCTTCCCTCTGAGGAGAGGCTGGTGGATTTGAACTGTCAGCCTTCTGGATAGCCTTCAAATGCCTTAGGCACTATGCCATCAGAGCTCCTGATGTTCAGTTTAGTGTAAATTATATTAAGCAAGTAGTTTCATCTTCAGCTATAGTGGATACCTGTCAGAGAGAATAGAGGTTATAGAATGTGGACAGCGCATGGATAAACAGGAGTCCCTGAGTGGTGCAAAAGGTTAATGTACGTGGGTGCTAACAGAAAGGTTGACAGTTCAAATCCATCTAGAGGAACCTTGGGAAAAAGGTCTACTGATCTATTTCTCAGAAATCAGCCATTGAAATCCCTATGGTGCATAGACCTCAGATCACCATGAATCAGAATCCATTCAACTGCAGCTGGTGGTGGCAGAAGGATAAAAAAAAAAAAAAAAATCATTTGCAGACACATGGTGCTGTTGGGGGCAGAGAAGTGTTGAGAATGATGAGGGGTATCATATTGGACAACTTCTGATGATCACAATAAGACTTCATAAATATTGTGTGAATGGAGTATAAAAGGGAGTGAGAGGGGGCTAAGGAATATTGTTGTCTAAAAGTTATTTCAAATGATTTCTGAGGTCCTCAAATATGTGTCCAACACAAACCTTTTATGCTCTATAGTTTTTGGTGTGGCATAAATTATTTTCATCAGTAGCAAAATCATATCCTTTTTTTAAAATCAAGAAATAGAGAAATAATTTTTAAATAAAATTCTTTAACCTGACTGGAGTACGTTTATTCAACGACTGACTTCCCTAGAGTCCTGCAAAACCACAACATATAAATAAAAATCATGCAGATATGGGTTTCCAATTTCACAACTTCCAACCCACATTTTGCCTCACCACCCTGGTTTCCTTTTGAGAATTCATCTCAGACAGATGGTAGTGAGTTAACAAGTCTAGACGGTGGGAGTACATATTTGCATTTGCATCTCTATTATTATATGGAATAATTTTTCACTGAAATGGCATGCCTTATTGGGATAAGCTCCAGGACTTTACAACTTCTCTCTACTCAGTTGAGTATGGCATGTGCACAGTTCAGTCTGGCCACTACAAAAAAACTTGCCACAGCTGGAATGGAGTGCAACAGCTGCTTGACAGTACACAGCAACATGGCACAACAGTTTAAAGTCATAAATGAAGAAGACAGCCTTCCATAGATGCTGCAGGGGGAATTTAAAGTGAGAGGAAGCAATTAGTTGAACTGGAATAGAGCCAGAAATGCAAGGCAAGACTGGGAAGTAGAATGCAATGTGTGATTCCCAGTCTTCAATTGCAGGCCAAGATACTAGGAGCAGGGATGAAGTAGCCATAAGTCGATTTCATCTGAGCTAGAAAGGTGGAATGGCTCCATCCAGCATACCTTCATTTCCCCTAATAGGCCTCTTATCCAAGTATGTACCCAGCCCCACTTTGTTTGACTTATAAGATCTGACAAGATCACAGCTTGAGGGAGGAGGCCTGTAACACTCTCTGACAGTGGTTGACTTGGATTTTAATAGAAATGGGCAGAACTGTAGAGATCTTGTGCATTTGAACACACAAGATTGTCCAGCTTTTATCGCAGAAGCTTCCGAGCCTCTCTATGGCAGCTGGAGTGGAGACCTATGAGCTGATCTGGAAAATACATACTGCCTTTCTAATGGGAGCCACCACATTGTGTTCCTTTAATTACACAGTGTCATGTTGTGTTCCCATGTGAAGTGACACAGTGGAACAAGTGGTGACCTGGGATAACTGTGATGAATGGCATCCTAAGCAGAGGCCTGCTTTGAAAGGCCTCTGATAAGGGAAGCAGATAGTTCCATGGCACCATGTGTCTGTGGGAGGTACGGATGATATTTCCACTGTATCTCTCAGATCATAAGAGGATGTGCATACTGACAGAGGCTTTTGCCAACATTTATTCTATTTTTATTGATGAAGCTTAATCACAATTTTTACACTGAAACAATAAAAATTATAATTATTAAGTAAAAGCAAATACTCTGAAAGAATTAATTTCCCATAATCCTATTAGATGATGGGATTAATATCAGAAAGGGAATCATTCTAATAGTAGTTTGTTTTTTGAATTTAAAATTTGAAAAGAAGTTGGGGCAAAGTAGAAATTGGCTAATCAACCATTACAAAATATTTGACTACAAATCATGGTCTCCTCATATGTGTCAGAATGGAAATGGGTTCTACAAGGTTTGCAATGACTGAGAGTTATATGCATATGGCCTGGACTTTCTTCCTAGGTACCTCTTGATGCCAAAAAAAAACCTAACTCCTGCTGTGAAGTCAGATCCAACTCATAGCCACCCTTCCTTGGGTTTCCGAGGTGGTATCCCTACAGAAGTAAATTGCCCACTCTTCCTTCTGAGGTGTGTCTGGTGAGTTTGAACCATCAGCCTTATGGTTAGCAGTCAAATGCCTTAGGCACTAATCTTTTTTTAGGAGGCTAGCAAGTTATTTACATTTCCTAAGGAAGGCTGGGCAATCTACTTCCACAGTGATACTGCCTCAGAAACCCAGGGAGGGGTCGCTATAGATCAGATCCAACTCCTGGACAATGAGTTTGGTTTATTTTTTGGTTTAGAGACTTCTTATAAAAAAAAAAAAAGAAAGAAATTCACTGCTGTCCTGTAGGTTCTGACTCATTAGTGACCCCTCCTTGGGTTTCTGAGGCGGTATCTCTATGGAAGTTGATTGCCCAATCTTCCTTCTGAAGAGTGGTTGGTGAGTTTGAATCACCAGCCCTCTGGTTAGCAGTCAAATGCCTTAACATTTCTTTAAAGTTCTCATAAAGACCCAAAACAAACATCTAGATCTGCCCTGTACAACACAGTAGCCACTAGCCACTTGAGGCTATTTAAATGTAAATCACTAAAAACAAATAAAAACTTACCTGCTCAATAGTTACATGTGCTGAGTGACTGTTGTTTTAGACAGCACAGATATAGAAAATGTCCATCATTGCAAAAAGTTTGCAAAATCAGCCCTGATCTGGATGAAAAGAAAAACAAACCAAAACTCAAGGAATGGAAAAAATTAAGCTAGTTATCTTCATAATCCCAATTTCGGCACAAATCTCACATAAAGGCCAAATATTTGTGTAATTAAATGTATTTTTTTTTTTCACTTTTCATTAAAGTCTTTTCATGGTATATGGACAAAGTTACTCTCTATCTCCCACTTACTATATTTTCCTCTTACCCTGTTGTTATTTGTAAATACAGTGCTTTTTCCACTAAATTGTCATGAATGCCTGGAATGGAAACTAGCACCTTTATTAGGTAAAAGCATTGTGGAGAGTTAGTTGTTGACATTGTCAACAGTATGGAGACCTGCTTAGAGAGGACAAGGGACTGACATTTAGTCAGGAAAAAACTCACTCTTGTCTCACAACTTCTGAGAACTGTCATTCACAACTCTTTTTGTCTTAACAATCAAATCACATTTTACCAAGTACGTGAAAATACTACTCCATTTTTCTTACCCAGACCATGCTATGTGAACAATATTTATATTTTTAAAAGTTGCTTATAAAATATCCTTCCACACAATAAAAATAAACTTTTGTAAATCATGCCCTAGGGGGGGAAATCCAAAATCAATATTCTTACAAACTATTCATATTTGTTCCTCATAAAAGCTTGGGAAGGGAATAGGGAATGTATTTTTCCCATTTCACAGACTGAAACTCAGATACCCTACCACTCCCACCCCACCTTCATTCCACCCCTACCCCTCAAAACAAGTAACTTCCAAAACGAAAAAAAAACAAACTCACTGCCCTCAATTCCAGTCCTGGTCACAGGACTACCCCTCCTTGGGTTTCTGAGATTGCCCAATCTTCCTTCCGAGTGGGTGGGTGTGAACGGCCAGCCTTCTGGTTAACAGTCAAATGCCTTAGGCACTACACCACCAAGCTAGAGCTCCTAGAAGTAAAGTCAGTAGTATTGAATTACTTGGTGACAGACCAAGACTAGAAAACAGAAATTTGAACACAAAAACCAGGGCTTTTTCTAAGCATACTGCATTTCCTACTTTGAAACCCAGTTTGGGTAAACATGGTGGCACAGAAGTGTGTGCAGAAAAAATAATGTTTTATACATCAAGTGTTAAGTGACTGCCAGCCTGTGGTCTCCAAATCACCTTCGTCTCTGTGGGAGTGAAGAAAACGGCTTAGGCAAGCAAGGAGTGCTACTTCTCTCCTAAAATGACTATTGTCAATAATATCATTTTATTAATAAGTTGTGGCTAGCTTTTTAATATACCAAACAATTATGGGAAACTACACGACTCACTGTGCCTTTAACGTTTTATAATTATAAGCTGAAAATTGTTGGAATGAAGTGGGTAAAGGTGAAGCATTGTACTGTAGCTGGAAAAAATCAATAGCTGCTCCTGAGATAGGGTACTTGACCAGAAAGGATATTGCAAGATACAAAAGAGCAGATATGAAATACTATTTCTCTGAAGTTTATTTATTTATTTTTAAATCTTATTGCATCAGCAGTGCAGAACACAGATCATGTAGACTTACAGAGTCCCCATAATTCACTGGTGATTTCTGGAGATTATGTGAATTTTTATGAGTTGTAAGTTTATATTATTCCCTGAAATGTCCCCTCCCCAGGGAGGTAGCATCATTTTTTAAATTGGAATATAAAATAAAAGTGAACTGATTGACCTTTTCATGGTACCCTGTTTAACGATACCTTTTAGCCAGCCCAGGGCTTCAGTTAGCTCATCAAGATTAAAATAATCTGAGCATCAATCCCTAAATTACAGTTATACAACTCTGTGAGTTTATTATTTCCTAAATTGACCAACCTGATATCACTTCTCTGTCTTCTCCTGCATTTTAGGAAACATTCGAACTTAATTAGAAATCTCTAATTAAGACCCTATAGCTCTCACCAATGGCCCTGAACTGTAAATGGAGAAGTTGTTATGTTGGCGAATATATTGTTGTGCTGTTTTCACAAGAAAAGTAATAATAACATTCATAATAAAAGACCCTGTTCCTTAGTCTTTCACTAGAGTATGCCATACACCAAAGACTCAGATACCCTACCACATTGTGTCCAAACAATGCCACCCCTCTGGCACCTTCTGCAGCCTGAACCTGTCCTGCTCCAGAAGCAAACTCATACCAAGAAGCCCTGCCCTCTCCCTACTGGCTCTGCTTCTCCGAAATTCAGCTCTGTCTGATCAAAATAAATTCTTGCCTATCTGCCTAATTTTCATGGACTAGTGGATTGTTAAGTATGGAAAGGAACTTAATTATCTGGCACAATCATGTTATTTTAAAGTCAAATAAACAGAGATCCACAGACTCTTAGTGATTTTTCAAGACTGACAAAGCATTTAATGGAAAATCTAATATTAAGCAGAATATCCTAATTACTGTCCACCTATTCCTTAAATATACCTTACATACATTCTTAGATATATTCTTAGTATCTCTTAATGTCTCACCTAGTGGGTAGAAGTTCTCAAGGCATACCTTAAAATAGACCTGTGTTTGGTTAACACAAAGAGCTTTCAATAGGATAGAGTGGAAAAAAATTGATGCTTCAGAGATTTGCCACCCTCCGTTTTATGACAGTGATAATGTCACCTAGAGTCTAAGCATACCATTGCTAAGGCATAAAACATTGTCAACTAGATGCCTTCCCCTTCTAATTATATATATTATATTATATTTTGTGTCTTATACATGCACATAATGACATTTTTTTTTCCAATGCTGAGGGCAGTGAGATTGCTTTCCCAATTCTGTCACCATTTTTGAATCACATAGAAACAGATTGTTCTTCATCTGTGTTTGGCTCAGTAAGAGCTTTAGTCATTGGGTTGCAATCAATCATATTACTGCAAGGAATAGTAAAGACTTTTGTATGTTGTTATCCATATATTAGAACAAAAATGAACATTGGTGAGCATAGCTTCAGGCTGCCTCACTTTACGTGAGTACTGGGTCTTAGGGAGCTCCCTTGATTCTCAATACAGACCTTATGTGCAGTACTGTGTTTCTCACAAAAAGATGACTGTGCCAAGTGCAATGGTTTGCAAAGATTGATTGAGTGGATTGATGTGTGGGTTATATGCTCTGATATTTTTTCCAAGTGTAGGTTAACTTACACTGTCCAGGGTAGTTTCCTTTGGTCAACAACCAATGTATGATAAGATGATTAGCTAGTTGAGAGATCCACTATGTAGAGTATAAACAAAGGTGAATTTTCAGCAACTCAGACTGCCCTGATTAAGTACTCATGTGCTGAGTATGGAGATGAGAAGAAAAACAGAATAGGAAAACAATAGTGATAACTAACAACATGGAAATCATGAAGAGGAAGTAAGGTCAGAAGTAAAATCCAATAATCAGAAATTAAAGTGAGGCATGATGCTTACTTAAGAGAATGTGCTTATGACTAAAGATGGACTATATTATAAAGAGTTGTTTGCTTTCTATCGAGGTATTCATGCCAATTCTATTTCAGTGTTTAGAATGGATTACTTCAATGAACAAAAATACTTTCAAATTTCCTTCCATTTCATGCTTTCAAGTTCAGAGTAAGATGCTAACCCAAGGCTTGCCAACTGTATTTCCATGGGCTGAAGCTCCAGGGCTGTACTTTCATCTCTCCACACACTCCACACCTGACACTAAACCTCTGTTTTCTACTACACTCTGTGTAAATATTTAATATCCAAAAAGTTTTTAAAAATCCATATTATCTTCAAATAATGAATGAAAAGCAGATTTGTGTATATCTATACAATGAAATATTTTCAGTTACCAAGTTGTATAAAGGAATGAACTATTGATATAAGCAGCAACATGTATGAATCTTGCTATAATTATGCTGAGTGAAAGAGGTCAAATGGAAAAGCGTGCATATAATATGATTCCATTTATATAACATTTTAGAAAATTCAAACTGATCTATTGTTATCAGAATGTGAACCATTGCTTGTCTGGAGAGCAGACAGGCCAAATTGGACAGGAGGGAAGATTTGCATATATGGGCATAAGGAAATTTTGGAAAGTGATGTATCTTGATTGTGTTGATAGTTTCATATGTGTATGTGTATCAAAAGTTATCAAATTGTGCATTTTAAATATGTGCAGTTAATTGTATACCAGTTCCACATTAATGTTGTCAGTTGCCTTCAAATACATTCAGACTCACAGTGACCTTATGTATAAAAACACATTGTTGCCAGTCCTGTGACATCCGCACAGTCATTGCTATGTGTGAGCCACTGTGTCAATCCATCTCATTGAAGGTTTTCCTCATTTTTCACTGACCTCCTACTTTGTCAATCATGATGAACTTCTTTCAGGATTGGTCCCTCTTGATAACCTGTTCAAAGTAAGTGAGATGAAGCCTCACCATCCCTATGTCTAGGGAGCATTCTGGCTGTACTTCCTCCAAGAAAGACTCACATATTCTTATGAAAGTCCATGGTACATTCATTATTCTTGCAAATACCATAATTAAAATGCATCAGTTCTTCAATCTTCCTTAGTCATTGCCCAGCTATCACATGCATATGAGGTGATTAAAAATACCAAGGCCTGGGTCAGGCACACCTTAGTCCTCAGTCCTCAAAGTGACAACTGCGCTTTAACACCTTAAAGTGATCTTTTGCCCCAGGTTTGCTTGATGCAATACGTTCTTTGATTTCTTGACAGCTGTTTCAATATTTTCTCCATTTCTCATTATGGTGATTATGTTTGTGCATCAACTTGTCTAGGTCTGGATGAGCGGCTGGGCAGCTGAAAGTAGTTATTCCCCATGGTGAAATTGGTAATTAACTCCATGGTGGAATCTATTAGAGCAGCTGCATAGCTGCGTTGGGTATGTGGTCTGCTTCCTGTATATAAGAAACAGCTTTGGGAATGGTCTCTAGCTTATGACATGCTTGAACCCTACATGTAGCTGAGTCATTGTTCAGCAGCTTGACATGCTCTGCTGACCTTGGGACTTTCAATGGACTTGAATTAATTGCCTGCCATGTGGTTTGGTAACATTGGGACTGTGCCTTTTTACTTGTCAACCTTGGGTTTGTCAGCCTCAGCAGCCAGCACCTGTCTGAGTGAAGAAAAGCCTGCAGCTTCTGTGGGCCAGGAGCATGAGGCAGAGCTGAAGCTTAAGGCTGAGGGGCTTTCACCCAGCCCCTAGAGCCTGGTACTTTGAACTCAGACTTAAAGACTCCAAATTATAAAAATAAACTCCTGTTTGTTAAAGCCATCCCATTTGTGGTAGATATTCTCTTCAGAGTAGCACTAGGTAAACAAAACGCTCATGATATTGCTTATTGGTCCAGTTGTGAGGACTTTTGTTTTCTTTATGTGATGTGTAATCTATTCTGCAAGCAGTAGTCTTGATCTTCATCAGTAAGTGCTTCAAGTCATCTTCACTTTCAGCAAGCAAGGTTGTGTCACCTGCATATCATAGGTTGTTAACGACTTTTCTTCCAATCCTGTTGCTACATTCTTCATTATATAGCCTAGCTTCTCAGATTACTTGCTCAGTATACAGATTGAGCAAGTAATGTTCTTTTTGACAACAAATGTGATCCCTTTCCTTTTCAGTTTGCCATTCCCAGCACAGCATACCATATGATTGTCAGATTCAAAACTGTCAATCCTAGTCCATTTCTGTTCACCAATGCTTAGAATATAGATATTTGTATGTTCCATTTCATTTCTTGCAACTTATGACTGTCCTACAGCCATACTTCCTGCACTCCACATTCCATTTATTAATGGATGTTTGCAGCTGTTTCTTCCCATTTTGAGTTGTACCACATCAGCAAATGAAAGTCCCAAAAGCTTTACTCCATCCACATCATTAACGTTGATTCTGTTTTGAAGAGGCAGCTCTTTTGTATTGTGAGTACTCTCCAACCTAATGGGCTCATTTTCTAGGGCTATATCAGACGATTTTTCACTGCTATTCATAAAGTATTCATGGGCAGTTTTGTCAAAAGTGGACAGCCACATCCTTCTTTCTAGTCTGTCTCAGTCTGGAAACTCTGCTGAAACCTGTCCACCATGTTTGATGCTGTTGGTATTTGAAATACTAGTGGCCTAGCTTCTGACATCACAATAATACACAAGCCATCAGAGCATGACACACTGAGATGAGTGGTGGGAACTTCTGTGTTGGATCATGGATATAATTTTATCACTGACAGCTTTGGACTTCATAATAGATTTTGAAGTACTATTTTGACAATGAATGTGATACAATTTCTCTTCAATTTGCCAATATCAGCATGGTAGACCATGATTATCTGATTCAAAATGGCCAATACCAATCCTTGTCAGCTCACTAATATCTAAGATCTCAATTTTCAAGGCATTTCATTTTTTACAACTTCCAATTTTCCTTGATTTATACTGTGTGCATTCCAAGTTATGCTTACTAATAGGCGCTCACAACTTTTTTTTTTTTTTTCTCATTTTGAGTCATGCCGTACTGGCATCACAACAACATGCAAGCTCCCCACAGCATGACAAACTGACAGAATTATACGTTAACACAGTTGTTTAAAAATTGAGTGAGTACTTCTGTA
Organism: Orycteropus afer afer; assembly: GCF_000298275.1. Classification (NCBI taxonomy): domain Eukaryota; kingdom Metazoa; phylum Chordata; class Mammalia; order Tubulidentata; family Orycteropodidae; genus Orycteropus; species Orycteropus afer. Next base: position 45,958 of record NW_006921748.1, read on the forward strand.
ATCATTTTAATAATTTAATATTTCTCTGGTACTATAGTGCCTAAAGCACTTTACTGCTAACCAGAAGGCTGGCAGTTCAAACCCACCAGCCACTCTTCAGAAGGAAGATGGAGCAATCTACTTCCGTAGTGATACTGTCTCAGAAACCCAAGGAGGGGTCACTATGAGTTGTGTCCAACTCGTTGGCACATAACAACAACAACAACATTTCTCTTACTCATACCATAAAAGTTTAAATGAGAATTGTTTAAAAAAAATGGCATAGTGGACCATAATACCACATAAAATTTTATTTACTTAAGAAATTATTATATGATGATTAAATCAAAAGGTATAATATATTGTGTTATATAAATATTTTATTACTCTTATGAGGAAGGTATTTTCATTTTCATCATCTATATTATATATATATATATATATATATATATATATATATAAACTAAAGTACATAAGGGTCTATGACCTCTTCAAGGTCAACTAGCCTGTAAGTTGTAGATTCAGTATTGGAACTCAATGGTTAATGTGACTTCAGAGTCCACCTATTTAACCAGCATACTATATAGCCTCTCTCATAGCAGTAAACTGAAACCTACAGTGTGTTCAAATATACATACATGTCAATTTGAGTATTATTGGTGTTCTTATGTCCCAACGAGTCAGACCCGACTCATAGCGACCTCTCCTTGGGTTTCAAGGCAGTATCACTATGGAAGTAGATTGCCCCATCTTCCTTCCAAGGAGTGCTTGGTGGGTTTGAACTGCCAATCTTCTGGTTAGCAGTCAAGTGCCTTAGGCACTATGCTACCCGAGCCAAAGGATTATAAGAGTATCTTATAATAAGAATATCTATTAATGCAATTCACCAGTTAGCAGATCAAAGAAGAAAAAATATAACTATAAAATCATCTTAATAAATAAAGAAAACAATTTTAATATATTCAGCAACTGTTCAAGATTGGAAAAAAAAAAACCTTTCAACTAATTTTTTTTTTCCTTATAAAATGTATCTAAGAAAAATGTAAAGTGCATGGTATACTTACTCATGAAAAGTTTAAGAATTTTATCTTTAAATTCAATAGCAAAAAAAATGCCCATTCTTCCTACTTTAACTCAATATTTTTCTGGATTCTGTGCACATATAAGAAAAGTGAATGACTAGTAAAATGATCAGAAATGTAGAAGCCAAATGATTACTGTGATTGTCTATACAGAAAATCAAGGGCAATTAATAGGCATTCTTAAAATTAATTCAAGAGTTCATTATGGCTGCTTGTTTTTGACTCAATATATAAAAATCAATGCCATTCATTTACATCAGCAATTAGAAAAAATAACACCTTTTAAAATGATAGTAATAATATTTAAGATAATTATGATTAATTTTATCTAAAAATATATCAAATTTCATGAAGAAAATTATAAAACATTATTGAAGAACACATAAAAATCATACTTACAAATGAAAATATGTAATGTTATAAATTAAATTTACCTCACAATTATTTATTGGTGTACTTTGAAATAAAATACAATAGGATTGCAAATTTATCATGAAATTCATTTGGAAGAACTAAGGTTTTAGAATACCTACTACAATTTTGAAGAACAAAATTGGTAATCAGATACAACTTTTAAAATAATATACCCTATTTAATCAACACTAAGACACACATAATTTTATGTCTGTCCACTAAACTATTTCTCAGTA
>NW_006921748.1:48028-55740 GCF_000298275.1 Orycteropus afer afer
CTATGAGTCGGGGCCAACTCGACGGCAAACAACAACATATATATATATATATAATCCCCAACTGCTCTGTCAGTTTGTCATACTGTGGTGGCTTGCACATTGTTGTGAGGCTGGAGGCTATGCCACCAGTATTTCAAATGCCAGCAGGGTCACCCATAGCAGGTAGGTTTCAGAGGAGCTTCTAGACTAAGACAAACTTGGAAGAAGGAAGAAGCCATCCACTTCTCAAAGAATTGGCCACTGTAAACCTTACGAATAGCAGTGAAACACTGTCTGATATGTTACTGGAAAACTTTATGAATAGCCCTGAAACATTGTCTGATATAGTGTCAGAAGATGAGCCCCTCAGGTCAGAAGGCACTCAAAATACAACTGGGGAAGATCTGCCTCTTCACAGAAGAACAACTTTAGTGATGTGGATGGAGTAAAGCTTTTGAGATCTCCATTTGCTGATGTGGCACAACTCAAAATGAGAAGAAACATCTGCAAACATCCATTAATAATCTGAAGATAGAATGTATGAAGTATGAATCTAGGAAAATTGGAAATTGTCAAAAATGAAACAGAACACATAAAGATCTGTATCTTAGCATTAATGAGGTTAAATGGACTAGTTTTGGCCATTCTGAATCAGACAACCATATGAGCTACTATATATAGTATTTATATGCCCGTCTATATTTGAATATATTGTGTATTCAGATACAGGAAAATGTTAAGTGAAAAAAAGTGACTAAGGTATTATTACAATGTTTTCTTCTTTTGAATCAAAATCTTCACTATCACCTTTACATTCAGCATTATCAGTGCCTGTGTTTTTTCCTTGTAATCAAGAAGATTGGTGATTCACATTTCTTGAAAAATTGCTTCACTCTTCCCTCCAGAATTTTTACCCAAGCCTCTGACACCCATTCTGCAAGTTTTAATGCCGGCACTTGGTTGATCTTAACAAGTGGTGTCCATTAAATATTTTCTCACAACTAGTGGGACACATATTTGTTCCTCAAATTATTCTTAAATAATATCTTGATCGAAACAATGAGGAATTGCAATTGTCCTATCATGCCATCAGGAATAACAAACAAGTCAGTGCATAAGCAGGTATCTAGAATATTTTAGGGAGCTCTGGTAGCATAGTGCCTAAGGCACTTGAGTGCTAACCAGAAGACTGGCGGGCGGTTCAAACCCACCAGCCACTCCTTGGAAGGAAGATGGGGCAATCTACTTCTGTAGTGATACTGCCTCGGAAACCCAAGGAGGGGTCACTATGAGTTGAGTCCAACTCGATGGCACATAACAACAACAATAGAATATTTTATGTACTCTGGCAGAGAGCAATTGTAAGATGTTGTAAATTGTAGGATATATCCTAACTATAGAGACATTGGAGTCTCCGGGTAGTGCAAACTATTAACACTTAGTTGTTAACTGAACATTTGGAGGTTCGGTTCCACCAAAATGTATCTCAGAAGAAAGGACTGGAACTTTACCATTTACCAAAAATCAGCCATTGAAAAACTGTATGAAGCAGTTGTACTCTGACACACATCATGGGGTCTCCATAAATCAGAATCTACTTAACAACCACTACTTCTAGAGACAGTAAAATATGAAAAATATGCATATTATGATTGTTGAAGTATGGTAATTTAGACAAAGTTTTATTTCTATTATTCATCAGTGGAAAATCAATAAAGATTATTCAGTAATTTAGGCAATATGTCCATGTTTGGTTAGCACATCATGGTTTATAATAATAAAATTTAATTTAAGAATCTGCAAACTTCAAAAATACCCATCAGCTTCATGATTGTTAAGTAAATTTCTGGGCATTTCTAAGTGGAATAATTTACAAAAGTGGGATAAATGAATTTTGGTCATGTTTATCAAGATAGATGAATCTCAGAAACAAAAGCAAGACAGATAAATAAATTAAAGCAAATTAAACAATAGAATGCTTGACAAGAATTGAATGAATGAGTAGAGCTGTATAAAAAACATGGTTAAATCTCAGAAACATAGTAGAGAGAAAGAAAAAAATTCTGTTGAAATGTTTCCTAAATCACAATATTCTAATTACAGAGTTTACAAAACCAAACAGAAGAAAGCATACATTGCAAAAAGTACCAACATTCTGAAGCTATAGAAAATGGTGACATAGTAGGGAAGGAAAAGAAGGAGAATGACATGCAGAGAGGCAGACAGAAAAGGAAAGAGAAAACTTGTACAGAAAACTTGGCAGGGGAGAACCAGTGGTAGTCCTTTAACAGACTTAAATTGATTTTGTATAAGTGGAGATATAAAAAGAAATTATACTAAACATTCGTCTAACTATATATCTGAATCTTCAACACCAATATTTTACATGATCTCTCTACCACAAGTATACTGATTCTGAGGAATGTATGACCCATATTTGGATGAAAAATACCAACTCAGTGTATTGGTTACGGCATTTTGTTTTTCTCATAATAGTTGAGTAATTCTATTTCAAGCCTTAGACTGAAGAGATAATTGTACTGGGTGTTGTAATTTAATCTTGGTGTAACAGAAATTTGTTCAGCCATTTATCTCAATAATATCCCAAATTCTGCCTTGTCTTAAGTTGAGTAGTCCTTTTCATCCTCATTATTGTCTTTGTATGCCCATCTAACAAAGAAGGAGATCTTAAAGATTTTGGTCATTCATCCTTGAAGGCTGAATTAATATCAGTTTTCTTTAAAGAACAGAGAACAGGGAGAATTTCAGCAACAGCAGCCTGTTTACTCTTTAATGACTTTCTTGGGTTGAAATGGAATTTCCAAGGACTAAGTTAAACACTTGCTATAAAATAATATAATATTCTTCTCTGGTCACTTTTACTCATACTTTGGAAAATATATGTGAGGCACACATGTTTATTTATAAAGAAAAAGCATAGTATAAGCAGTGTCACCTTCAGATCACAGTAGATGCTAAAATAAGTGAACTGCTTTAGAGTTCACAATATACTATCACTTATATTGGTCCTTCTGACTCATCCAACAACCCAGTGATAGAAGTGAGACTGAACATTAGAAAACTATTTTTTTGGACTTACTAGGAGGGATTATTGACACAAAAATATAAAACTCAGAGGGTGTTAGTTAGGAAAAAAAAAAAAAAAAAACACTTGCTGCATTCTGGTTTGCTTTTTTTTTTATTTTGTAGAGCACAAAGTATATGGAGGACCCCATGTATTAGCTAGTGGGAGATTTTGAGGAAATAGTAAATTGACACCAACATTACTTTTGACTCATATAGCCTGAGTCACTTCACTTTTGCATGCTATCTTCCATTAATTATACTCTTTGTCCCATTATGATTGAGAAATTTCAATGGTCTTTCTCTAAATAAGTCTTTGGATTTTTCAGAGTGATTTCCAGATCAGTCATTAATAGAGTATTCACAAACCTTTCTTCTGAGGTGCCTCTGAATGGACTCAAACCACCAACCTTTTTGTTAATAGTGGAGCTCAACAATTTGCAACACTTAAGGACTCCATGCCTACCATAAAAGTACATAACTGCCTCATTTTGTGGTCCCATCATCTATAGGTAAAAAAGACTATTAGAGGTTTGTTCTCAAAGGGTTTGTTTCTTCCTTCATTTTGCTGAGGGATGCTGTTCAGAAAACAGGGTTCAATCTGAGTCCAAAGCCTAGTTTCAAGGTTGATTCTAAAGTAAAGTGCTTTGAATAGGTCAGAGCTTTATATCTCTAAGCTAACTCCTTCTGCAGATCCCATGCCTACCCCTCCACCTCATCTGTCCCTTCTCTTACAGCTGTCTATGAGTTGGACCTGTATACTGTGTTTTTTCTATTTTTTTTTGTTTTCCCAGCAGCGCTGTTGTAGCCAGTTTATTATGAAACCTCAATTTAGTGGAGAGTAAATATGAAATGTTATTTTTCTCCAGTCACTGCTTTCAACTATGTTCAATCCAAAGCTCCATTTTTTTTCTAACACCTCAGACATATCCCACAGCTTTTTGATCAACTTTTTGATCACTTTCAAATATTAAAAGTCCGGTCAACTTAAAAGCTCCAAACTCCAATCTGATTTAACATTCATCTCTTTCTCTTTCCCCAGGAGAAACTAGGCTTGGGACACATAGAAAGTGGCATAGATGTGTAGTGTAATGTCAGCCCTTCCATTCTCCCTCCCATTTCAGACCTCATTCCTGGAAGAAGGATATGGTCTTAGTCTAGGTCACCCCACGGATTCCTTTCAAGAACTATTTTTTCTGATGTTTTATGTTAGAATGTAGAATCAAAGGGGCAGAGTTTTGCTTTTTTGTTTGTTTGTTTGTTTTCTTTAAGTAACTTACTTTTTACTATCTCTAAGTAGATGAGAAATATCCTTGCCTAGCTCCAGCCAGACCTGGTAATGCCTTTGTCACCAAGGGAAACCCTCAAAGAGGGCTGGCCATAGTTTCTTACTCTCACCAGTAGCTCTGAACCCCTGTCTATAACTCTTCTTTTATTCCATGTTTCTTTACTTGAAACCATTGGTGGACTGAGATTGTCTTCTCTACTTTCAGTAGGTTCAAGAAGAACTGTGTCGTAGTCCCTAGTCAGTGTGCTACTGACATGTTATAGTAAACTATCACTCAGCATCAGACTCTGTATTTTCACAGACCACCAAACACTGGGGATTATTTTTGAAATTAGGAAATCCCTCCCTATACTCTTCTTCACTATGTGCTTGGGCTTTAGTTTCCATGGATCAACAAGTCTTCCTCTAACAGAAATGTTCATCTCTGCCAGTAATATTAATGAAACTCCCCTCATTTGTAAATCCCTCCATAAAGAATCCCATCTCTTTTACACAAATACTGCACTTGCAGCTACTCCTACTCTATCTCTTCTCTACTCTCCATAGTTTTCTTACAGTAGCAGGAAATATCAGGCCTACTGATTGGGTTGGTGGTAGCAAACCTCACTCTGATACCTTTAATAACTTTGGAGACTGGCAGCCACAATTTTATATTGTAGCCCTTGTGAGACTCTGGTTGAATAATCACACCCATTTTTCCACAGCTTGAGGGCTTAGATGCTAATTCAGGGGCAGAAGAAAAGACCCCAATCACCACTTTGTGTCACATTTGTACCTATTTGCCCGATGCAAGATTTCTCACCTGTTCTAATGTTTACTTGGATAAGAGAAAGCTGGGAAAATTCAAGAATTTGGACTCCCAAGCACAGAGTATATAATTAGCTTAAACCTGGAGAAGTTAAAGGCTGTCAGGTTGGCTCCAACTTATAGTGAGCCAATGTACAACTGATCAAAATATTGCCTGGTCCTGCACTATATTCACAATTGCCACTATACTTGAGCCCATCATTGCAAACACTGGGTTAATCCATCTTTTTAAGAATCTTGCCTTTCTTCACTGATCATCTACTTTACCAAACATGCTATTCTTCTCCAGGGAAAAATCCTTTCTGACAACATGACCAAAGTAAGTGGCACTAATTCAGGCCATTCTTGCTTCCAAGGAGTATTCTGGGTACACTTATCCCAGGACAGATTTGTTCATTCTTCTGGCAGTCCATGATATTTTTAGTATTTTCACCAACTCCACAATTCAAAGGCATCAAAACTTCCTAGGTAGCATTCAAATGTATATGAGGCTATTGAAAATACCATGGCTTGGGTTAGGTGTACTTTAATCTTCAAAGTGATATCTTTGCTTCTTACCACTTTAATGAGGTCTTTTGCAACATAATTGCCCAGTGTAATACAACATCGGATCTCTTGATTGCTCCTACCATGGGTGTTGATTGTGGATCCAAGTAAAATGAATTCCCTGAAAACTTCAATCTTTTTTTCTCTTCATAGTTTTGTTGCTTATGGGTCTACATGTTAGGATTTTCGTTCTCTTTATGTTGACGTGTAATTCATGCAGAAGACTGTAATCTTTGATCTTCATTAGTAAGTGCTTTAAGCCTTCTTCATTTTCAGCAAGCAACGTTGTGTCATCTGTATAAAACAGGTTTGTGATGAGTCTTCTTCCAATCCTATAACATTCTTCTTCACACAGTCCAGCTTCTCAGATTATTTGCTCAGCATGAAAATTGAACAATTATGGTGAAAGAAACAAGCCCAAGGCACACCCTTCCTGATTTAAACCATGCAATATACCGTTGTTCTATTCTAATGGCAGTCTCCTTGTCTCTGTACAGGTTCCTCACGAGAACAATTAAGTATTTTAGCATTCCCATTCTTTGCAATGTTACTCACAATTTATGATCCACAGAGTTAAATGCATTTACATAGTCAATAAAACACAGATAAACATCTTCCTGGTTGTTAGCCTGGGTTCTCTAGAGAAGCAAAATCAGTAAAGTTTATATACATACAGTGAGAGAGAAATTTATCTCAGGAAAATGGCTCACAGACTTATAGAAGCTGGCAAGTCCCAAGTTCTTGCATCAAACATCAAGCTGGAGGCTTTTCCCAACTCACGTAGCTGCAGAGGCTGATAAGCTCAGGGTTGGCAGGCAGTACACAAGCTGTTGACTTCAACGAATGACAAATTCAAGATCTCCAGGCCGAATGCTGGATCGTGTGCTCACGGACAGTTGTAAGCAGCACAAAACAACCCAGAGCCATCGAAGAGTGTCTCTTTTCCCAGGATGTCCATAACTATACTGGAAGGAGGCCACACCTCTAGTGAAACTCCCGTTCAATGAATTGGCTACTCAGAACATATACATCTGAACTCATCATGGGAATAACCCACATCACAACTGCTTAAATCTCTCAGGATTGTGGTCCAGCCAGGTTGACACACAGCTCCAACTATCACCGTCCACCCTTTGTCAACTTGGCAATTGTACACATCTCCTTAACCATATATAATCTCTAAATAAGGGCAATTATAAAGTCATATTTGCACCTAATGTGATACACTAACATGTGTACAACTGAAACACATTAACCCTATTTACATTTCATAGTTCATAACAGAAGGAAACAAAAATATTTCATGCACATATACAATGAAGAAATATAACAATCACAGTCTTCATTTCTGCCACTGGCCAAGTGGCCATAGCTGATATTTAAAAGTACTTTCTTCCACCACCCATTCTATATTTCCCTTGCCCCCAGCAAGCACCCCAGCTGAGTGCTCAGCACTTTTTGCCAGGTGGGGTGACCCAAACCTTCATTCCTGAGGGTCTGGCCACTAGTAGGCATATCAGAATCGGATTGCTATAATATTCCATTGACTTTAATCACAGTGCATGGTAGTACTAAGAGACGTCCTAAAGAATCTCCTGTATTCCAGGCATATTCTTCTTTACCTCCATTATGTAATGTCAATACAATTTCTCCTTGGTGATCAGGATCTATCACACTAGACAGTACAGTAACACCCTTCTTTTTCTGCTGATCTAGAGGTAAGAGGAAACCAGAATGGCCAGATGACATTCTTAACTTCTAGTTCAATGGAATCATTATTGTGTCTCCAGGTGGGAGTGTTCCTCCTTTTGGGACTAAGATCTCCAGACCTGCAGAGTATAATGTAATAGGGACAGGAAGCAAAAAAAAAGTTGAGTGGTCACTAAGGATAATAGTGAGTGGTACCATTCCCATTTCCACCCCTTAGTACCTGGACCAGTGAATCCTGGGTATTGAATAAACAGCACAATATATTTGATGCTGGTTTAGAACATATACAGCCTCCTGG
>NW_006921748.1:64565-65780 GCF_000298275.1 Orycteropus afer afer
CAACAACAATATATGGCATAAATAGATTATACAATAGCCAAAAGATGGAAACAATCTAGGTGTCCATCAACTGAGGAATGGATAACCAACTATGGTACATACACACAATGGAATACTATGCAACACTAAAGAATAATGTAGAATCTGCAAAACACCCCATAACGTGGATGAACTTGGAGGACCATATGCTGAGAGAAATAAGTCAATCACAAAAGGACAATTACTGTATTAGAATGTTATTGTAAAAGTTAAGGAAAGGTTTACCTATAGAAGGACATTTTCTTTGTTGGTTACCAGGGGTGGGAGGGGAGGGGAGGAAAAGCTGTTAAATAGAGATAAATATTGATTTGGGTGAAGAGAAGGGCAATGTACCAAATATGAGTGACCAATATGACAGCATTGAAGATGAGAAAGACATAGAGAGGTACATGAGAGGTACAGAAAACAAATATGAACCCTTTTGCACATACAGTACTGCATTGTCAGTGAAGGCAAGCATGGGTATATGGGTGGATAGATGGGTGGATAGGCTGAATTATTAGGTATGTCTATGAAATGGGGAGTGTATCCAAGAACATACATAAGGTTGGCAGACAACGGCCCTATAAGTTTATGGAATGATGAAAATTCCCAGGGGTAGAGTAGAGCTGACAAGGGGCAAATTGTGGTCACTGCTTGGTCATAGCCAGCTACCCAGAGAGACCAAGTAGTTGAACCTTCAGACTTGGGACCACAGTCACAGGGGACATCAAGCTCAATTGGCATAACATACTATATAAAACATTGTTCCACCTCCTACTTTGGTGAGTAGCAACTGGGATCTTAAAAGCGAGCAAGCTGCCATCTAGATGCAACGATGGGTCTCTCCTCATCCAGAACAGAGAAAAATGAAGAAAACCAAAATTCATGGAAACAATTAATCCTAGTGACTGGTACACCATCCGATCTGTAGTCTATACGACTATGAGACCAGAAGAACTAGATGGGGCTCGGCTACCACTGACATCCACTTGGAAGGGGATCTATGTAGCATATCCTTGATAGAGAGTGGAACAATGTGGAACAAAACTCAAAATCATTTGGAGAGAAAAAAAAAAAGCAGGGGGGGACCAGGTTTGCTGGTCCAGTAGAGCCTGGTGGAACCACTGAGATTATGGCCCCTAGCTGCCTTTCAAGTCTGGAATTGAACCCACACCTGTGGTTTCCAGCCAAACA
>NW_006921748.1:65880-71885 GCF_000298275.1 Orycteropus afer afer
TTCTAGTTCAATGGAATCATTATTGTGTCTCCAGGTGGGAGTGTTCCTCCTTTTGGGACTAAGATCTCCAGACCTGCAGAGTATAATGTAATAGGAAAAAAAAAAAAAAAAAAAATTGAGTGGTCACTAGGAGTAATAGTGAGTGGTACCACTCCCGTTTCCACCCCTTAGTACCTGGACCAGTGAATCCTGGGTATTGAATAAACAGCACAATATATTTGATGCTGGTTTAGAACATATACAGCCTCCTGGAGAATATTCTCCCAACCCTTCAAGATATTGCTACTCAGCTGGTGCCGTAATTGTGTTTTTAGTAGGCCATCCCATCATTTTATCAAGCCAGCTACATCAAGATGATGGGAATGTGGTATGACCAGTGAATTCCATGAACATAGTCCCATTGTTGCACTTCATTTGCTGTGAAGTGTGTCCCTTGAACTGACCAATGCTGCGTGGGATACCATGACAGTGAAAAAGGTATTCTGTAAGCCCACAGATAGTAGTTTTGGCAGAAGCACTGTGTGCAGTGAAGGTGAATCCGTGTCCAGAATAAGTATCTATTACAGTAAGAAAAAAATTCTGTCTTTACCTTGATGGAAGGGGTCCAATGTAATCAACTTGCCACCAGGTTGCTGTCTGATCATCCCAAGAAATGATTCCCTCTCACAGACTCAGTGTTGGTCTCTGCTGCTGGCAGATTGGGCACTCAGCAGTGGCGGTAGCCAAATCAGCTTTGGTAAGTGAAAGTCCATGTCGATGAGCCCATGTATAACATGCATCCCTGCCACCATAGCCACTTTGTTCATGAGCCCATTGAGCAATGACAGGAGTAGCTGTGGGAAAAGGATAGCTGGCTTCCACTGAATGTGTCATCCTATCCATCTGATTGTTAAAGTCCTCCTCTGCCGAGGTCACCTTTTGGTGGGCTTTCACATGAGACACAAATATCTTTAGTCCTTTGGCCCATTCAGAGAGATCCATCCACATATCTCTTCTCCATGCATCTTTGTAACCAATTTTCCAATCATGCTCCTTCCAAGTCCCTGACCATCCAGCCAAGCCATTGGCTACAGCCCATGAATCCATATACAATCATACATCTGGCTAGTTCTCATTACATGCAACATGAACAGCCAGATGCATGGCTCGAAATTCTGCTCATTGGGATGATTTACCTTCACCACTGTCCTTCAAAGAAGTCCCAGAAAGGGGCTGCAGTGCTGATGCTATCCACTTTCAAGTGGTGCCTGCAAATCATGAAGAACCATCTGTAAACCAAGCATGAGTTTTCTCTTCTTCAGTCAACTGATCATAAGGAACTCCCCATGAGGCCATAGGTTCAGACTAGGAGAGGGAAAGTAATGTGATTGGAGTGGAGACCATAGGTGTTTGGGACACTTAATCATGCAACTTACTTGTGCCTTCAGGTCCTACTAGATCCCAATCTCGATATACCATTTCCATTTAATAATAGAGTGCTGCTGTTCATGTCCAACTTTATGACTCTGTGGGTCAGACAACAGCCAGTTCATGATGAGCAGCTCAGGTCTCATGGTGACTTGGTGGCCTATGGTTAGGCATTCAGTCTCTACTGAAGCCCAGTAACAAGCCAAAAACTGTTTCTCAAAAGGAGAGTAGTTAACTGCAGAAGATGGCAAAGCTTTGCTCCAAAATCCTGAGTCTGTGTTGCAATGCACCATTAGGGACCTGCCAAAGACTCTAAACAGCATCTCTAACTGCTTCAAATACTTTAAGCACCATTGGATCAGTCAGATTATATGGCCCAAGTGGCAGAGCAGCCTGCACAGCAGCCTGTGCCTTTTTGCAAAGCCTTCTCTTGTTCTGGGCCCACTCAAAACTAGCAGCTTTATGAGTCACTTGATAAAATGAGGGATATGTTGCCTCCAAAATCCAAAGAGGCCCACCAGATGTTGTGCCTCCTTTTTAGTTGTGGGGGAAGCCAGAAACAATAATTTATCCTTCACTTCAGTAGGAATATCTTGACATGCCCTACACCACTGACCCCCTGGAAATTTCACTAAAGTGGGAGGTGCCTCAATTTTTGTTGGGTTAATTTCCCCACCCTCTAGCACACAGATGTCTCAACAATATAAATATAGAGTCATTGGTACTTCTTCCTTACTAGGTTCAATCAGCATCATGCCATTAATGTAATGGACCAGTATGATATCTTGTGGAAGGGAAAGGTGATCAAGATCCCTGTGGTTAAATTATGACGTAGTGCTGGGGAATTGATATACCCCTGGGGAGTTGATATACCCTGAGGAAGCACTGTGAAAGTATATTGCTGGCCTTATCAGCTGAAGGAAAACTGCTTCTGGTTATCCTTTGAAATTGATATTGAGAAAAAGACATTGGCCAGATCAATAGCTGCATATCAAGTACCGGGAGATGTACTAATTTGCTCAAGAAATGAAACCACGTCAAGAACAGCAGCTACAATTGGAATCACCATAGTCTACTGTCATTCTCCAAGATCCATCTCTTTTTTGCATAGGCCAAATAGGTCAATTAAATGGGGATGTGATGGGAATCACTACCCCTGCATCCTTCAAGTCCTTGATGGTGTCAGTAATTTCTGTAATCTCTGCAGGGATACAGTATTGCTTTTGGTTTACTATTATTCTAGGTAGAGGAAGGTCTAATGGCTTCCACTTGTCTTTTTCTAACATAATAGCCTTTACTCCACATGGCAGGGACCCAATGTGGGAATTCTGTCAATTGCTCAACGTATCTATTCTAATTATGCATTCTGGAACTGGGTAAATCACTACAGGATGGGTTGGGGACACACTGGACCCATTGTGAGACTCATCTGAGCTAAGACATATCAATAACCTGACTTCCATAAGCTCCCACTCTGACTGGGGGGCCACAGTGACACTTTGGATCTCCTGGAATTAGTGTCAGTTCAGAGCCAGTGTCCAGTAATCCCCCAAAAGACTGTTTGTTTCCTTTTCCCCAGTGAACAGTCACTCTCGTAAAAGGCCTCAGATCCCTTTGAGGAAGGCTGGGAAAAAGATTGACATTATAAATTTTAGCAATGTAGTGAGGTCCTTCCTCAAGGGAGCACTGCCTCTCCTTTATTCAAGGGGTTGTGGGTCTGTAAACTGACTTAAGTCTGGGAATTGATTGAGAGGCTGTGACTCTGTATCTTGACAATTCAATCTAGACTGCTGTTCATAGGACAGAATTCTTCTGTCTATACAGATACAGTGAATTTTAGTAGGTTTGCCATGCATTTCACTACTAGGAACACCATGCCTAAGTAGTCAATGCCATAATTCCACATGAGTCAGAGTATTCTGATTATTATTTTGACTCTGCTGTCCACTATGGTAACTATGGCCCCCTTGTTTTTGTCAGTTAACTGCTCCCATTTGGCCCCTACTACCACAGAGTTCAATCAGCCCCATTATAGTTAAGTGTCTTAGTTCAATTAGGGCAGTTCACACTGTAAAATCTGGCTTATATAAAATATCAATCATAATAGTCTTCAAGGATGCTGGGGCTCCCTTTATAAATTTGCTCCTCACCATAGTGGTGAAGGCAGCCCTTAGGCATAGTGCCTAAGGCATTTGACTGCTTACCAGAAGGCTGGTGATATTTGAACAATCTACTTCTGTAGTGATACTGACTTGGAAACCCAAGCAGGTGTCACTATGAGTCGGATCCAGCTTGGTGACAGTGAGTTTGTTTGTGTGTGTGTGTGTGTGTGTGTGTGTGTGTTTTATAGTGGTGAAAGGTGTATCCTCTGGGCTCTCCATTTCTGGCTCTAGGGGTCTAATCTGATAAATCAGTTTTAACATGCCCACTTCCCTAAGCCTTTGGATACATTCTACATTATACTATGGCAGGTCTGGTACTTCAACTTGATTTAAGGTAGGCCACCACATCACCCATGCTTCAGTAAGCCAACCAAATAAACTATTAGATCCTTTTCTAGCCTCTTGATCTGAAACACTGAATGAAGAATCCATACTTGTTGGGCCTAAGTCAATAAACTCAGACTGATCCAACATTACATTCCTTGCACCATTATCCCACACCCTCAGTAGCCATTTCCATACCTGTTCTCCAGGTTTCTGTCTGTACATGTTAGCAAAATCAAGTAGGTCTTTTCAGGTGTAGCATACCACCTCATCAATCACACTTTACATTTCACCTTTTGTGATTCACTTGGCCTTAACTTTAGTTATAGTTCTAACAGCAACAATGGGTTGTTCATGCATTTCCTTAGAACATTCAGAGATGTCTTCCATGGCATCTACCTCAGGCAATGACCCAGCAGGAACAGTTGGATTAATTCCATCAAACAGAGGTAGAGGAATAAAGGTTTTATAGTAATCCCTTCAGATGGGAGGGATTCAACAGAATTTACAGGCTCCATATCCTCATCTTCCTGACTGACTGCCCTATATCCCCATTCCAGGTTTCAGGATCTCATTTTTTCCCAATCAATGCCCTCACTTTAACTTCAGACACCATTCAGGGTTGGCAATTCAATTGACATTGCCAACCAGCCACCCTTACAATAAGACTCTGGGTTTGATTGTTGGCACTATCAGCTCTGTTACTAGAAGAAATAAGGCTTCTTTCAGACCACAACTGGAAACGTTAAATTCTTTTATGCAGCACTTAAGCTGTGACACAGGAACGCTGAACTCATCTTTTTCTTTCATCACTTGTCTAGCATAATTAGGAGCAACCAAAAACCTTCCTGATTGACAAAATTGCAGAAAAATATCAAATACACCATCACCAAGAGCCTCACTTCTCAAAAATACTTGATCTATTGGTAGTGCTATTTTGCATATTAATGTTTCCACTTCATGCCACAGATTAGCAGGGCCCTCTTTACTAATGTAGGCAGAGTCACCAGTGCCTTTACAATAACTAAATTGGAGAACCAAAACAGAATTGGTGAAAAACAATTTAGGAAGCCCATTCATATGGTTTTGTCTCTCTAGAACCATTTTCGGTATCAAATGTGTTAGGCTGGGTTCTCTAGAGAAGCAAAACCAGTAAACCTTATAGAGAGAGAAAGTGAGAGAACTTTTATCTTAGGAAAATGGCTCACACACTTATGGAAGCTGGTAAGTCCCAAGTTCTTGGATCGAACATCAAGCTGGAGGCTTTTCCTGACTCGTGCAGATGGAGGGGCTGACAAATTCAAAGTTGACAGGCAGTGTACCAGCTATTGACTCCAACGAATGATGAATCCAAGATCACTAGGCCAAATGCTGGATTGTTTGCTCACAAACAATTGTAGTCAGCACAATAGGATCCCAATTCACAGAAGAGTGTCTTATTTTCCCAGGATGTCCATAACTATATTGGAAGCAGGCCACACCTTTAGGAAAACTCCCTTTGAACTGATTGACTGCTCAGAACATATACATCTGATCTCATCATGGAAATAACCCACAGCACAACTGATTCAATCACTCAGAATTGTGGTCTAGTCAAGTTGACAAACAACTCCAACTATCACACTGGTATACTTTGCTTTCAGTTAACATTCATATGACATTAGAAATGATATCCCTCATTCCATGACACCTTCTGAATCTGTCCTGAATTTCGGGAAGTTCTCTGTCAATGTACTGCTGCAACTCTTTTTGAATTATCTTCAGCAAAATTTTACTTGCATGCGATATTAGTCATATTGTTTGTTAATTGCCACATTTTGTTGAATCATTGTTCTTTGGAACAGGCACAAATACTGATCTCTTCCAGTCAGTTGACCAGGTAGCTGTCTTCCAAATTTCTTGGCATAAATGAGTAAGCCCCTTTAGCGCTGCATCCATTGGTTGAAAAGTCTCAATGGGTATTTCATCAATTCCTGGAGCCGTATTTTTCACCAGTTCCTTCAGTGACACTTGGGTTTCTTTCTTCAATACAATTGATTCTGAGAATTCCGGCAAGATGGCTGACTAGGCAGAAAGACTGCACAGACCCTCTTCAACAAAGAAAAGGGAAAC
>NW_006921748.1:75429-104798 GCF_000298275.1 Orycteropus afer afer
ACACTGGGAAGAGGTAACTATGGGGAGGAAGTGGGAGGGGAGCTGTTGCATTGTGGTAAACTGTGATCAGTATCATGAGACAAACTGTATGTAAACTGCTGTATAGAAAGTGAATTTGCTCTGTAAATCTTCACCCAAATCACAATAAAAAAAAAAAAAATTAAATACAATTGATTCTTCATCATAAGCTACTTCCTAAAATAGTTGAACAATTCTTTTTGGTACAGTGACTCCATGTACTCCTTCCATTTTCTTTAGATGCTTCCTGCATCATTCAGTATTTTGCCCATATTGTTGTTGTTGGGCACCACTGAATTGGCTCCAACTCATAGTGACTCTATGAACAAAACACTGCCTGGTCCTGTGCCTGAATTTTGCCCATAAAACCCTTCAATATTGCAACTCAAGGCTTGAATATTTTCTTCAGTTTTTTTCACCTTGAGAAATGCTGAGTGTGCCCTTCCCTTTCAATTTTCTAATCCTGGTCTTTGGTCATTTAATTATATTACTTTGTTTTCTCAAGCTGCCCATTGAAATCTTCTGTTCAGCTCTTTTATTCTATCATGTCTTCCATTTGCTATACCCAGAGACAGCTGATGAACTTCCCTAAATATGAGAGTTCACTTTGAGTTAGGTTGTGTTGATAAAAGAGGCAATTTTTTTTGGCAAATAGTTACCAAGATAAAAATGGAACAAGTCTATTTATTTTTCTATGTATTTGAGAACTATCTAAATGAAAGTTATATTTCTCCAAGTATTCACCACTGTTATTTTTCTGATCGTTGACTTCTTTCCTCATAGAGAAAGCCATCTACCCCTGCACATTTATGTTTCTCAGAATTTTTTATAAAAATCATTTGTTTTCAATAATTGTTGTGGACATTTAGTTTTGATATTCTGAATCTCAAATTGTATGTCATAATAAAATTTTCATATTTTAAAAATAATATATATTTTGTTGATAAGCAATGGAACATAATTTGTCTTACATATTTATCTTATAGAAATAAACTATTTTAAAGTATGATATGCCAAAGTTTATGTAATCATACTGACTCGATTACATTAATTTAATTTTAAACAGTATGTTTCTGGGTGTGGAAGTCCAAGCTGCACTGAAGACACCGGCTAAAACAATGCTCCAAGAACTGACAGAATGCCAATTGAGATGTTTCAACAGATAGATGCAACATTGGAATCATTCATTTGTGTCAAAAAATTTGGAAGACAGCTATTTAGCCAATCAACTAGAAGAAATCCATATTTGTGTTCATTCTAAAGAAAAGTGATCCAACATAACATAAGAATTATCGAACAATATCATTAACATCATCCACAAGTAAAATTTTGCTGAAAATATTTCAAAAATGGTTGCAGCAGTGCATCAACAGGGAACTGCCAGATATTCAAGCCAGATTCAGAAGCAAATGTGGAGTGAAATATATTGTTGTTGATGTTAAATGGGTCTTGGCTGAAAGCAGAAATTACCAGAAAGATGTTTACCTGTGTGTTTGTTGACTAGGCAAAAGCATTCAACCATGTGAGTAATGACCAATGTGGATAACGTTGCAAAGAATGGAAATTCCAGAACTCTTAATTGTGCTTATGTGGAATTTTTACATAGACCAAGAGGCAGTAATTCAAATCGTACAAGGGGGTACTGCATCATTTAAAATCAAGAAATGTGTGCATCAGGTTAGTATCCTTTTACTCTAGTTACTCAATCCGTATGCTAAACGTGAAATCTGAAAAGCTGGACCATATAAAGAATTTGGTAGCAAGATTAGAAGACTCTAATAACCTGTTTTATGCAGGTGACACAACCTTGCTTGCTGAAAGTAAAGAGACTTTGAAGGGCTTACTGGTAAAGATGAAAGGCTCTAGCCTTCAGTATGGATTATACCTCAACAGAGAGAAAACCAAAATCCTTACAACTGCACCAATAAGAAACATAATAAACAGAGAAAGTATTGAAGTTGCCAAATATTTCATTTTACTTGTATCCGCAATCAACATTCATGGCAGCAATAGTCAAGAAATCAAATGATGTATTGCATTTAGCAAAACTGCTGCAGAAGACCTATTTAACGTGTTAAAAAGCACAGATATCACTTTGAGGACTACAGTGAAATTGTGCCAACCCATGATATTTTCAATCACTTCTTATGCATGCAACAGCAGGACAGTAAATAAGGAAAATCAAAGAAAAATTGATATATTTAATTATGGTATTCACAAATTATATTGAATATGCCCTATAGTGCCAGAAGAACCAAAAAACCTGGTTTTTTGTTTTTTGTTTTTTTTTTTAAAGAAGTACAGCCAGAATTCTCCTTAGAAGCAAGGGCAGCAAGACTTTACTCATGTACTTAGGACACATTATCAGGAGAGACAAATCCTTGAACAAGAGCGTCTTGCTTCATAGACAGCAAATAAGAGGCAAACCTTCAACAAACTGGATTGACACAGTGGCTACAACAATGACTTCTAACACAGTAATAATTATGAGGATGGTGTAGGATGGGCAGCATTTTATTCTGTTGTACATGGGCTCCCTAGATGACACATAACAACAACAAGAAGTGAGCATGATGTTATTCTTTTTCCACAGGAAGTGCTTGAGGTATGTTGCTTCAGGATGGAGCTCTGCCGCTGACTTGGGTCATGCAATGCTTAAGCACTCAGCTGCTAACTGGAAGGTTGGTGTTTCTAACCCACTCAGCAACTCTGCAGGACAAAGACCTGCCTATCTATAGCTATAAATATCACAGCCCTATAGCCTACAAAACCCTATGTGTCAGTTCTACTCTGACACATAGAGTCACTGTGAGTCGGAATAATCTTGATGACACCTAACCACAATTACAGAACACTGGTCATGGCAAATCGTCTGATGATTTGTGAGTTCCTGTACTTGACAGCACATAACAACAACAACAACATAATACTGGAAGCTAAGCACCAGTATATCAACTACCAGAAAGGTAACCCATGGTAGATATGTTTCAGCAAAACTTCTAGACTAAGATAGACAGGACATAAAAGAAGAGCAATGAAATAGATGGCCTTGCCTGGAGCCAAAGAGGCAAGGGATACGCAAAGTCACAGGTCAGAGCAGTGTGGCCAAGGAGAGAGAAGATGTATTCAGGAAACTAAATCCATCCCAAAGGACAAGAGCAGTTCCAAATTTTATAAGCTATTAAGGCAAAGAATGAGTAGGCAGGGGTTGGTCCTTAAAATCACCACAACTAACTGAACCAATTAATTCCTTACTGATATTTATACAAAGCATAAATTTAAAGTGAGTGGCAATACTAAGTACATTAGTGCTTCTAAATTAACAAGAAGGTAGGCCAGAAAATCTACTAAATTTGCCTCCAGTTAAGAATTACAATTCTAATTTGTATTCAAAATAACACAAATGAGATTAAAACATAAAGTAACTTCTTAAATAGCAGTTAAAATAAAGTTTCATTAACATTCATATAAATAAAATTTATTGGAATATTTTAGCACAAAATAAAAACACCACAGTAAGTTTCCAGTAATCTACATTTTGCTCCTTTTAACTCATTGTGTCTGTGTCTTGGGGTTTACTGAGTTATACCTGAGACATGAGTGTGACCACCAAGGGATACAGATTTGTGTTGAGAGAGATGTAGATTAATATCATAATCATCAAATGATTTGTTCAAACAATGTATGTCAAAGATATTCAAGAAAGATAGCTATTCCAGAGTGGTGTCATTAAAGAAAAATGAGCTGGAGGGAGTTGGGATGGATTGACCCTGAAAGGATTGGTATCTGGAAAGAAATTGAATATTTCTGGAAAGCTTTGGTCATACAGATTAATTTTTATGACACAATATGATTTGTGGTAAAAATTATGGAAAAAGAAATTGGAAATATATAATGGATTCACACTGTGAGATATTTTTCATATTGTTAGGAAAATTCTAATTTATCATTGAAGCTGACTTCAGCAACTTGACAATACATGACTATGTATTAAGTGTTTTCTGTGTTTGTTACTACTATTTATTCCCTTATTGTTGTTGATGTTATGTGCTGTCAAGTTGGACCAGACTCATAGCAACCAATCCTTGGGTTTCTGAGGCAGTATCACTACGGAAATAGATTGCCCAGCCTTCTTTCCCAGGATAGGTTCTTCCATTCTCATCTCTCGGTAGTGCTTTCAATTACAAAGGTTATGCAGCTCCATCAAGCTTTCAATGTTTATGATTCTCTTGAGTTTATTTGTGCATTGCCATCATCTCCCACATTTTATAAGCTAGGATTGTGGTAAAAGACTTGGTAGTCTTTGAAAAGGCCACAGGTTCAGTTCCGGCACTGAGCCCCCAGTTTGCATTTAGATGCCTTGCTCTGAAGTATTCCTTACCCATAATTTGGCTGAATGTGAGTTCCCTTGGCCTTTGAGTCCACTTTTCTCCAGTTGAGACTCATGGCTGTGGATTTGGCTGACTGTTTAGCACTTTGCCCTTATCTATTAATCTTGTTCTGGAAAGCAAGGCTCACTCTCTGACCCCAGTTGGAAGTCATTCAGGGTGAGCCTGCCTCTTCCCTATGCAGAGGGTATCTCTTTGCTTGACATGCCCATAAAGAAATCAATGTGACCTGCAGAACTGCTGAGGCTGGAAGATGGAAAGGGTCTTCATTAGGCCAATCCAATCTCTAATCAGATCTTCCCCAGCTGACAGTTGGTGATGTGGAATTATTACTGGTCTGCTGATTGAGGAGGCTGAATAAACCCTGAGGAAAGTGATTGTTTCTCTCCTTATCTCCCATTCCCAAGACAAACCTCATACCTACTACATTCTATCTCTTTCCTAGATTCTCCCAGTTATTGCTAAAGCCCCTGTTTTCTCTTCTGTTCAGGCACTTTCTCCTGAAGGTGCCATTCCCCTTGGGAAAAACTTGTTTCTAAATCCTTGAAGACAGGTAGGTTTTTTGTAGAAGTCCTTTTAAAATTTATCTCTGAATCTATCTTTAATGAAGTGAAGATATTAAAACCAAGCTTTAAATTGCCATTTAATGTCCGGTTATATAAAAGTGAAGAGATTACTTTCCTGACCATGCCAGTGCAAAGGACATAAGGCTTCCAAAGCCTGTAGGATGTACATTTGAATTCTCTAAGTCATATGGATGGTGAATTGCACTTTTGGAAATTTTGAAGAACTAAATATGGTTAAGCCTGGTATGCAGCATAAAATATTTTATTAAATAATATAATTCTGAGTCAAAAAATGGGGTTTACTTTTAATAATATGATTTAGACATGTAATCGGAAAGAAGACTGGGTGACCTGCTTCAATAGAAATACTGCTTCAGAAACCCTAGGAGGGATTGACTTGACAGCAAAGAGTTTAGTTAGGGAGACATGTAAATTGACCTTTTTTTTTTTTAATTGTGATGGTAGACTCTGGTGGCATAGTACCTAAGGTATGTGACTGCTAACCAGAAGGCTGACGGTTCAAACCCACCAGCCACTCCTGAGAAGGAAGGTTGGGCAATCTACTTCCGTAGTGATACCACGTCGGAAATCCAAAGAGGGGTTGCTATGAGTCGAATCTGACTCCATGGCAGTGTGTTTGCTTTTGGTTATATATATTGTGATTTCGGTGAAAGTTTGCAGAGAAAATTCATTTTTCATACAGCAGTTCACACACATTTTGTTTCATGACATTGTAATCCCTTAAATGTAACAGCTCTCTTCTCACTTGCTCCCTGTGTTTACCTTTTCCCTGTGCCCTTCTTTGCTATGTATTCCTGCCCTCTGAGCTATCTCCCTGTGTAAATACTGTCCTTCCGATCTCTCATGATTGATTGCTTGAAGGAGTGTAACTACCTGGTATAAATGTTCACCCTGTATGCCTGTCTATTTTTTTACTAGAAGCCATAGGAGTGAGTTCAATTCCAGGCCCAAAGGGTGGCTAGGGGCCATAGTCTTGCAAGTTCACCAGTTTCCATCAGCTCAGTAAGCCTGGTCTTTTTTTTTTTTTTTTTTTAAATGATTTTGAGTATTGTTCTGATTTTTCCTCCCACTTTGCCCAGGATCTCCTGCAATGATCCCTTTCTGAGTGGCTGACAGTGGTAGCCAGGCACCATCTCTTTCTTCTGGTCTCAGGGTCATGTAAGATGAGGTTCACATGGTCCACTAATCCCTTGGACTAACTGTTTCTATGTATCATTGATTTTCTTCATTCTTCTTTGCTCTGGATGAAGAGACATGAATTGTTGAGTCTAGATGGCAGCTTGCAAGCTTTTAAGGCCCCAAGGGCTACTCATCAAAGTACTGTGTAGAGCAATATTTTTGTGTAGTATGTTATGCCAATTGACTTTTATATTCTCTATGACCATGGTCCCTAGCCCATAGGCCCAAGAATCCACTCCCTCAGGGTGTTTGTCTGTATCTAAAATTTTATTACAACTTAGCTCCATGTCTCTTCTATTTATATGGACATTCTTACAGCACATACAAATATGTATGTAGAAATGCCTTCTGCTTAACTTATATATATGTTGTTGTTGTTATGTGCTGTCAAGTCTGACTCAACTCATAGTGACCCCTCCTTGGGTTTCCGAGGCAGTATCACTACGGAAGTAGGATTGCCCAACCTTCCTTCCAAGGAGTGGCTGGTGGGTTTGAACCGCCAGCCGTCTGGTTAGCAGGCAAGTGTCTTAGCCACTATGCTACCAGAACTCCCACTCATCCATAGTAACCAACAAAGAAAGTTTCCTTCCATACGTAAACCTTTCCTTGACTTTTTATAATAGTGGACTAATACAATATTAGTCCTTCTGTGATTAACTTATTTCTCTCATCATAATGTCCTCCAAGGTCATCCACATTATGAGTTGTTTCACAGATTCTACATTATTCTATAGTGTTGCATAGTAGTCATTGTGTACATGCACCTTAGTTTGGTTATCCATTCCTCCATTGATGGGTACTTAGGTTGTTGCCATCTCTTTGCTATTGTGCATAGTGCAGTGATAAACATAGGTGTGCATATATCTATTCATGTCCTGGCTTTCACTAATTTAAGATATTTACCTAACAATGGGTTTGCTGGATCAAATTATATTTTTATTTCCAACTTTTTAAGGAATCATCATACAAACTTCCACAGTGGTTGTATCATTTTCCAGTCCCACAAGCAGTGCACGAGAGTCCCAATGTCTCAGTGTCCTTGCCAGCATTTGTTGTTTTTTGTACTGTTGAACTTTTCTATTAGTGCTTGGGTGAGATGGCTTCTCATTGTTCCTTTGATTTGCAAATCTCTAATGCCTAATGATCATGAACATTTCTTCATGAGTTTGTTGTCTACCTGAATATCTTTGATGAAGTGTCTGTTCATGTATTCTGCCCATGTTTTAATTGGATTGTTGAGGTGTTGGAATTTTCTATAAATTTTAGAGAAAAATCCCCTGTGAAATATACCATTGCTGAATATTTTTTCCCAATATATAGGTTCTCTTTTTACTCTTTTGAAGAAGTCTTTTGGTGCACATAGACCTTAATCTCTAGATGGTCCCAACCATCTAGTTTATTTTCTGCTGTTTGTGCATCTTGGGTTATGCTTGATAGTCTATTTATGCCATCAATTAAGACCCCTATTTTTCTTTGATGAATTTTATAGTTTTTAGTTTCACATTTAAGTCTTTGATCCATCTGGAGTTAGTTGTTGTGTATGGTGTGAGGTATGGACTTTGTTCCATTTTTCTACAAATATATATACAGTTTTGCCATCACCATTTGTGAAAGAGATTATCTCTTCCCCAATTAATAGATTTCAGCAAAGATCAGCTCAACATAGGTGGATGGATCTATTTCTGGGTTCTCAATTCTGCTCCACTGGTCTATGTGTCTGTCGTTGTACCTATACTAGGCTGTTTTGACTATTGTGGCTATATAGTAGATTTTGAGAAAGTGTCAGACCTACTTTGTTTCTCTTCTTCAGTAGTGCTTTGCTTATCTGAGGTGTCTTTCCTTTCCATGTAAAATTAGTGATTGGTTTTGCCATGTCCTTAAAGAATGTTGATAGAATCTGGATTGAGATTGCACTGAATGTATAGATTGCTTTGGGCAGTATTGACGTTTTCAAAATATTCAGTCTCCTATTCATGAGTGTGATATGTTCTTCCATTTATGTAGATCTCTTATGGTTTCTTGAAGTAGTTTTTTATAGTTTTCTTTGTAGATGTCTTTGTGTCCCTGGTAAGATTTATTCCCAAATATATATATATATATATATATATATATATGTAGCTATTATAGATGGTATTGATTTTCTTTTCAGACATCTGTTTGCTGGTGTACAGGAATCCAGCCAATTGCCATATATTGATCTTGTATCTTTCCACTATGCTAAGTCTCTCAATTAGTTCCAGGAGTTTTTTTGCTGAGTCTCTTGCATTTTCTTTGCATAGAAGTAAAATTATCTTTATTTGCATCTTCAAATAAGGATAGTTTTACTTCTTCCTTACCATTTTGGATGCCTTTGATTTCCCTGTCTTGCCTTATTGCCCTGGCCAGGACTTTCAATACAATGTTGAATAGATGTGATGATAGAGGGCATCCTTGTCTGGTTCCCGTTTGCAAAGGGAATGATTTCAGCCTCTTTCCATTGAGAATAATGTTGACTGTTGGCTTTGCATACTTGTCCTTTATTATGTTGAGTAATTTCTCTTCTACTCCTGTTTTTCTGGGAGTTTTTATCAGGAAAGGATGTTGGATTTTATCAAATGCCTTTTATACATCAATTGATGTGATCATGTCATTCTTTTCCTTTATTTTACTTATGTGATAGATTGCATTGATTGTTTCTAGTGTTGAACCATCTTTGTATTCCTCTTATGAATCCAAGTTGGTCATGGCATGTTATTTTTATTTATTTATTTTTTTTTTTGATATGCTTGTTGTTGAAGTCTATTGGCAAGGATTTTGTTGAAGATTTTTGTGTCTATGTTTGTGAGGAATATTGATCTATAGTTTGCTTTTTAGTGCTGTCTTTGCCTGATTCTGATATCAGAATTATGTTTGCTTCATAAAATGAATTCAGAAAGATTCCATGCTTTTTCTATGTTCTGGAATAGTTTGAGTAGGATTGGTGTCAGGTCTTGTCTGAATGTTTGGTAGAATTCTCCAGTGAAATCATATGGGCCAGACTGTTTTTGTTGGTAATTTTTTTGTTCAACTTCTTCTTTTGTTATAGATCTATTCAAATTTTCTACTTCAGTCTATGTTAGTTTAGGTTAGTGTACTTCTAGAAATCTGTTCATTTATTCTAGAATTTCAAATTTGTTAGTTTCTTCATAGTATCCTGACATTACCTTTTTATTAAGGCTAGTTCTTTTGTGACATTGCCTATTTCATTTCTTATTTGTGTGTGTGTGTGTGTGTGTGTGTTTTCCCTTCTCCTTCTTTTCCTTCTTTTCCTTTGTTAAGTTAGCCAGGTTTTTTTTTTTTTAGTCTTTTCAAAGAACCAACTTCTAGTCTTGTTGAGTTTTTCTATTGTCTTTATATTTTCTGTTTTGTTTATTTCAGCTAGAATATTTATTATTTCTTTTCTCTGGTGACTGTAGGCTTTTTTTTTTTTTTTTTTGCTACTCTTTTTGTTATTGTTACAGATGTTTTGTTAAGGTATTGATCTTGGCTCCTTCTTTTTTTTTTTTATTATAAAAACTTATTAGTTTCCAAGATTTAAAGAAAGACAGCTATTACTAGATAAGTGCAGTCTTATCAAAGAAATGTTCTTAATAAAAATAAACTCTCCAAAACACAAAGCATTAAATGATGAGCATTTCAAACATAGTTAAAAAAAGGAGTATCAATATGGAGTCACCATGAAGTCGAAATAACACTAAATTACATTCACTTTTGCCAAACCAAATTCACATGTAGCCCCATATTTTTTTTTTTTTTTTCCTGCCTAGAAAATTTGTTCAACTCTTCACAGGAAAAGACTCTGAAAAGAAATCAAATTCATTAATAACATAAAAATACCCTAAAAGAACATTCCATAATACAGCAAAGAACTGAACTATAAAGCCATTTGTAATGTCTAGCAGATGAACTGTACTCTACAGAAACTATAAGTAATGGATATTTTTCTTCATGCAAGGGGAGCAGGGAGCCAGACCAATCTTAATATGGCTGAATTACATCATCCTCCCCCTTAACCTCGTTTAATGATGTAAATTCACAGCTCAAAGCCTGTTCTTTAGACTCCTCAGGTTTGGTTTTTTTTAAGTCCTGTGTCTGATGGGAGAAGAGATGAGCAGAGCTTGAGAGCCTGAGCAGTGTCATCAATGGTCCACTTCTCTTCAGGAAGGGCATGTTCTTCTAGTGTAAATTGTCCCTGTTTGGTTCGGGTCAGCTCTAGCACACTGGCACAGGAAGAGAGTTCTTTGCCAATGTCACTGACCAAGCTTCTGATATAAAACCTTCTTCCCCATTCAACATCTAATGTGAAATATGGTGGCTGGAATTCTTGAAGGGAGATACTGAATACAGTAACTGCCTGGCAGGTTTTGCTTCCACCACTTCACCTCTCATCATCAAAGTCGAAAGTCTCTGTCCTCTTTCTTTAATACAGAATAGAGAGGGGATACTTGCATTATATTCACAGTAAACTTCTGCAGAATGCCTTCAATATCTTCTTGTTTTATTTTATCATAAGGTTTTTCTTCTGTTACTTTCCCTGTAGAATCTAATGTGTCAGTAGCTTTCCACAGTTCTCCAATGGCAATATAGCTCTTGGTCCCTGATAGCATGCTGGTCAACATTTTTGTTCCCCTGCCAACTCCAACCACCAACACTCTTGTGACTGCACTGTCTAGAGTTCCTCCATGCCCAATTTTGAAAGTTTGATTTTTCCTCTTGTTGCGTTTTGGAGGAGACATTCCAGCATCAGCCAGCAGCTTCTCCTTCAGCCAATTCAGTAGCTCGGCTGAAGAAGGCCCTTTGGGCTTGTGCACAGAGAACACACCATTCAGGGACAGCAGCTTATTAGCCATAGTGGACTTGAAGTCACCGGCTTCTGATCCAGTCGTGGCCTCAGGTCTAACCACAGCCTCCACTGAGGCAGAAGCAGTATTGGTTGCAGGCACAACCAAAGTGGCCACAGCCTTGGTCGCAGCCTCAACCAAAGGGGCCGCAGTCTCGGCCTCAACCTCAGCCATAGCGGCCACAGTCTTGGCCTCAGCTTCAGCCATCGCAGCTGAAGCCGTTGCGGCCGCTGTTTCAGTCACAACCTCAGCTGAAGCCATCAAGGCTGAAGCCTCAGCTGTCATGGTTTCAGCTGTTGCTGGCAAGCTCACAGCCATTGCTGTGGCTGTTCCTGAACTTTCAAGAACTGGGGCTGTGTCTGTTTCCAAAGACAAAGACGACAAGGCCATAGCTGCTTCGGTAGCTGCCATACTTTCGTGGCCTAGTTCTCGCTCAGCTTCTTGGCTCCTTCTTTTTTGATGTGTGTATTTATTGCTATAAATTTTCCTCTGATCTCTGCTTTTACTGTGTCCCAAAGATTTTGGTATACTGTGTTTTCATTCTTGTTTAATTCAAGATAATTTTTAATTACTTTTCCTGTTTCTTCTGTAACCCAATAGTTTTAAAGGTGGGTTATTCATTTTCTATGTGTTTGCTCTTTTTCCAATGATCTTCCTATTGTTGATTTCTAATTCTATAACATTGTGATCTGAGAAGATTCTTTGATATATTTCAATGTTTTTAAATGTATTCAGGCTTGCTTTGTGACCTAACATATAATCTATTTTAGAGAATGTTCCTTGTGTGTTGGAAAAGAATGTATATTGTGCAGTTTTGGGGTGAAGTGCTCTATAGATGTCTATGAGGTCAAATTGGTTGATTGTACTGTTTAGTTCTTCTATGTCTTTGTTAGGTTTCTTTCCAGTTCTATATTTCATTAAAAGTGGTATATTAAAGTCTCTTACTCTTTGTCTTTTCAATTCTGTTGAAATCCGATATATGTATTTTGAGGTTCTTTCATTGGATATTTATTATGGTTATTTCCTCTTATTCAATTGATCATTTAATCAATAATGTCTTTCTTTGTCTTTTATGGTCTTTTTTTTTTTTTTTTGTCTTAAAGTCTTTTTTTAATCAGATATTAATATTGTCACTCCTGCTCTTTTTTGATTGCCATTTACTTGATATAACTTTTTTCCAACCTTTGATTTTTAGTCTATTTTTGTCTTTGTGTCTAAGATGAGTCTCTTGTACATAGTGTATTGATGGGTCATGTTTTACTATCCAGTGTGCAACTCTCCATCTCTTGAGTGGTGTGTTTAATTCTTTTACATTCTATATAATTATCAACAAGTATGAATTTGTTGCTGTCATTTTGTTATGAGCATTTTCATGGAGTTGCTGATTTGTTTGTTCTATATAATTTTCTGTGCTGATCTCATTGTGTTTATGAATTGTGCTATTATTTCTTTTGTTGCTATTGTTTTAGTATTTGCTAAATATGTATGCCTCTCCTTTTTTTTTATTTTGAATGTGAAAGCTGGACAATGGACAAGGAAGACTGAAGAAGAGTTGATGCTTTTGAGTTGTGATGTTGGTGAAGAATATTGAAAGTACCGTGGACTGCCAGAAGAACTAACAAATCTGTACTGGAAGAAATATAGTCAGAATGCTCCTTGGAAGCAAGAATGACCAGACTTCATCTCACCTACTTTGGTCATGTTTTCAGAAGGGACCACTCCCTGGAGAAGGATATCATGCTTGGTAAAGTGGAGGGTCAATGAATAGACACAGTGGCTGCAATGATGGGTTCAGGTATAGAAAGGATTATGAGGCTGGTACAAGACTGGCCGATGTTTCCTTCTGCTGTGCATAAAGTTGGTATTAGTCAGAGATGGCTTGACAGCACCTAACAACAATAACAATCATCATCATAGCTTACAACTTTAAATGATCAAATACCACCCTCTATTGCAAACATTTTGATAAACTGAGTTCCCTATGTACACAGTCAATTGTCCTTGAATGATAGTTATTAAAATAAAGGATTGTGACTGTGGTACAGGACAGGTCGGTGTTTTGTTCTGTTGTATATAGGCTCTCTATGAATTGGAGCCAACTTAATAGCACCTAACAACAACAACAGCAACAACACAAGTGGGGTGATTTCTCAGTTATGTCATAATGTGTGTCAGTCATAGGTTGTTGTCTTTTGTTGTTGGTTCTCTGTCCAAGGACTACCTTTAGTATCTCTTGTAAGGCTGGTCTGGTCTTAATAAATTCCTTTAATTTCTGTTTATCTGGAAATGTTCTAATTTCACTGTCATATTTGAAGTACATTTTCACTATGTATATAATTCTTGGTTGACAATTTTTTTTCTTTTTCTCTTTCAGGGTTTTATATATATCACCCCATTGCCTTCTCACCTACAGTCTTATTGGTTGCCCTTTCTAGGCAACTTTTCATTTTTCTTGTGCTGATTTTAGGATTCTTTCCTTTTGTTGTTGGTTTTGTGAGTTTGATTATAATAAGTCTTTGTGATTTTCTTATGGGGTCTACCCTGTTTGGAGCCTGATCTTCTTGAGTGTATATCTTCTCCTGTTTCATCTTATATGGAAAATTCTCTTCCAAGAAATCTTCAACAATTTTCTCTGGATTTATTTGCCTCTTCCTATTCTGGAATTCTGATCATAGATAAATTATTCCTCTTGATGGTGTCCCACATGAATCCTAGGCTTGTTTCATTTTGTTTTGATCTCTTTTCTGATTGGTCCCTTAACATAGTAGTATTGAGTTATTTGTTTCAATCTCACTATTCTGTCTTCCATTAATTCAATTCTACTCCTTTGCCAATTCAAATGTGTTATCTAATTTGGAATTCTTAGTGTTAATCTTCTGGATTTTTATTTGTTGTTTTTGCATCACTTCTAACTTTTTTTTTTAATTTCATCAGTTTGTTCTTGTATTGTTTTCCTAAATTGTTCTAGAGTTTTGTCTGTGTTTTCCTTTATTTTGTTGCTGTTTTCCTTGACCTGTCTCTCCATCCAATGAATGTACCTAAATATAATTCTTTTGAATTCCTTACCCAGCAGTTCAAATGTTACTTCTTCCTCAGGGAGGATTTCTGGGTCTGTATCTTGGTCCCTTGCTTGTGATACTTAATCTTGCTTCTTTGTGTGGTTTGGGATGATTAATTATCCCCAAGACATTTTGATGTTGTATTTATATTTAGTTAGTGATTATGCATTGGTGTGATTCACCAAAGTTTTTTTTTTTTTTCTTTATTTTATTTTGATACACCTGAGTGGGCAGAGCTATTGCACTTCTCTATTCACTAGTTGGCAGCACTTAGGCATTCACAACCTATCTCCTGGTGGATGTAACAGAGAATGAGAGTGTGTGCACAGAGCTCTTTTAGCTGTTCATGAAAAGTAGTTGAGGGCTAATTGGGCTGATATTGGCCACTGTCTGTCATTGGTCATTTACTGTAGATGAAATTGATGGCCCTCATCCAGTGGGTGGGGCTGCAGAAAGTGTGATTATGGTTGGCTGGTGTGGGCACAGTTACTGTTTCTCATTTAATGAGACAAAAAAAAAAATAGTAATAATCAAACCACCAAAAAATAAAAAAAGAGAAGAAAAACACAAACCACATAAACAAAGAACAATAATTGCAGGGAAAAAGAGAGAGAGAGAGAGAAAGGAGAGAAAAAGTGAAAAAAAAAGACAAAAATAAAGAGAAAAAATATCTGGATGTGGTTTAAGATAAAAGGCAAGAGAAAAAGAATAAGAAAGAAAAAAAACGAGAAAACTGCAAAAGGCAAGATGAGATGGGAAAAACTAAAAGGGGAAAAGATAGAAAAAAGAAGAGAAACAGGAGAAGGGAAAAGAAAATAGAAAAGAAGAAGAACCAGGAACAGGAAAGAGAATAATAATAATGATGATGATGGTGATGATGATGATGATGAAAGGAGTAGATAAAAGGAGAGAGAGAGAATAATTTAAAAATAAGAAAAAAGAAAATCTAGGACTAGGGTGGTGTAGGGCACTCAAGCTCTGTCAAGGCACACAGACCAGGAAGGAATTCTTGCCCACCCAGAAGGTGGGTGGAAGTGGGTGCCTACACCTCTGTTCATCAAGAGAGTGTGGGGTACAAGAGTAACAAGGGAAATATCACATTTTTCTAGCTATTAGCATCCAATACAGTTGGCTGTGCTGTCCTCAGCAAGTGGAGGCTATTCTCAGATTGCTACCAAGATCACCGTTCTGCTTGCATATATTTGAAAGGGCCATGCCATCAGGAGATGCCAACAATCCACAACTCTGTCCATCTCCTGTCTCCTTATTCACTATTTTCCTTTCTAGTTGTCAGCCACCAGTGCAGTTACCCATGCAGTCCTCCACAACCAGAGCTGATTCTCAAGTTGCTGCCTGGATTGGAATGCTGCTTGCAAATATTCAAAATGTCCTGAGCTTCAAGACAGCCAATAGTCTTCAGCTCCATTTGTTCCCTTATTCATTGTTTTCATTCGAGTTCTTCTATTAGTTGGTATTTGGTCCACTTCTTTACTCTTCCCTTCAAAATTCAGGCTTCTAGGATTATCTTCTGTTATCTGTTTCAATTGGTTTCTTGTTCTTTGTTGCAGAGGGCCCATGTAGCTTGTCTACCTCTTCCACCATCTTCTGGAAGTCCAACATGTAATTTGACTTTAATCACCCAAGTGTCATTATTCTTTGCTGGTGGCATAATGCCTAAGGTATTTGACTGCCTACCAGAAGGCTGGCACATCAAACCCATCAGCCACTCCTCAGAAGGAAGGTTGGGCAATCTACTTCCATAATGATACTGTCTCAGAAAACCAAGGAGAGGTTGCTATGAGTCGGATCCCACTCCACGGCAGTGAGTTTCGTTTTTTAGTTTTGGTTGTTTAATTTTTTTTAATTGTGATTTGGGTCAATTTTACAAAGCAGATTCATTTTACACTCAGTAGTCATGTACATTTTATTTCATAAAATTGATTACAATCCCCACAGTGTAACAGCTCTCCTCCCATTTCCTCTCTCTGGTTATCCCTTTCCTGTGTCCTTCTTACCCATGCATTGTTGCCTGTATTGCTTTCTCCCTGTGTAAATGTTGCTGTTCCAATCTCCCACTGCTGATGGTTCTAACAAGCACGTTTCCCTGGTGTAGTTGTTCAGCTTATCATCCTGTCTTGTTTGACTGAGAGCTAACCTACAAGAGTGAGCCCAATTCCAGGACCAAAGGGTAACCTGTGGCCATAGTCTCAGGGGTTTTAGCAGTCTCCATCTGACAAGTAATTCTGGTCTTTTTTGTGTTTTTGAAATTTGTTCCACATTTTTTTCTCCCACTCCATCAAGGATCTCAAATTTTAATCCTATTCTGAGTGGTTGACATTGTTGCATTGGCATCATTTAGTTGTGTAGGCTGAGGTTTCTGTGATCCATGTCCTGTGGACTAATTGCTTCAATATGTCTTTGATTTTCTTTACTGTTCTTTGCTCTGGATGTGGAGAGACTAATGGTTGCATTTTAAATAGTCTCTCATAAGCTTTTAATAGCCCAGCCACTTCTCACCAAAGTAGGATGTAGAACAATGTTTTTGTGTACTATGTTGTGCTAATTGAGCTTGATGTCCCCTAAGACCACGATCCTGAGCCTGCAGGCTCGGTGACTAACTCTCTCAAGGTGCTTGGTTGTCACTAAGAAATTATCCTAACTTTATCCCCTGTTAACTCTATAATGTATATGGATATTTTTATAGCACATACAAATAAGCATGTAGGAATATCATCTGCCAAACCTATGTATGGTCAGGGGTATATTCCTATTCATCTATCCATACCTGATCTTCTTGCCTGTCTACCTATGTATCCACTCATAGATTAGTGTTTTTATTACGGATAATGCAGAATTACACATGTAATATTTACCTTTGTTATCTGTACTTAATGTGTAGTTTTTAAGGAAGTGTCATACCATTTTTCACAGTGGCTGTACCATTTTACAGTCCCATCAGTAGTGTATGAGTATTCTAAACTGGCCACATCCTCACCAGCATTTGCTGTTTTCTGTCTTGTTGATCTTGCTGTTATTGCCGGGATGAGCTGATATCTCACTGATTTGATGTACATCTCTCTAATGGCTAACAATCACAAGCATTTCTTCATGTACTTGTTGGCTGCCTGAATATCTTCTTTGGTGAAGTGTCTGTTCATGTCCTTTGCCATTTTTTTTTTTAATTGGATGGTTTGTCTTTTTGATGTTGAGATGTTGAAGTTTTCTATACATTTTACAGGTAAGTACCTTTGTCTTTTTTTCCCACACCAATCTGTATGTTCCCTTTTTACTCTTTTGGAGAAATCTTTTGATGTGCATAGGAATTTAATTTTTAGAAGGTCCCAGTGATGTAGTTTATCTTCTACCATTTGTGCATCTTGGGTTATGCTTCAGGGTCTATTTATGCTATAAACTAGGGTCCTTAAGTTTGCCCTACAATCTACTTCCATAGTGATACCACCTCGGAAACCCAAGGAGGGATCATTATGAATCAGGCCGACTCAATGGCACATAACAACAACAACACAACATCTTTGATAAACTTTATATTTTTTAGAATTTACATTTAGGTCTTTGACCTCTTGAGTTCATTTTTGTGTATGGTGTGAGGTATGGATCTTGTTTCATGTTTCTTCAAATGGATATCCAGTTTGCCATCACCATTTGTTAAACAGACTCTCTCTCCCCCATTTATTGAGTTTCAGCCCTTTATCAGAGATTAGCTGTCTATAGATGGATAGATCTATGTTTGTTATACTTGTCTATGTGTCTATGCTTGTACCAGTACCAGGTGGCTTTGTCAAGTATCACTATTCTTGAAAAGTATTATCTGTCTACCTCTCTCTGTATTCCACCTCCAAATGACACCCACACACCTCTATAAACTGCATAGAAACCTGTCATGGGTCATATCTGTATCTGTACCATAGCACTTATTACATTGTGAGATATCTCATTTGTACATATCTTTCTATTCACCCAGACAACATTACCCTTGAATTAAGTGAACATGTGATAATCATCTTTGTACAATATTTGCCACATCAAATGTGCACAATAAGCATTTAGTGAAAGCATAAAAAAATAACTCAGAATGATTCTTCAGTAAAGGTGAGACATTTAAATATTCCTGTGCAAATCACTCCAAGATAGATTTGTTTTTCCTCTCATTGATATATGTATGAGATTTTTCCTTGTTTCTGTTGACCAATGCCATTTTCTACTTTCCAAATTTTCTGCAAGCAGCAAATATTATTCTGGGAAAAAAGAGATTGGAATTTTAAAAATTAACAAAAATATACCTGTGAGATTATAATGGTTTTACCTATATTTAGCTAAAATTAGAAGAATCAAATATAAGCAAAAATGTAGTCAAGTTTAGAAATGAGAACAAATTTACTACTAGTTATTCTCTTTTGCTAGTGTTAAATTTACATAGTCCATGAGATACATGATCTCTTCTGTGGATGAGAATCTTAAGAGAGAGTGGAAGTTGACTCTTGCATTTTTTAATGAAGTTAAAATAATATTTGCCTGTACCTACCAGCGACTCTTCAGAAGGAAGATGGGGCAATCTACTTCTGTAGTGATACTGTCTCGGAAACCCAAGGAGGGGTCGCTATGAGTTGGGTCTGACTCAATGGCACATAACAACAACAATAACAACAACAAAAGTTAGTGTAGGCCCTAACTAGACCCTTCTAAGTGGCATATACTTGAAATTATTTCATCTTGTACACTAATGACAAGTACACAATTTCAGTGAAAGTATAAGAAAGTTAATACTGAATGGGAACAATTTTAGCATCCACATTTATTTTTGGTCTGTCTCTATATGTGAATTCAAGCTGAGATGACAATACAAAGGTTTGTCCCTCGTGTGAAGAGTGGTCTCATTTTGGTCCCATGAAAGTCCCCTCTCAGTTACCAGCATAGTGACTTGAAACACAACTTGAACCTATTAATGAAAGGGCAAATTTTATAATTATATATTACTGTGGTTTAAATTTTTACATTTTTATATACTTTATTGAGCACCACTTTTGAGAAGGCATTAACCTTTATTCAAGATTTACTCAGTGCATGGATCCAGGGTTGAGGCCATGCAAAATGGTGAGGGTGAGCAGCATCCTTTCTCTGTCACCTTTCACTAAAGTGCTTCTTCTCTAAGTCTCTTCTGAAGCTCCATGCTGTCCCATTTCTAGATATAATCAATGTAGGCAGTACCCTCATCTCTAAACTCTTCATTCTACTCGTGAATTCTGCTCTCACCTAGGAGTATGATGAGTTCGTCTTTACACATTTGAAAATTAATGACCAAAGTTCAAAGTGCTAGCATTATGGAAATATTATTGCCTGTATCCCTGGAGCTCCAAGTCCAAGGATGACCTTTGATCTAGTTTCATACCTGAATGACGCAGGATAATGTTACAGTGCTCATGAAATTAAGCCTAGAGACCTCAATAAGTTAGCCCAAGGGAAACTCTTCATTTTTATCTATCAAAATGTCCCTGTCACCTGGCTATCTATTTGGCCCAGTCTCACATAAAACAAACAAACAAACAAACAAACAAAAACCTTAATGCTGTCAAGTAGTTTCCAACTCACAGTGAACCCTCCTTGAGTTTCCAAGGCAGTATCTCTATAGAAGTAGTTTGCTCAATCTTCCTTCCAAGTAGTGACTGGTGGATTTGAACGACCAGGCTTCTGGTTAGCAAGCCACATGGATACTTTCTATTCCTTACAAGGATCACCTACCTCATAGGCACATGTTTTGATGATGTTTTTCTTTCTGTGTCCTCATTCCTATCACATACTTCCAAGATGCTAACACTTCTAAATTGAGGATAACATCTTTTTTAAAGTTTTCCTCTTTTTTCCTTATCAACATAGAATGCATTCTTTCTCTTCTCTCTATAGCACTTTACTTTATAACACTCTCATCTATTGGCTTGGCTTATAGTGAATTGACCCACTATATTTTAAGTTTGGGAGCTCTGGTAGCATAGTGGCTAAGACACTTGCCTGCTAACCAGATGGCTGGCGGTTCAAACCCACCAGCCACTCCTCGGAAGGAAGGATGGGCAATCCTACTTCCATAGTGATACTGCCTCGGAAACCCAAGGAGGGGTCGCTATGAGTCGGGGCCGACTCAATGGCACATAACAACAACAACAACAACATTTTAAGTTTACAGAGTTGGTACTGCTTTTGTATGTAGTCAAAGTTTAGCACACACAGTGATTTGCCCATAGCTAGAATTCAACTAAATTTTAATTAGGTGTTTTAATTTGGAGATGTTTGAATTTTAAAGAAAAATTTTAGGAAAGATAACAGTTTATTGGGAGTAAAATTCTAATAATAGAATTTCATATATTGCAGGTGAGGGAAGTTCTTTGGGTCTAGTTATGCTTTCTATTTTGGATACAAATCGATTATATTATGGATGAATTCCTACTCTTCTAAGTTTGAGACAAAATCTACACTCTGTGCATATGGAAGTGCTTTTCTTATTGACATTCAACAAAAGAAACATGGAGGAATAGCAGGCAAATGGATTTTTCCATGAGTTTATAGTTCCAATAATCTAAGCAGACTTGTAAAAGTACAAAAGAATATTAATGTTATGGAATTTATTTGTTACCTAACAAATCAGTGATGCCTGTGATCATGAAATATAAACTTACCTGAGGAAGTATAAATTCAGTGCTCTAAGAAATAAAGTAAAATAATTGATATGGATAATACTGGCAAATGATTTAGAAGAATTCTTTTTTATTGTGATTTGGGTGAAAGTTTACAGAGCAAATTTGTTTTCCATTCAACAATTCATGGACAGTCTGTTTTATGACATATACAGCAATTCCTACACTATGAAAGCATTCTTCCCACTTCCTCCCTGTGCCAACCCTCTCCCTTTGCCCTTCCTTCCCATCCCCTTCCACCTTTCTGGCTCTATCCCTAGGCAAATGCTCTTTTCTTCATTTCAGATGTTTTACTCTTCTAGAATGTGTCCCCTCCTAGTATTACCCTTCACCATAGAGGCCTGAGTCATGAGCATTAAGTTCAATTCCTAGCCTGAAGGGTGGCTAAGGATCTTAGTCTCAGGGGTTCCACCAGTCTTCATCAGACTAGGAAGGTTGGTCTTTTTTTTTTATGATTTTGAGTTTTGTTCCACATTTTTCCCCACTCTACCAAAGACCTCCTATTGTGATCTCATCCATAGTGGTCAGCAGTGATAGCCAGGCACCATCTAGTATTTCTGGTCTCAGGGTTTTGGAGGCTGGGTTCCATATTGTCCCTTAGTATTTTGGACTTATTGTCTAAGATCAAAGACAATCTTTGATCTTCTTCATTCTTCTTTGTTGCAGATGGGAGCAGGATGTAGAACATTGTCTTTGTAGACTATGTTACAGCAATTGACCTTATTGTACCTCAAGACTATGGTGGTAAGCATTATATAAGTATTTGAAAAATCAACAAAATTAAGAATTTTAAGAATGGTATTTGTTAGGTTATTCTGATGGCTATTATTTTATCGTTCTGATAACTGGTATTTGGTAAGGTATGTGAGGTCACTGACCAAGAACTTGCCATGGATTAGGTATATGAATATGTTATAGAAATGTAACTCAAAGATAGCAAGAAAATCATAATGACTAGACACAGGGTTTATATTGAAGACTAATGATCCTAAGAAACTACAAAAGTAGGCTAGATTGAGGAGAACTGTGACATGACTTAGCTACTAAGGAGTTTAATTCTATTATGTACATTAAATATATACAAGATGGATATGGAAAACAAATGTAGTATAACATGCCACAAAGCTGTCCATATGACTTTCTCACCAGAGGGCAAGCTCCTGAAATCACTCTTACACATATTTTCATGGATTAATGCAAATAAACATTTCCATTGCTTGGAAATGAACATTGCTTGGATCCACCTTCTCAAAACACAGTTAAGGAAATTGAGGTTCAGAGAATTGTGATGGCTACATGAAGATCACACACTTGCTAAGTGGCTGAGTAAGGATTACAATTCATATTTTTTAGTTCCCCAGTCCAATATTGTACTTCCTAGTCTTTGTCATACAATGAAGGCTATTAGATTTTCAGAGTCCATCTCTAGCCACACATATAATTCCTGAAATCCTTCCTCTGTAAGGAATTACTTAATAATTAAGAACATCTTAACAAAAGATATTCTAGTATGAGATACAAACAATTAATGAAGTCATTTTTATATCTATGTATAAGATACTACATAAACCAAAAATCAAGACAATTGCCATAGAGTCAATTCCAACCCATAGAAACCCTCATTAGGTTTCCAAGTCTGTAAATCTTTACAGAAGTAGATTGCCTCATCTGCCTCTCATGGAGCAGCTGATGGATTTGAATTGCTAACCATCTGTTTTCCTGCTAAATGCCTTACCCTCCATAGTTCCTTAAGATACTACATAGTCACCTGGATAAGAGAAGGAAGAAGGAAGGATAAAACTAAATAATTGGGGAAAAAACAAACAAAAGAAAACTTTCATACATCTTAGTTTTGGTAATCAAATTGATTTGTTTCAATATATACTACACAGATCCACACACTCACACATTCACAACAAAGCTTATCTCTTATCTTCTGGATTCTCACAATGAGGATTTTAAGCTCCTTTGTCCCAGGAAAGGGATATTATAATCAGAAAAATAATTCCATTCTCAAAACAAAAGATATATGGCCTAAGATAAATACTAAGGTTCTTATTTTATCATACCTCTATGAAAACTTATAACCAGCTCTCTAAATGATCTCATCCTTACTTATGATGCCAATTAGTATCACAACCATCTTTCACAATTAAATCTTCCCACTTACAGATTTTGCCCAAGGTCTAGCCCATGGCCTTCTTTACCCTGCTTCCTGTGGCTTGTTAATTAACAATAACTATATATTTATAGAGATTAGTCAACAACTGGCTGGCCCCTGTTTCACATAAGCTATAAAATTTGACCTGCTAAGCATTTGGAATAGGAACTCTGGTAGCATAGTGCCTAAAGCACTTGACTGCTAACCAGAAAGTTGGCAGTTCAAACCCACTACTCACTCCTTGGAAGGAAGGTTGGGCAATCTACTTCGGTAGTGATACTGCCTTGGAAACCCAAGGAGGGGTCACTTTGAGTCGGGGCCGACTCGACGGCACACAACAACAACAACAAGCATTTTGATAACAAATTTTTATATTATTATTTTTAAAGGACAATAAGTCTTATAACTAATACAGTCTAAAAAGATAAGTTGAAACTTATAAGGAATAATGAAGTTCCTGGCAGGAAAATGAGCACTTGTGCAACCAATCAGGCCAGCTGGACTGCTGGAATTCTTTGATTGTCACTGATATATAGTTTCCAGCTGCAGCCATAAACCATTCTGTGGACATTTTGATAAATCTGTCACCTTTTGTTTTGAGGACATTTACTTCTTATTTTCAGCAACATGCAAGGTATAGAATATGGAGATTAGTCTTTCATTCTACGATATTGCTAATAGCCAATGAACCAAAGCATTTTACATAATTTTTAAAATATATATATATATAATACTATACAATATTAAGAAATAATTATCAATATAAGACAACCCATGAGGTATGCCTGATGAGTTGCAAAATCATTGTGAATTATACCTAGAAGAAAAGGATATTTCAGCCTGGGGTAGAATTTCATAAAATCAGAGACTAGAATTTGGAAAGGGAGTGATCCTTGGTGGAGAAATTGCATTATCAAAAGAACAAAGTTATGTTTTGAAGAGTGTGACTAGACTAGTGTAACTGGTGCAGGGAGTACAGCTTACAAGATAAGTTCAGATTCCCTGTGAAACGATATGCAAATATGACAAGGTCATATGATGGCATTCAAAAAAGTCAAGCTGTCAAACCATTTCCCTGTCCTTGCAAAAGAGCATGTCTGTCAGGGAGTTGTAAATGAGTTGAATTTGCGTTAAGTCTGGGCAGACAAGAGACTTGGAAAAAATCCAATGCATGCAATTGAAGCTCACCATCCATGGCCTTCCTGATGCTCTTCTTTTTCTCAAGAATGGCTTCAACCTTTGGTCTGATTACCTGCAACTTTGCTATTCATACTTGAAAGCCCATCTCCTCAGAGTTTTTTTTTTTTTTTCCCCCTGACTGCTCTACCCTCAATGATCTCTCCATTTTCTGAATGTCACTAGTTCTGATTCTTCATTAGATAAGGTTTAAGATTAATCTAGGAGTGAAGCATTGCATGAAGTGAAGAGGGCAATGCCTATTGACATGGAGACTATTTAAATGGTCATTGCCATACCTAAGTTTGAGGTAATGAAAAGGTAAATGTGAAGAGAAGGTTTGGAAAGGAAAAAAAAAAGAGAGAGAGAGAGAGATGCAAAGAAACAGCATGAAGTAGCTATGGGATAAGGAGAAGCTAAGACAGGAACAAATCCAGATGTTCATTTGGAGTTCTGAGTTTGAAGAAGTAGCGTAGTGCCTAAGGCATTTGACTGCTAACAAGAAGACTGGCAGTTCAAACCCACCAGCTCTCCACCCACTCTCTGGAAGGAAGATTGGGCAATCTACTGTAGACATGCTGTCTCAGAAACCCAAAGAGGCGTCACTACGGTCAGATATAACTCGATGGCAATGAGTTTTGTTTTGTTTTGTTTTTTTAAGGGAGCAAGAGCAATAATCTGAAAGAATGGTCTGAAGGAGTAGCTGGAGGCAAAGGCCTGGAATACTGACAGGATGTTCACAATGTGAATGTGTTGAAGATGAAGGGGTAGATTGAGGTGGTCCGCTGGCATTGTGGTCCTATAGTGCTTACAGAGGTTACAGTTAGACTTTAAGATGCAAAGATCAATCAGTCACCTAATTAATAAGTATTAATATTAATTAGGTATTGCTGGGTGGTGTAAATGGTTTAGTGCTGGGCTACTTACCAAAAGTTAGGCTGTTTAAGCCCATCCAGAAGCAACTTGGAAATGAAACTTGGCAATCTGATCCCAATACATCACAGCCTTGAAAGTCCTATGGATTGCAATTCTACTCTGCAAATATGGGGATGTTATGAATCGGAATCTACTGGTCAGCAAGTAACAGCAACAATAATGTTAGTTGATAAAGGGCCTTAGGTGGCCAAATCATTTGCACTTGACAGCTAACCTAAAAAAAGTTAATGGTTGAACCCACCCAGTGATACTGCAGAAAAAAAAGGCCAGCTGACCTGATTCCATGAAGATTACAGCCAAGAAAATCCTACAGAGAAGTTCTACTTCCCAAGGGGTTGCTATGAGTTAGAATCGACTTGATGACAACTAACAACAACAACAAATTGATTGAAAACTGTGGCTAGTAACTCCTTTCAATTTAGAAGAAAGCTTTGAGTCTTCTTGTTGGGTTCGTTAGACTCCACAAGTATTTGGCAACAGCATTTCCTTCTCCTTTCTTTCTATTCAGTGATTATTGAGATTACGACGCTTGATAGATTTCTGCCCTGATTCAGAAAATCCAATATCTACTTTGATGGTTTCAAGGACTGAAGCTATGTGCTTAAGCAAACAGCTTCTCTCCTTTGTGATTTTCACCTGATAGAAAGCTTAAGTTTAGGGCAACCAAGGAAGCAAAGGTGGGTGAAAGTTTGCAGCTTTCTATTCTATCTATCTTTGTAGTTTTCTGTCTTCTGCTCTAAATATGAATATACTTTTCACACTCACCAAATACCTACATACACATAATAAATAACAAGCCCCAAACTTGAAGCTTTTGGGGATTTCAATTTGATTATTTTAAAAATAAAACTGCTGTCAGCTTTGTTTGTGGAGAGGGTTTAGCAGCTCTGTTTACTCTAAAAGTAATCACTTCTTGATTCAAACTGCTTCACCAGTAAATAGAATATCTTAGGACATTAATTATATGGGAGAGAAGTCAGCAAGAAGTAGCTGTTACAATTCATTACTGTACAAGAAATAGCAAGAGATGGGAGAAAATGTAAAGACGGAGATAATTGTTATTGCTTGGCTGTGAATAGGATTGGGATAGATGGATTGGAATTGGTTTATCTTTCTCCTTCATAATAAACTGGAATGCAAGCCAGAGAGGGAGGTTAAGCAGAAGCAGCCAGTCACCCACAAGTTTAATTCTCAGGAATACGGCAGACAAAAGAGGCACCTGGCAACAACTTATAAAAAAGATGCATAAATTAATATTTCCATGTAAAACAA
This sequence comes from Orycteropus afer afer, assembly GCF_000298275.1. Lineage (NCBI taxonomy): Eukaryota > Metazoa > Chordata > Mammalia > Tubulidentata > Orycteropodidae > Orycteropus > Orycteropus afer. The sequence goes on from NW_006921748.1 coordinate 101,769, forward strand.
TTTATATCAGTTCATATAGTTGGGCAAAGCCCTGGAAATGGTTTTGGATTGTGGTTTACACATTTTTACTTTTAAAAATCCTTCTCAAAGGAGATCAAACTGGGAACTGCAATGATAAATCTGCTCTTAGTGGCATTGCTGACAATTTGGGCTTTAACCATGGACTCTCACCTTCATTTTCCTCCCTTTACTCAACCCTGGCACCCTGAGGAGCTATGGTGTGAACTGTCTTGGTTCTCTCATTTCACACGTGCTAAAACAAAGGCCTGGAGAGAGGCAGCTAGCTGCTATAGCTTCCATTGTTAGAGTGTAGTGAAGCTAGCTAAAGAAAAGGTCTCTTGGTTCAGGTGTTCTGTCCTTTGCCGTCTAGTGTCTACTTCTTGTTTGGGGGCAATAATATGAGAGGAATATATCTGTGTTATTAATTTATCATCTTCCAATCTCATCTTTCAGTAACACTTCCTTCATATCAGCTCAGTTTTATATAATATTGCTCCTAATTCAATGTAGATATTGCAGCAGTTAGCTTATAACAAGGAACAGGAACACCTTGGAGAGAAGTACAAAATAGCCTAACCTTGGCTCTCATGAGATTTGGGCTACAACTAGAAAGTAACAAGCATCAAGATGGAACTATTTCAAAATGTGCAATATATATAAAACTATTTGTGGTTGTTAGGTGCCCTCGAGTTGGCTCTGACTCATAGCGACCCTATGTACAACAGAACAAACCACCCAGTCCTGCACCAGTCACACAGTTCCTCCTATACCCAACCCCATTGTTGCAGTCACTGTATCAACCCATCTCTCTGAGGGTCTTCCTCTTTTTCGCTGAACCTCACTCTACCAAGCATGATATCCTTCTCCAGGGAATGGTCCCTTCTGACAACATGACCAAAGTAGGTGAGTAGTCTGGCCATTCTTACTTCCAAGGAATATTCCAGCTGCAATTCTTCCAGGACAGATTTGTTCATTCTTCTGGCAGTCCATGGTACTTTCAGTATTATAATTATTTAGGGGAGTTGTATTCGTTGTTAAGTTATCCCAGCTCAAGTGGATGTGCAACCACATGTGAGCTTATACAAACTTTTGAAAACATTTAAACATGAAGATTAGAACATTTCATTGTCAGTTTTTACATGACCAGTTAGTGTGAAAGATGAGAAGCACAAAGTTGGCAAGGTAGGGTTGCTTGGTTTCATAATGGAAATGACCAAAGCAGTTGCTGTCGAGTGACCTCCCATGTCTCAGAGTAGAACTGATACCATGTGTGTCAGGATTTTTAATGGCTAGTTTTGGGAAAACAGACCACCAGAATTACCCTCCAAGGCACTTCTGAATGAATTCAAACCTCTAACTTTTCAGTTAGCAGGTGAGTGCACTAAACATGTGTGCCAGGGAATCCTAATGGAAAGGAATAGATACCTATGTGATGTGGTAATGAGACAAAAACCTTCTCATTGTAGAAAAGTACAATGTGATAGAGAGGAACGGAGAGAAAAAAAAGGACATATAATACAGAAGAAGATTGCTATTGAGGTAGTGTATAAGAAAGAAAGCTTGAGGGAATAAAAACAAGCAGAAGAAGGAGTCAGATATCAATGGCATAGAACCTCTTGCCATTATCAGTCATGGAATTCAGTCAGGTATGGGGCATAGGACTTAGGAGTCTGTGTTTGGGTTTAAAATCAGGCAATTGGGCTCTAAAAATGTGATGTAATCACTGTCTCTGTTTCTTGTCTTAGTAAATAGCACTGAGGGATGAAGGTGGTGTGGTTCTTATACCCCCATCATGTAATTCAAGGCTTCATATCACATATCAGCTTTAAATGTTTGGAGAGATGGCTTTACCTTACACCCAGGGACCTAGAAATCATACTCTACTGGTCTCCTTCGATTTCCTCAATGAGAAAAACCACCTCTGTTTCTCTAATATTCACATATCTCAAAGAGGAAAATGAGACTACTTATGGGAACATCAATTAATACCTCATTTTTCACTGTAATTGCTGCTGATTGCAGAGAGAAGCATGCTGTGTCTATGTTCCATACGTACTGAGTGCCATGGTTGTGCCCCAATCTCTCACTTTCCTGATGGCTGCACATGCCAGTCATAGAACATCTTCTCAGGGGAGTGGGGACAGTGCACAGTGCCATCTCCCCTTCACAGTGACATCTCCCCTTCACAGTGACGTATTGCTATCTCTGTTAAAATATACAAACTCTAAGATCAGGATTTCTCAGCAGTTTATCTTAATTTCAGTGATATTAGTTCTTCCCTTACCTCTACCACTAATTCACTAGATAAATTTGATAAATCATTGACTTTATCTTGATTTTAGATCACTCTCTTTTTGATGGATATAATAATGCATAAACTACACATCATATAGAGTTATTTTGAAGATCAAATTTGATACATACATGAAAGTTGGTTTTAGAAGAGTATAGAAAATGTATTAGTATAGGTTCTTATTAACAACATCAGCTTAAGAATTTTTATATATGAGTCTATGCATTCCACAGTTTTAGAATACACATATTATATAACATTTGCAAATGATAAGGCAAATTTATAAAACACATGTCATGTACAGCATTATAATGGTAAACAGCAGGAATCTATATAATCCATAGACCTAGCTTCTCTCTTGCTTTATGTTGAAATATCTTAATCATCACACAGTCTTAAATTCATTTAACAACTGGTAAGTTTCTAATTTACTATTATAAAACTCAACCTTCCTTGAACCAAACACTTTGTTAGATTTTTGTTATCAAGAAGTACATAGTCTAGGAATTCTGGCAAGATGGTGGACTAGACAGAAGGACTGCACAGACCCTCTTCAACAAAGAAAAGGGAACCCAATTGACACAGACACAGAAGATAATCCTGGACCCCTGAGCCTTGAAGGGAAGGATACAGAAGTAGACTAAACCCCAACTAGCAGAAGAATTTGCATGAAAATACCAAAAAAGGAGACATATGGAGATGCGGTCTGGAAGGGACCTGAGTCCCCCTGATGGCAC
>NW_006921748.1:111368-117006 GCF_000298275.1 Orycteropus afer afer
AAGCTGCCATCTAGATGCAACGATGGGTCTCTCCTCATCAAGAGCAAAGAAGAAAGAAGAAAACCAAAATTAATGGAAACAATCAGTCCTCGCGACTGGTACACCATCCGTCTGCAACCTATACAACTATGAGACCAGAAGAATTAGATGGTGCCTGGCTACCACTGTCATCCACTTGGAAAGGATGTAGGAGATCCTCAATAGAGAGTGAGAACAATGTGGAGCAAAACTCAAAATCATTTGGAGGAAAAAAAAAAAAAAAAGATGGTGGGGACCAGGTTTGCTGGTCCAATAGAGCATGGTAGAACCACTGAGGCTATGGCCCCTAGCTGCCCTTCAGGTCTGTAATTGAACCTACCCCTGTTGTTTCCAGCCAAACAATGTACAGGCATATGAGTTAAACATTTACCTCAAGTAGACACACGTCCTGGAGAGAACAATCATGGGAGAAGGAAGGGCTACTTATGCACAGGGAGACAGTTCAGGGGGCAGGAGAGTATGGAGGGATAGACACTGGGAAGAGGTAACTATGGGGAGGAAGTGGGAGGAGAGATGTTGCATTGTGGTAAACTGTGGTCAATGACATGAGGCAAAGTATATGTGAACTGCTGTATAGAAAGTGAAATTGCTCTCTAAATCTTCACCCAAATCACAATTTAAAAAAAAAAAAAAATTAATAGAAAAAGTAGCTAGTCTATTAAATAAAGCAGCAAATTATTATGATCAAATATAAGTAATTTCACATAAATACATGCATAAAACAGTGAGATCAGAATTAAAGAACAGAAAGGGCTTATTTCCATTTGAACACAATTGAGAATTGAAGAGAAAAAATTGGAAATATTCATGATTATTCTTCAGGTCTAGGCCTAGGGAAATATTTAAAGCTACCAGTGCCCTTCTCCTTGCCTACTCCAATTTATCATCACCCTAAACCTATGCTTCCTAAACCTTACCTTGGTTTTATCATTGTGATCCTACCTCATGAATTGTGTAATCACAGAAATTTCAGGCTTTATGGACATAAGATATGGTGAACGAGCCAGCCACAATTGGATGTTATCGTATTGAGGAAAGTTTATTAATTTAGGTCAAGATAGTTAGACCTGTGTAGCAGTGAAGGAACTCTGTGAGTGGACAACATATACAAGCGTATATGTTGATTTAATGTAGTTACCAAACATTTGTTGAGATACCCTGACCTGAAACAAATCCAAGGATAGTCCAAGCCATGAAAAGATCCAAAGAAATCACATAGCCCTACCATTTCCTATCTGTAGAAACCCCTTAATCACTACACATTGCTTGATAGTACTCTATCCTATATCACTTCTGTAGACAACTCTGACTTCCTGTTACCCCGGGATGATATCCAACCTTTGTCTCACACTCATCTCCTTTTCAAAGATGCCCTTGATGGTAAATTTTATCACATTTAACTGTGTTTATGTTTTCTAGGTCTTAATATAATTTTTCATGGACATCGTATTGGACTATCATGGGAGAAATTTGTGACAGGATAGGACTTTCCACTTTTCAATGTGCTTAACATCACAACACTCACACGCCCATGAATATGTTAAGTAAGTAATTAATGCCTTTATGGATTTTTATTTCTGTTTTAAAATGATTTTTGGAGAATAGTCTTTGATATAGGAACTCTCACATTATATACATGATTTCTATCAGATTGTAAATGATGATAATTCACGATTATGGCATATGCCAGTAATAAAAATTCAGTCAAATGTTAGACTTTCAGGACAAATACCAAGAAATTTATAAGAACAATACTGAGCCCATCTTATGCAACTAGAGTGCCTATCTGCTTGAAAATAAATAGGAAAATGTATCTCATTCCACTTAAGTTCATTTTTAATTAAAAAACAAAAATTCCTACATATCTGTTCTTTCTTTGGGATTATAATTTGAGAAAGATATTTGGGTAGTTTCCTCATTCTTTATTTCTTCTTACATCTGGCTAGAAACTTCCAGGCATAGTAAACAAAACAGGAAGTGCATATATGACAGACATAAAGCACAGAGAGATGATGGTGGTATATAACACTCTGGAAGATATTGCTTCCTAACATAGTTTAGACAGGGTGGAAATAGGGTCCTAGTGGCAGAATATTCTAGCCACTGTAATTGCATGAATGTCATATATTCTGGCAGAAAAAGAGCCAGGTAATAGAAACATGGGGGTGATTGCAATTCAGTTCCATCAAACTACATTACAAATGCCTGCTACAGGCAGGAAACTAGGTTAAAGGCTGCATCCTGCAATTTGAAACTATGCAATGTATCAAAGAAGGTGATATTACCATTATCCAAAAGGACAGAAAGACAAATTCTACAGCTTACCTGTTGATAATTATATAATCATCTTGGAGGAATGATGTAAGAAGAAACAAGTGTTTGTTGAATTCTGCCGCAAATACTGCCGTCAAGTCAGCTCCAACTCATAGCGACCCTTCCTTGGGTTTCAGAGCCTGTATCACTATGGAAGTAGATTGCCCAATCTTCCTTCCTATGGTTTGAACTGCTTTAGGCACCACACCACCAGAGCTCCTGCAAGTACAGTATTTTAATATAAAAGTGACAATTAGCTGTGGTATGATTTTCCATCATTTAGTATTCATTGACAAAAGTAAGGCATACAAGTAAAAATATGATAGAATTGTATGATAGTGTAATAATGTCATATTGTATTATTAGTTATAACAACTTCACTTCACATTTCTATTACTGTTTCCATGAATAACATGAAAAACTATATATGTATTGATAACTCCTATTTCCAGTGCCATTATAATAACATTCCCAAAGCCATTTATTTGGTCCGTTGTCTATAAATAAGAAGTCATCATAGTTTGAACCACTAGAAATTATGAATTGCAACTAGAAACTACAAAGCAGCATTTTGACCTACAGTTACTGCCTCAGACAAAACTCACCTGAACATTCACTCTCCTATCTGTGATATTCATGAGTCTGCGAGTGATGGTTCACTGCCTATGCCAATTGCTTTTAAATAGTTTGATACATTGAGTGTAGTCTAAGATAAAGTTTCTTCCTAGAACATTTGAGAATCCAGCTCCCGTGCTTTATTATTGTTAATTCCATGAGGGTTATTCAAACAACAATATCGAACAGTAGCTTTAAGTTTGGTGGTGTACCTGGAAATTTTATAGAAAATTTCTACAAAAGCATGGTCTCCCCACAAATTACTTTCAAGAACAGTCCTAAAACAATATATATATATATTTTTTTTAACTTTATCACTCATAATTCTAATGAGATTATAAATATGATTTCCACATAATATTAAATGTTAGGATGATTACCTTCTTCTAACTACCTTCTTCTTTCTTCAATGATTTAGATTTATAGTTGTTTGTCTCTCCCTATTAAACCTAGGTTATAGGATTTTAGTGGGATTCCACAATTGAACTTGAACTCTGATGATTTTGAAAGTTTATGGTTTAAAGTGACAGAGAGATGGCATGGGGTTGGTAGGGACTAAAACACTGTTTAAAACTGCATCATCTTCTTAGTTTCTCTAAGTAAATGTTTGGATTCATCTGTGAAGTTGATTTAGTACGTTGTCTTAATAAGACGGGTGATAACTTAAATGAGTCTTTTACTTATGCAAGGAAGAAGGAATTCCTCTTCTGAATTGGGAGATTTCTAGAAAATAAATAACTTAATTTCTGTAAAAAAAAATATATGTATATATATTGTACATATATAATATATATATGTACATATAATATATATATATAAATATGATAGAATTGTATGATAGTGTAATAATGTCATATTGTATTATTAGTTATAACAACTTCACTGCATATTTCTATTAGTGTTTCCATGAATAACATGAAAAACTATATATGTATTAATAACTCTTATTTCCAGTGCCATTATAATAACATATATATAGGAGCTCTGGTAGCATAGTGCCTAAGGTACTTGACTGCTAACCAGAAGGCTGGTGGTTCAAACCCACCAGCCACTCCTTGGAAGGAAGCTTGGACAATCTACATTGGAGAGATACCACCTTGGAAACCCAAGGAGGGGTCTCTATGAGTCAGGACCAACTTGATGGCACATAACAACTATATATAGATAGATAGATAGATAGATAGATAGAGATATAGTTATATATAGTTATATATGTGTGTATATACATATATATGTGTGTATGTATATGTATGTATATGTACATATATGTAGGTGTGTGTGTGTGTATACATATATACACACACATATATACATAAATATACCCACATATACACACACACACACATATATCTATACATATATATATATATACATATACATATAGGAGTTGTTTCCACTGTGAGAACTGAGGCTGGGATTAAGAAGGAAAATGGAGAATTTTTTTTTTTCCCCCATTCTTATTGCTATTCAGAAGAGTGGAGAAGAGTAACTCAAACTCTGAGTAGGGAAGCATGGTGAGAATCCCCTGCCTTAGGAGAAAGCTTTCTTCACTTTAGGATTTGGAAACATCTAGGCAAAGCAGAAGAAACTAATTTGGGAAAGATACAGTCTTTGACTGAGTATAGCTACCCATTTATGGGGATCATAAATGGTTAAACACTGGGGTACTAAGCAAAAGGCTGGCAGATGGAGGCCCCTGCGAGGTGCTACAGAAGAAAAGCATTGTGCTCTTCGAAAATGCCACAGCCTTGCAAACCACCTGGAGCCCTGATCTACTACTCTGCAATACATGGGGTCACCATGAGTTGGAATCTACTTGATGATGTCTTTATTTACTTATTTTATGGCCTATGACTACAAGATTTGATGTCCTGCCTTCCAATCCCCTTCTGCTTTCCTCACCTCTTCAGTAAATCTTTCTTGCCTGTGGTGACTTAGTCTAAACTCTGCCTTGAAATGTTCACAAAGCCCAGGTCCAAAAATGGGGAGAAGTGATACAAATAAACAGCCTGGACAGACCAGGTGAAAGATGATTAGGGATGATCTTGAGGGAAGAGAGCAGTGACATGGAACAAAACATCTACCTATCTGGAAATCCATTTAGCAGGTAACTGACATTTGTGGGAAATGGAAGCATTCCTTAAAGATTTTCAGAAATGCTTGAAGAAGGGATTGAGGGGAATTGGGTAAAGATTTTACTTCTTACAGACATGTGGGAAGTGGGGCCAAAAAATTGTTGAACTGACACTAAAGTCACATGAGCAAGAGAATTAGAGATTGGAAACTTTGAAAAACATAAATAATACTGTATGGAAAAACTTTTGCAAATTATGTATTAAATCATTAACTTCTGTAAATGGTTGCAATATTTCTTTCATTGCTAGTTTATCTTATATAGCTGAATCTATATACAAGTGCATATTTCTAGAACCAGAGTGTGTCTGTGTGAGTTTGTACAATAAAGAGAGAACTCCTTAGTCACTTGGGAGGTACACATTTATTTAAGATCAGAACCCACCGCTTCCTAGGCATACATCTTTTTTCTATGTAATCCTGAAAGGTACTGAAACAAGGCGGGCTTGTGCTTACTCACTGATCTGCACTGAACACTTTCCCTTGTTACCCTCCCGAGAGGGACCGGGTCTCCAGGAGCTAGGTAAGCATGGGCGGG
>NW_006921748.1:120824-131785 GCF_000298275.1 Orycteropus afer afer
TTTTTCTTTTTTTTTTTGTATTTACAAGTCCAATACTTTTGGGAGAGAAAATACCAGTGATGTTGGTAATAAATACGGGTTTAGATTTGTTTGTTTAAAGCTGTAGAGGATTTAATTCTTAAGAGAATTAACTGGGAATAAAAAAAGTGCTATTGTCCAAGAACTGCCGTAATCTCACCTTTCAACTCCAAGAGTCTAATTTGGTTTTGCTCAACCATTCATCAAATGCTTATTAAGACACAGTGTTTTCCCAAACAGTGTGTTAGGCAACAGAGTTCCAGAAGGGGTAAGGCATTCTCAGTGTGCTTAAAATCTCAGAATCTAAGAGAAAATAACCGCAAATTGATAATTTACTTCACACCCACTATATACTGTGCTGACACAAAGGAAGGGAAGTTTTAACTCTCCCCATGGATGAAGAAGACAAAGAATTTGAAGGGGACCTTGAAGCACAAGTAGGACTTTACCAGGCAGAGAATGGACGGAGTACATTTCAGATGAATTGAAAAGTGTGTATTTGTGATAGAGCAGTGATGTGGAAGCAACAGAGAGATTCCTTATAACTGAATTGATGTTGCAGTGAGGAGTTACAGTGGCCCATGTTGTTGGTTAAGGCTGATGATAAATAAGAGAATGTAAACAGGTAGGAAATTAAGAACCAAACCTCTTGTGTGGCAGTTACTGTGGTAAGACAGTTCTTTCTATTATTTAGTTAAAATTTTAAAACAATACTGCATTACTATTATCACAATTTCACAGATAGGAAAATAGATGATAATAATAAACATAGGAAATTGCCATATTGTTTTCCATGATGCTTTTACCATTTTACAATACCATCAGCAGTGTATGAGAATTCTATTCTCTCAACACCCTTGCCAGTACTTTTGTTGTGTTTTATTTTTATTAGTTTTGTTATCATTGCTAGGGTGAGATGACATTTCATTGTTGTTTTGATTTGCATCTCTCTAATGGCTAATGATCACAAGCATTTCTTCATGTGTTTGTTGGCTGCCTGAATGTCTTCTTTGGTAAAGTGTCTGTTCATATGCTATGCCAATTTTAAAAATGAATTATTTGCCTTTTTGTTGTTGAAATGTGGAAGTTTTCTATAAATGTTAGAGATTAGTCCCTTGTCAAATATATCATTGCCAAAAATCTTTTCCCAGTCTGTAGCTTCTATTTTCACTCCTTTGGAGAAGTAAAAATGTTTAATTTTCAGGAAGTCCCAATCATCTAGTTTATCTTCTGCTCTTTGTGCATTTTTAGTTATGCTTTCAAGACTATTTATTTAGGCATAACTTAGACCCCTAAGTTTGCACCTATTTTTTCTTTGATGCTTTTTATTGTTTTAGGTCTAATATTTAGGTCTTTGATCCTTGAGTTAGTTTTTGTATATGGTGTGAAGTATGAATACTGTTTCATTTTTTTGCAAATGGATATCCAGTTTTGCCCACAATCGTCTGTTGAAGATACTATCTCTTCCCCATTTAATGGATTTCATTGTGTGTATGTATCATAGTTATTATTATTATTATTATTATTCATTCATCTGTTGATAGGTACTTAGGTTCTTTCCATTATTTGCTATTGTGAATAATGCTACAGAGAACATGGCTATTCATGTATTTATTCTTTTCACATCTCTGTCAAATTTTTCACATCTTTGTCAAAGATCCGCTGTCCTTAGTTGTATGAATATCCTTCTGGGTCCTCAGTTCTGTTGCATTGGTCCGTGTGTGTTTTTGCACCAGTACCAGCCTGTTCTGACTACTGTGATTGCATAGTAGGGTTTGAGATTGGGAAATGTGAGGCCTCCTACTTTGCTCTTCCTCTTTAGTAGTGTATTGCTTATCTGAAGTTTCTTTCCTTTCCATATGAGTTTGAGGATTAGTTTTCCATCTCTTTAAAGAAGGATGATGGAATCTTGATCAAGATTGCATGACATCTGTAGATGGCTTTGGGTATTATTGACATTTTCACAATGTTAAGTATTCCAACCAGGAGCAAGGTATGTTCTTCCATTTATGTGGGTCTTTTTGGCTTCTTTTAGTAGTGTTTTGTAGTTTTGTGTACCATAAAATCTAGCAATCTCATTACTAGATATATATCCTAGAAAAATAAGAAATGGGAAAAGAATAGATACATGCACAGCCATGTTCTTTGTAGCATTATTGACAATAACAAATAATGGAAGCAACCTGAGTACCTATCAACAGATGAATGGATAAACAAACTATGATACATACACACAATGTAATACTACCCAAGGTTAAAGAATAATGAAGAATCCATGAAATACCTCATTACTTAAACTCAGAGGACATTATGCTGAGTAAAATGAGTCATTCACAATAGGACAAATATTGTATGAGACTATCATTATAAAATGTCAATAGAAGGTTTACATACAGAAAGTTATATTCTTTTTATAGTTATATTTTCTCAGGAATGAGAAAGAAAATCACTAATCAGAAAGTAGACATGTATTAACTTGGGTGAAGGAGAAAGTAATATACAATGAGGGTGAGGTCAGCACAACATGACCAGGTGAAGGAAAGCATTGGGAGTTGTACCAGAGTGAAAGACGGCAAAGGTAAATAGTACTACACACACCATCTTATAATAAGAGTAATGACAAGCAACAATCTCTGAGTAGATAGGAAGACATGCAAACTGAATAGATGTGGGAATTACAAATAGGAGCACATCCACAATTATATATAGTTTTGTCAGAGGATATTTTTCTATATGTATTTAAATGTGCTGCAAATACAGCCATGAATGTATTAGAGAATACAGGGGGCCAAGTTCTGAAAACATTAGTTATAAACAAGCACCTTGAGGAAAGGAGTCACAGGACGTGGGGGCTTAGAACCACAGTTCCAGGGTACATCTAGATCAGTTGACACAACAACATCCACAAAGACAATGTTCTACATTCTACTTTAGTGAGTAGCAACCGGGGTCTTAAAAGCTTGTGAGCAGCCATTTAAGTTGCAGCTATTTAGCTATTTGTCTCTCCCAATCTGGAGCAAAAAAGAGCAAAGAAAATCAAAGGCCCAAGGAAACATTTGGTCCAAAGGACTAAAGGACCACAAAAACCATAGCCTTTACTATCCTAAGACCAGCAGAACAAGATGGATCACAATAGAAAATCATTAATAGAGTGGGAGAAAATGTAGAACAAACTGAAAATCATAGCAAGACCAGATTTGTAGATCTTATAGAGACTGGTGGAGCACTCAAGACTATGGCCCTTAGACACCCTTCAAGCCTGGAACTGGACTGATCTTCCCAAGGGGCACTTTTCAGGTAAACAATAAACAGGCCTGTAAGGTAAACAATAATGACAGGGAGGCATATATGCCTAAGAACAACCAGGTATATGCTATCAAATGAGCAAATGAGCACTATTGCTCAAAAACAAAATTCAGATGGCAGAAGAAAAAAAAAAAAAGAAAGAATGGAGATGGGGAATACATGTATGCAGGAAGTGGGAAGACTACTGTTATATTCTGAGTATTGCAACCAATTTCTCAAAAGAAAATATGTATAAATTATTGAATGGAAAGCAAATAAGTGTTTAAACTTTAACTCAACCCACAATAAAAAGTTCAAAAATAAGAGAATAATAAAAATAAATTTTGAAGTTAAGCATCTTATGTAAGTTCACAAAGCTAATCAGGGGCAGAGACTACAAGAAATCTCCTTTCTTGATGATGAACTAGGGTGGCAAATATCTTACCTGACATGCTAATTAGCTCAAACTTAACACAGACAATAGAAAACTATTTAACTGGTCATTACTTAGACACAAAACATCAATGCTCTTTCATTCATTTATGATTTTATTCCAAATATGTGTCAATCATTGTCCTTAGTGTTTGTGACACAGTCTGTTAGAAAAAAATAGGTGTGTAAAACTATGCTTTTAGTACAAGGTATGGAGTTCTCATAAAAGTACAGTACTTAATGCATGGTTTGCCTAGTGGTTAAATGTTTGACTGCTAATCAAAACTTCAGTGAATTTGAACCCACCAGTCACTCCACAAGAGAATGATGTGGCCCTTTGCTGCTATGAAGACTACAGCCTCAGAAACTCTAAGGGGCAGTTATGCTATGTCCTATTTGATGGCTATGAATTGGAATTGACTTGACTGCAATGGATTTTAATGCATGGTCAGTGGGCAAAGGAAGACCAAAGCGTACCATGGAAGAGAAAAAGGAATGTGTTAGGAGTAGCTTCACAAATAACATGATGCTTGAACAAACTCTTAAAAAAAAAAAAAATGTGGTAGGTGAATAGGTGCTATGAGAATCTAGTAAGCATCCAATGAAAAGAAAGGAAAAATAAAAGTTAGGTGAAAGTACACGTAATTCAGTATGATCAGGAGTATACATAGATTGGACCACTAGAAATATGGCAATATAGATGAAGAGAGGTGGTCAGGGTCAAATGGCAAACTACAGATGGTTCCTCAAATTCAGGAAATGTAAGATTTTTATTTTTTAATTGCTCCTATCATTTTTTAAAAATCAGTCTTATACATACATGCATGCACACACACACTCATTCACACTCAAGCATAAATATATATGAGATTCACATAAGATACAAATTTCTACATCTTGGAAAATCAAGAGAGGTGCTAACATGGCCTTGAATACCTGGATAGCAACAATTAATTGAGAGGAATTGAGGAGTAGTTTGCTTCTCATGATAGGCATGTTCATTTCCCAAACTGTTTATTTTTTATGTTCACTGGTTTCTGTTGGCTTTGTGTTTGTAAAACTTGACCAAGGTCCTAAGTTCATCTCAAGATCACTTTCATTTCTTTTCATCCAACCCAAAATCTTCTTGAAATTGCTTAAAATCAATGACTCTTGCTGAGGTTCATTATAATTTTTGCCAACCCAAAATTTTGGAGCAGATTTTCTAAAGAATAACTATAACCTCAGATTAAAAGTAGAAATATAAGCAAGCAGAATGCCTAGGGATGCCATGATGGTAAAGAGAACAATAAAATGTCTGCTTGCATTTAAAGTTTCTACCTCTTGCTCTGTTTACAGTGCCTAACACAAACGTAAGTGAAGAACATTGTATTAAATACGTTGAAACAATTTCAGTAAAATTATTTTCTAAAATGTGTACCAAAATCTATAAAATTCTGTGATTTTTTTTCCCAAAGAAAACAATAATTTTGGAAAATGCAATGCTGTACTCTAAAGGTTTTGAATAGTTAAAGCTATCAACAGATCTTAGAAGTCTTTCAGAAATATACCCATTTTGTTTAATCTAGTATTAAATTATACAAATTTATTATAGAAACTTTTTTGATAACTGATTTATAATATTATAAACAAACTTTTGGAGCTATTAATATATCAGATGTAATATATCACAATCCATTGAAACACCTAGAAAAAGTATCATCCTTTATAATATTAAACAGAGAGACTCAATGCAACGCAAAGCACTGCCATCGAGTCAGAACCGACTTTTAGTGACCCCTCCTTGGGTTTCTGAGGCAATATCTCTACAGAAGTAGATTGCACAACCTTTCTTCCAAGAAGTGGCTGGTGGGTTTGAACGGCCAGCCTTCTGGTTTGCAGTCAAATGTCTTAAGCACTACGACACCAGAGTTTCCAAACTAAGAGACAATAAAACAAAAATCAAATATGGTAATATCTCTGAAATCATTTTCGGATATGACCAAATTGTTGTTGTCTAGCTAAAAGTATATTTTCCAAATGCTTTCTGGTGTTCACCTATACCTAAGAGAAAAATACAAATAACAACGCATTTGTCAGCTTTCCCCTTCTGCTTCCAAATACAATTTCATGAGTCCAGGCCCATGTGCAGATTGGGTAGCCACTGAGGGCTCTGAGCTGGCTCTCTGCCATGGTTATTTTCCCCTAAAGACTTTACTGTACCTGCCAACTAATGTCAAGATCATTCACCACTAGTGCAGTTTTACCCAAATAACAGTAACCCATCAGGGGGTACAGGGCACAAACATATTACACCGACACTAACCAAGCCAGCATCCATCACACTGAGAGTCCCTTCTGCCTCCCAAGTAGTGATGGAGCTGTGCCAAGAGGCATTCTGGGGAGCTGCCTGCAGCCTGAGAGGCCCTTTGCCAGCCTGCCAGTATGCAGCTGTGTTCATGTCCTGACCCCGCTGCCTTACCCCCTCCCCAACACATGGAGACTAATGATTTCAATATGTAAGTGATTTATTTTCCAAATCCTGTACATAAGCACCTTGATTTATCTATAAATATGAAAACTTCAAACTAAATAGAAATGCCTAATTTTATTCCTTTTTTTTTTTTTTTTTGGATGGTTTCTTGTGATAAGTGTATCTATTTTTCATTTTTAACATGTATTGTCATATATTGTTAAGTACATCCAACTAGGACAGAAATATCACATCTACCTACCATAACAAGATATAGCATCTGAGAGCTAATATTTGTTAGAATAAGTTTTATTGAGAATTTACTTTGTAAGTTATGCTGGTCTCTGTCTCTCTCATTTGCTCTACAACAAACATATATCATGTGGATTTTTATGTATTGCTTCTTCACAGTTAGAAAACTGAGATACAGAATGTTAAGTAAGTTTGTTTTCATCTAGTATACCTTTTCCACTCCCTTCATATTGCTTCTTTAATGAAGGCAAAGGAAGGGAAGAAATTAAAGCATTTTGACAAGTTTTATGCATTATGCAAATTGTTGATATGCAAAATGCAGTACAATGCACCCCATTTACACACATACAAATACACACATACACATAAGTATATATGTGTGTGTGTGTGTATATGTATGTATGTGTGTGTGTGTAACTAGAGGAAACTAGGTACAAGGCCTAAAGACCTAGAATCAATCCTCATTAGAGATATTTTAGATTGATGTAAAATATTACAGGGTTATACCAGTTTGAATATTAGTGAAATTAATGGGACTACTTAGCTTTAAACATAACCTAAATTCAAGTTGAAATAATGAATTGAATAATTGCATTAAATTATTCCTTTTCTTCTTAGTATTCAAGTTTGTTCATCACATGCAGAGTTGTCTAACTTCTGTCTTAGGTGTCTCCAGACCAGACCCCTTAAGTTTCTTTGCCAAAGTTGAGAGACATGTTCCAGTGTTAACACTTAACACTCTCCAGAAATTTCCTGTTTATCCACTCTTGCCTCTGGATTGCCTTTCTCCAAAGGCCTGCTGGACTGACCAACTTTTGGTTTGCATTCTTAGCTGCACTTAACAAAGGTTCCTAACTCTTTGTACCTTTGTTCTATTTCAAAATCCCAACTTACTTGAGCACTGGAATCTATCTTTACACTGGAGACTATATCAGTCACTACATAAATGACAGGTTGTTAGCAAACTGTGGGCTTATTTTTGATCTTCCACTTGCTTGTTATGACACTTTAAGCAAGTCAGCTACTTGCTTCTGTTGTAGCTGTAACATCCTCCCCTACAAAATAAGAGGACAAAAGTAGGAGGCTGCACCATTCTGAGTCTATTTTTGGAGTATAGAGCAAGTTATGACAAAGCAGAGGAAGTACCAAGACAGCTGCTTGGGCCATATCACACAGATGTGTTATGCTCAGATGTGTTGCATTTAGATCCTGTACCCCTACAATGGTTGTTGCTGTTCTCTGGATAGAGCTCTGAAAGCCAGAGACCAAATCACCTGTTTGCTACTGTAGGAATACAAAATGGCTCTGAATGACCCAATAAAGGGGACAAGTTTAAGAACGTAGCAAAAAATTGTTAGGTGCCCAGTACAGTGGAGACACTATGCTGGATATTTTCAAAAGATCCATAGTTTATTATGATTATTTAGAAGTAGCCTACTCAAATTCAGAAAGCCAGTAAGGATAAAAACTGAAATTCAAGCATAATTTTATGTGACTTGCCACTTTGTGTTTGTTTTAGTAGAGTGTGGTGGGTCCAACTTCAATTGTACTCATTTAGAACTAATGGTTCTATATCTTAAGGAGCTCTGGTGATGCAGTGGGTAAGGCACTTGGCTGCTAACCAGTAGGTTGGCAGTTCAAACCCACCAGCTGCTCCATGGGAGGAAGATGAGGAAATTTACAGGCTTGGAAACCCTATGGGGGTCACTATGAGTTGGAATCAATTCGATAGTAGTGGGTTTTTGGGTTATATTTGGCTTTTGTAAACTTGGCTTAGCCTGTGGCCTCCTTGCTTTCTTCTGATGAACAGATTGACTCATCAAAGGGTCACAGCAGCTTGTATATGTAGGAAAAAAAAAATTAAAATACCCTAAAACCAAAAGCCAGTTGCCATCGAGTTGATTCCAAACCATAGCCACCCTATAAGACAGCGTACAACTGGCTCATTTGGGTTTCCAAGGCTGTACATCTTTAAGGGGGCTGACTATCACATTTTTCATCTGTGTAGTACCTGGTGGGTTCAAAACACTGACTTTTTGGTTTGCAATTGAGCACTTAAAACCCTGCACAATTGGGGATCCTTACACTCAGGAAAGCAGTGTCACAGAACTTTATTTTACTTACTTATAAATACTTTGCTCCCAAAATATTTATTTTTGTCTGTAACAGTTAGAAGTCTAACTCTTTTACTTCTGTTTTGAGCAAAAATGTTCATATTCCTTCCCTTTCATACACACTAAAATGCAAAATAATTAGTTTGAAAAGCAATGTATTCTTTGAGGCAAAATAAATTACAAGCAAGTCTTGCAGATAGTTGCTAGGTAAATTGATTTCTGTGCACAAACTGTCCTTTTCTTGATTTGTTGATAAAATTTTAATGTTATACATGCTAGAACTATTAAACATATCTTCCAAGCATGGAACATTTATCAGTGCTATGGTCTTCCTTTTTATCATTGTTTTGTTAAAACTTTAAAATTATGTTGAAAATTGGGCAAATCATGGTGCTAAAAAATAGGATGCTAACTATTATCAAAGGGATCTAATTGCATTATGTTTACTTGGTGCACTGAGCATTAAATCTGGATGTGGAAAATAACCAAGCTGTCCTAGGTGTACTTTAAGGAAAATTGATGAATAGATCTTCAGAACCTATTACAATTTGGATGTAATACCAGGGCATGGTGTTTCTCTGAATCTGGAGGCTTATCAAAAACAAAAGTGCAGGAAAGGCTGCTTCAGCAGATGGGCAAAAATTACATTAAAATCTACGTGGTGGACAAGCAAGCCCCTGCAGTCAATGGTGGCATCTGTGGACCATGACTCGGCAAAATATATTTGACAGCATTAAGAGCAGGCCCAAAGTAAAATATTTACCAGGCAGTTTATTCAGAATTGTTAGTCATCTCATTTTATTTTTCTCCTGCCATTCTTTTCAGAGCATAAAAGGCCAAGTTACCCACAGTTGATACACCACCATCTGAATTCAAAATATGGACATGTTCGTATCTCTACCTTGTATACTGCCATTCTACTAATCTGAAATGCTGTCCCCTTTGCTCAGAAGCATTTGAATCATTCTCACTTTCACTGCCCAGATTAATATCTGCCTCAGTTAATCAACTCCTATCAAAGGAACATCTACTAATTTACCAAGACCTGTTATGGGGAAGGGAACCCTGATGTTGCAAACAATTAAGCATGCTATTGGCCATTCAAATCAGCTGCCTTGTAAGAGAAAGAACTAGTCATCCACTTCCACAAAGATTTTAGAGCAAACCTATCTGTCGTATGGGTCACTATAAGTCGGAACCAACTCAATGGCACCTAACAATAACATTACAGGGATATATTAAAAAGCCAAGAAGAATGCTAACCGTTAGGGATATGGAAGTCATATATGAGTCCACATTATCAACAAAGGCCTTCAGAACAGGTGTGATTTGAATTGCAAGGGATTTGAGGTGGTGTAAGGTTTTTTGAACTTCAGTTGCTACCTACACAACTATTTATTTTATATTGATAAAAATGGTTTTCTTAATGAAAATAAATAAATTTAATAAGGAAACCTCATACCCTTGCTATAAATTATATGCATATATATAATTTCTCCTCAACTGAAGTCAACTGTTAAAATAATTACTATGACAATAAAAATGAATCAATATTTTAAAACTATAGTTCTCTTCTATTGTCTGCCTAATGCTCAGATACTAAATTGAGTCTAATTTTGTTAAAAGGGGGTATTAGCTCAGGTTTGATGACCTTCAGGACCCAAAATGAGACTTCATATAATCAGCAGGATTCAGGGATAATTCAAAACTCTGTCATTATGTGATTCAATGACATTTAATGCTTTATGCGCATCCCACTGGAACAAGTATGGATCTTCCACTGGAAGTCATGGCGTGTAGTGTCAGTGTTATGTGTCCTATGCTTTGAAAATATTAGATTATTGGAAATGGGAAATGGAGATGTTGTTATTAGATGCTGTCAAGTTGACTCCAACTCATAGTGACCCTATGTACAACAGAACAAAACACTGTTTGGTCCTGCCCCATCCTCACAATCCTTGCTGTACTTGAGCCCATCATTGCAGCTTCTGTGACAATCCATCTTATTGAGGATCTTCCTTGTTTTCACTGACCCTCCACTTTACCAAGTGTAATATCCTTCTCCAAGGTCTGACAACACGACCAAAGTAGGTGAAATGAAGCCTTGCCATTTTCACTTCCAAGGAGCATTCTGGCTATACTTCCTCAAAGATAGATTTGTTCATTTTTTTGGCTGCCCATGGTATTTCAAGTATTCTTCACCAACACCAGAATTCAAAAACATCAACATTTTTCAGTCTTCCTTATTAATTGTCAAGTCTCCATATGCATATAAGATGATTGAAAATACTATGACTTGGGTTAGGTGCATCTTAGACTTCAAAGTGACAACTTTGCTCTTCAACACTTTAAAGAGGTTTTTTTTTTTTTTCTTTTTTTGCAGCAGATTTGCCCAGTGCAATATGTAA
>NW_006921748.1:135515-145809 GCF_000298275.1 Orycteropus afer afer
CCAGACTTCGTCTCACCTATTTTGGTCATGTTGTCAGAAGGGACCATTCCCTGGAGAAGGATGTCATGCTTGGTAGGGTGGAGGGTCAACGAAAGAGGGAGAGGCCTTCAATGAGATGGATTGACATGGTGACTGCAATGATGGGCTCAAGCATAGCAGGGATTGTGGGGCTGGAGCAGGATCGGGCAGTGTTTCGTTCTGCTGTGCTTGGGATCACTATGAGTTGGAAATGACTAGATGGCACTTAACAACAACAACAACGATGACAGTGAAAAGAACATGAGTTCTCCATAAGGTGTATCTATTTCTAGGGACCAGGAAATCTTTAAACTGGTCTAAAGTTTAAATTTAAATTTAAACTTAAACTTTAAATCTTTAAACTTTAATCTTTAAATCTTTAAACCAGGAAATCTTTAAACATTCCTTAAACTAACATTATAATTCTCACTAGAACCATTTTGGGAGGTTGTGTGCAAAACAGTTAGACCAGACCTTACTGATAAAAGAATAGACTGATTCTCTTGGACTCAAACTGACTCACCTTCAAAAGGCCTTGTATCATATTTGTATCTGAGAAGTAATATATATAATTCTAAGCAGTAGTTTTTAAAAGAACAGAATTAAAAGCATTCAAAGGGAAATAGTTATGTTTGGGAGGGAACAGAATAGAATAAATACACTCAAATTTCATAGGGAATGAAAATTGTAACCTAGTGATCTCCAGAAATGATATAAGGGAGCCATACCCAGGCTACTGTGTATTCTTATGAAGGATGCTGCATGGAGATCTAACATTGTGATGCATACAGCTTGCACTGTTTTCTAGTAAAATGTAATGATCAATGCTAAATAGTAGAGAATAAGTCACACACCCACACGCATGCATGCACACTCACACATCTTCACACAAAAACCTCACACGCCACTAACTTTGGCATAAAAAGGCGTTTGTGGAGAACCTAACAATGAAAATCCTTCAGCAGTCTTTCCCCCCTTCCTATCTCTGTGCTCCATCCCTAACACTATCTAGTGGGAAAGGAAAGGCAGCCTGCTTCTATTGTTCCTCTTCTTAAGTGAGATAAGATCCTCACTCTCTACACATTTTCCCTTTATCTCCTCAGACCCTGTGTCTTGGCTTGTTCTTTGAGTTTAATGACTTTATTTCTTGCTTTGTTTTGCTTCTTTGTGTCTCTTTGGGTTATGTGATCTTTACTGATTTCAAGAGTTGGTGCTTCTTCTTTTCTCTTTGAGTCCCTTCTTTGTTTATTGTTTAGGTGGTTGACTTAAAAAATGTGTCCAAAGTATATGAAAATTCATTTTTTGCCTCTATTGTTAGATCAGTTTTTCCTTAGAAACCAGTTACAATTGAAGTTTATTTTCATAGATTGTTGTGGTCATTTAGATATATACTTCCTTTCATTCTCCTTTCCACCCACCACATGCCTTCTTTCAACAAAGACTTGAATTAACATCTCCTTTTATATAAGTTGATTTTGAAGTAATGCAGTTCTATGCAATGAGCCTTTCAGTACTTTACACTTTGTTTCTTCCTTAGTAAGGTATATGTCCCTAACTCATGTCTAGGCATTGAATAAATGCTTCTTTAGAATGAACCTGACACACTTGTTTCAGAATTACTTTTTCTTTTTTTCATATCAAATTTCATGTCTGTATTTCAGTCACATCTCTGAGTCTAGTCCCATTTAAATGATTATCAACCAGGAGAGTAAGAATACCTAGAATAAAGTACATAAATGGAATATAATTCTAAGGATAGAAATAACCTAAATGTGAGGTCACCATTATATAAATTATTAAAATCAAATGCCTTGCTTGACAATGTCTGATGTTCTAAAGGAATGCCAGAGGTCATTCAATGTACAATTGGTCTCTGTTCACCTACAGCAACAGAAGAGATTCAGAAACAAGAGGAAGAAATGGAATGTGTGGCTAATTGATTCTGTGAACACCTGCCTCCTTTGCCATGAGATCAGAATTGAATGGTGCTCAACTATGAGAGCTGAACATTTTGATTAAAGATTCTATAGAAGAATCCTAATCAAAAGAGAAAATTTCAAGTTCTCATTGAATCCTGACTTTCTGGAGTCATGGAGGCTGCATGAACTCCTGAAGCTATTGCCCTGAGATAATCTTTAAACCTTAAACCAGAAATGCTCCCTGTAGTCTTCTTAAAACCAAAAAATAGTTTAGCTTAACGACTGAAAAATATCTGCCTTCAACATCATGCTCTTCTTAGATCTATCATTATGGGGTCAAATTGAGAACAGTAACTCAAAAGATTAGATAAAAAACTTAGGGAGCAGTAAGTTTATGTTCATGGTAGATGATCAACTCAGAGAATGAGAATGAGAATGGATGCACAAAGAATGTAATCAATGTTACTGGATTACACAGGTAAAAATTGTTGTATTTGTGTATGTTCTTTTGTGTATATTCTCAACAACAAAAAATAAAATAAAATAAATTGTATTAAAAAAAAAAAAAAGCCAAAGGCCTTGCTTGGGTTAGAGTTTGAATGAAGAATTAGCACTTACCCATAATGATATGATTAAATTGAATACAAACCTTTTTTTTTTTTTGAACTTCCATTATATGCTCAGGGATGTTCTAAATGTCTCAAGGGACAAAATACAGCAACAAAATGTGATATCCTTGGCTCCAAAAGAGCTTATGATGTAGCTGTAAGCCAAGGCTTAAAAATATTGATTGAATAGAGAATCTGCTAGGAATATAATTAAAAAAAAAAACAAACACCAAACCCCTGCCATTGAACCAATTCCTACTCATGGCAATCCCCATTGGGTTTCCGAGGCTGTAAATCTTTACAGAAGTAGATTGCATGATTATATAGACATAATTGTTGTGGGGGGGAGGGGACGAGAAAGTTAAAACTAAGAGACATCAACGGATGGATTTACATTCGTTTGCAGGCTAACATCAAGAAACTTAAAACTCATAAACTAGATTGTGACTTTTATTGTTAGGTTTAGTCAAGTCAATTTTGACTTATAGCCCCTCATGTGACAGAGTAGAACTGTCCTACAGGGTTTTCTAGGCTACAATCTTTCAGGGCGCAGATTGTCAGGTATTTCTTCTATGGACTCATTGGGTGGATTTGAACAGCCAACCTTTTGGTTAGCAGCTGAGCACTTAACCATTGAGCCACCAGTTTTCTTATGACAAAACATTAAAATTACAATTAAGGTGACTATTTTTTTAAAGGCTCAATAACTATGGTTGACCAAAACAACCACCATGTTCCCTTCATCTGTGCTAATATAAATATGATCTATACCTGCCTGATACAGGCCACCATTCTCTGAGAAATAGTCATTTTATGGGTACATGGAGGATGTAGGCTATTCCTGTGTGGTAAAGTTTTCCTTGACACCCTATTTCCCTGCGAGTGTAATGCATTAAATATTTATTGCTCTGATATTTTCCTGCTCCAACAAAATGCCTTAGAAACCCTGTCTCTGTTTAGCAAAGGAAACATCCAAAATATAATTTAGTACACATAATGCTGGATTAAGCACTCTATACATTTGTATATGTGAACTTAGTTTTTATAGTAAAATTTTATGGTAAAAATAAATTAATAAAAGCTAGAAGACATGGTTTTACCTTAGATAAATGTCACTTTTACATCAAGAATGAAGAAAGTATGTGATAGTGTCAAAAAAATCTTTGAATCAGAGCTAATCATGAGTAAGTCTGTGTGCCAGGATTCTGTTAGGCTCTGTTCTTGGTGCTCAGACATTCAGTTGATGATTAACAAGACTCTTTAAATGCACAAGAGACACAAGTCTGGCAGGAATATCGACCATCACACAGCCTGGGATGATAACTTAAAACCAAGATGAAATTTGGCAGGAATAAGCCTAAAGAGTTCATGGGTTCTTAACAGAATATAACAGCTCACAAAGTTTAAAACAATGCCCACTGTGAAAAATCAAAGTTCAATTCCTTGTTAATTAATGATCTCCTCATCTCTGAAACTATCCATAGTTGTTGGATGATAATTGAAGAATTTTGTGCTAAGACTCCAGAATTTGAGGGTAAATAGACTATCTGACTCACCACACCCGCTTCCATCACTAACCTGTTTCCTCTGCACCCATCCTAGTTGCCAGGTCTACAGTCTAGCAAGCACTAGTGCTAGAAGGTATGGAACACATTAGCCCAGAAACCTGGGGTTACTTAATAATAATGACAGTAATAGTAATAATCACTTTTTCCAGTGAATTTCCGGTGACCTTCACTTTGCATTTCCCTGGAAAATCCATCACAGCTGCCTGATTCCTGTGGACACAATTCACTCCTGTTCTGGTTAGGAACTTCAGTTAGTAGATTTCTTATTATTTACCACATCCAAACCACCTATCCAACCAATATTAGTAACGTCGCTTTACTTCCTGATTAAAGTACAAAGTGCTTTAAACATTCAGCGTAAACACATTTGTTTATTTCTTTCTTAATTTGTGAGGCCACTTCGCTGGCAGAGACCAGAGTAGAGGAATCCAAGATGTATTGATTTCTTTCTTCATGACTATTTAATCGGTTAAAGTGTGCACCACTTGCAAGTGCCAAGAAGCTGGTTACATTTTAATAAATGTCCTCTTTTGTCGATCAATACTTCTCAGCTCCAACAAAATAAATAAATAAATAAAAAGTGCTGTTCTCTCATAAGATAATGGGGAGAAAATCTTTTTACTATAGTCAGTCATCATAACAAACAAGAATATGAAGTGTTAATGAAATGACCAACTGTCTATAAAATAAAAGACTTGCAAGACAGTCTCCTTTCTTCCCTTAATTTGATGAAACAAAATGGAAAATTACACTAGTGCCCATCCAGCGTGAAATGATGTTAACAAGCAGAAAACAAATGCTATAATGAAGGACTTCTAGGATGTACTATGTATAGTCTTACTTGTAAAGAGGGAATTACTGGGCAGAGCTCTAGCCCTGAGCAACAGCCCACCCCCTATGGAGGAGAATCACAGCTATCATCATGTCCCTTGGGAAGTAGCACCATTCGGCACAATACGACAAATTGATGTTCACAGCATAATAATTATCCATGTGCTGAAAACAATAGGCCACACAATTACCAACCAGGGCAATGCCCTACACAGGCAAAGTGAAATTGCAAAATGAAGCGATTGTGCAGATAATTGAGGCAATAGCCCCACAAAAAAGAGATGTGCACAACTTGTCATTTATTGAGCACTGTTTGGGAAGGAAGAGATACAAATAACTGAATTTTCCAGAACACCAAAACGTACCATTTAAGCACAAAATGTTACATTTTTAAACTCCATTCATTGTGGATGACTGTCTTACTTAAAATGTATTACTGATTCCCCAGCCTTGTTAAACAGAGTATACTAAATGTGATTATACTTGGATAGCATTCTTGATTTTAAAAAAACAAACAAAATGACTTTTTCCTGAGAAAAGGTAACCCAGAAATGGATACCTGGGTTGAATGCTCCAGCTCATGTAATACTTCCCTGTGTTCTACATAATGACAATGGGAAAGCTAAGTACATTGTAGAGCCATCAATCTCAAAGAGTTAACCGATTCCTACGTAAACACTGCAGGTGTAAAGCAGCATAAACTGAACAAGTGTAATTTCTAAAATTAAATGTCATGTAACTGTAGAAGTTTTACATTATTTGATGTTATTTTTTTCTGAATTTTTGTTTTGTCTTAAGAGAGAGTATGAATATGAAGAGATTGAAGAAGCAGCCTAATATACTGGTTACGGTCTTGTCTTGAGAAAATAAATAAATTAATTAGTTAATTAAATAGCAATAGCTGTCCAGAAAGGGTGTTTGACTTGACTTCTTGATTCCTTGATTTACTGAGGTCTCCATACCAGTTTCTCTGCCACCATCCCCATCTCTTCTTGTAACCTTCGATCCAGACAGCTATTGTGTGAGCTCAGATTACTATGTGGAAATGGAGGTAAACCTATGTAGACATTTATATTATCTTATCTCTCAAATAAGATCTCTGAAATGATGATGCTTACAAACATCACCTTATGTTTATTTTCAAGGTACTATATACACTACTGCCTGAGAAATACTCACTCTGAATATTCAAAATTTTCTATAATGGAATATGTTGCCTTTACGTTATCATTTACACAGTCTTCCACAATTGTGTGCTTGGCTAAGAATACATAATGTATCTAAATGATGATAAATGTCATGTTTGAGGGCATAATTATTGTGTTCATGAATTACTCTTTTCATAAGCCCATTTTTGTCAATCAAGCTTCAGAAAGGCAATTATCTAATGCTATTTAAAGTTGCGTTTTAACTGATATCTCCATAGTGTCCGTTACTTTTTTACTAATCATTTTAAAGGATTTGTTTATTATTATTATTATTATTATCCCTTCTCTCCACAAATCAGAATTAAGTTGACATTTCGTTGTTAGAGTTTGAGAAATGGAAAGAAAATTGTTAAGCAACTTTTTCAGAATACGCCCTTAAATACAAAGCAGCCTTAAAAATTCTGAACATCTAGTTTGGAAAAAAAAAATCAATTCCTAGACATAGTTGTAAGGTGTCATCGGGTTTTCCACTGTACTCAGCAAAGTCTCCATTAGTTATTGTTACTGTTTACTCAGTTTTGAGCTAGATTCTCCCAGAGTGCCAATTATGTCCTGAGAGGGAGTCCATGTACTACAAGGTGAAGAACAAGTTTGACAATTATCCTATTAATTTGATCTATATTTACATGTAGACGGCCAAACCAGATAATTCAGTACAAATAACTCACCCAAAGGACTTATTATCTTGATTGGTTATCTACATAGATCAAATTAGACCCTAATAACTCCCAAATATCTACTTTACTTTATGTCCTATAGACTAACCAAAGGCAATTCTACCTTTTATGGCTTCTGCATGTCAACCTATTCATTTGTTGAAAAGTAGATTCAACTTTCAAAGTTGTTACGTATTTACAGAAAAGTTCTTGAAGTTTGAAGGTATCCAAATGGCTGCTAATGAGTTATTGTTACATTTATTCTTCTTAGATCAACTAGATTGCACATTTTGTTTACATTACCATTATCTCTCTTTTGCATAGTATGAGCTCTAAGGTTTGTTTAAATACTCATCTTCAGTCAGGTTCTCTCTGATCACTTGTGTACAGATGTCTCTGTTTGTCATTGAAAAGTATTTTACACTTGACCATGTCTTAGCTATAAGAATGTGATTTCAAAAACATTAAATAAAGAAATATTCTGTAAAATATTTACTGGAACATCCATTCTCTTAGAGCTCTTTATACCAGAGTATACTCTTCAAAAACAAAAAAAAGGTAATATCCATGTGTCTATTGCAGTGTTTTTCTGAAGTTTGGTAAATAGTTAATAAATAATTATATGAACACAAATATTTTAAAGATTAAACATAAATATTGTAGGAAAATAAACTCTTAAAATAAGGAAGATGAAAAATAATAATAAAATCATAAATCTCAACATACTAAGACAAACACTATTGATAATTTTGATGCATACTTCTATGGAGAGGTCAATGCATACTTATATATCTTTAATATTGTATTATATTATACAAATGCTTTATAAAATTTTTTCAGTAACTAGCTATAATGTGTAATTTTGAATACCAGCTTAACTAGGCTGTGGTACCCAGTTGTTTCATCAAACACTAATTTAGAAGAACTAGTTGAATGTGATTAAATCAGTTGCATTTGAGTAAAGTGATTACCCACCATAGTGTGTGGGGACCTCATCCAATCAATTGAAGACCTTAAAAGCAAAAAGAGATTTTCCCCTTGGACGTATTTGGCTTCCAGACTATAAATACACATTTTTTCACGTGTGTGTATGTGTGTGTGTGGTGCCAGAATTCCTCTACTCTCTTCTCTCTCCCCATTTCCTGACCTACAAATTTTCATGCATGAGATTGTAGTAATCTTTAGAAAATCAACTGACCTAAAAATTTTAGACTTGCCAGCAATCATGAGCCAATTTATTAAGATAAATTCATCAAGTCAATTCATTACAATAAACCTCTCTCTTTTTCTTTCCATCTCCCTTTCTCTTTCAATTAATGTAAAATTCAGAGAGTGAGGAGACAAATACATGTATGTGTATCTTATAGGTTCTGTTTCTCTAAATAGCATGTCATGAACCTTTCTTCATATAATGTGTATACTTCCTATAACATTTTAATAGTTGTATTCTATTACATTGCATGGGGACCTTTGATTTATTTTGAAATGTAATAATAATATTTAGCAATTTTTTTGCTTTTATTAGACAATGACTAAAAACTTTGTTTCCATTTTAATTTTCCTTCTAAAAGCAATAATACAATAAATTTACATTTTTGTATTCAAGACAGGTAAATTTTTAGGATATCTTTTGAAGAATAAATAGTTAAATAAATAAATAAATTTATTAGTTACTAATTTATATTAGGAAAATGGATGTCAGAAGAGCCTCTGAAACTTGCCCTTGAGCTGAATGTCTGAGCACCAAGAACACAGCCTAACAGAATCCTGGCACACAGACTTTCTCATGATTAGCTCGGATTCAAAGATTTTTTGAGACTATCACATAATTTTTATTCTCCCACATAGCAGCTGGTGAGTTTAAACTGCCAGCCTTTGGTTAGTAGATGAGCACTTAACCACTGTGCCACCATCGCTGCTTTAATATTGTACAGGACAATAAAATGAGATGTTCAGGCTCATGTTTTCTATAGGGTATAAAACAATTTTATCTTTAGTTGACAACATTTATTTGTACTTACATGGAGAAGAATATTTTGCATTACTATCTGCTTTCTACAACTTACCTCTTCCCCTACTGAGTTATAAAATAGCCTCATCAATAAAAAAACAATCGGAGGTATACACTCTTATAAATTCAGATAAACTCTGAAGTGTATGCTAGATAACTTCCAGCATTCCAGTGGGAAGAAATCTAGTAATCTCTTTTGTCCATTTCTAAGACTTGGACAATTTTTCTGTTGGTAGATATTTTAATACTTTCTTCCTCGCATATTTCAATTTTCTTTAGTTTCTACACTCTTATTTTTTATTGAAGATTGCTCCTTCTATAAAACTTTACATGGAGTCTGTAAAGGAAAATGAGGAGGGGAGTGTCACATAGAAGAATGAAGCTTGCATCACCTTATCTTATTCTTCAACAGAGGTCCTTCCTTGTAGTAGGAGCAGCAGAGAGAGAAACAAATCATTCTTTGTGATTCCTAGACCACTGTCAACAGCTAGAAGGTCATGGGTGGTTGGAAAGAGCACCTCAGTTTGTTTGATCCTTTGCACAAAGATTGACATTTTTATACAGAACAACATCGTCATCAAAAAAATGAATGACAAATGCTTGGATTTCAGGTGGTTATATACATTAGTGCTAGAGAGACTTGGAATCAGGGAGCCTGAGTCAAAAGGAAAATTAGTGCAGATACAAGCTAAAGCCAACTGCTGAGATATTTAATCCTGGTTTGTTCACTGCCAGCAAACCTAACTGAGAAATCTGAGGTATTACGAGATTCCAGTACCACTCTCATGGGTTCCAATCCAGACTGAATGTGACTTGCTATGAAAACCTCCCTAGCTTTGACACCTATCTGCTAAAAGATGCTATTATCCTGCCAACTCTGAAGGAGATAGGCCATTCAGGCAGAAGGAGAGTGGACTGGCAACCTTGAAACATGCCCTGGGCTTTGCAGCTGGGAAAGACATAGATCACAGGGGTGATTCAAGAAAATTCTGTCCCACATGGATTCTGATAA
Organism: Orycteropus afer afer; assembly: GCF_000298275.1. NCBI lineage: Eukaryota > Metazoa > Chordata > Mammalia > Tubulidentata > Orycteropodidae > Orycteropus > Orycteropus afer. Next base: position 145,347 of record NW_006921748.1, read on the forward strand.
ATATGCAGGCATGAAAACATTAAGCTACCTTTGTCAGCAATCTTAGATCCGATTATTTTTCTCCCTTTCCTGTGAAATTCTTTTATTAGCCACAATGATAATGATGCTAATAATAATCTACTTATTCCAGGCCTTGGAATGTTTCTTAATAATTTATGAATTCCATTTTCGTCTAAAATTCAGCACAATTCAGCCTAAAAAAAAGAGAAAAAAAATGAAGTTACACATAAAAAATGAATTATGCACCAAATTGTAAATATTCCATTTCTTTTGCTGATATGAAACTCCCTAAAGAAATATGAACACTTGATTTAAAATTCAGCTGCAGTGACATTTCCTAGCTGAAAAGAATACTTGCACAAATTCACAAGTATTTGTAAAAAGATAACTTTTTTTTGGTGGATACTAGTATATTCTAATGTGTTTTTAAAAACTACCTAGTGCTTATATTCCCAAAAATGAA
>NW_006921748.1:145909-147157 GCF_000298275.1 Orycteropus afer afer
CCCAACTTGGTGGCAAATAACTACAACAATATTCACTGAATGTATATTTAAAAGGTGCACTGGTGGTGAAATGATTAAGAGATTTGGCTCCTAACTAAAAGGTCACTAGTTCAAACCCACCAGCCACTCTGTGGAAGAAAGATGAGGTGGTCTGCTTCCATAAAGATTTATAGCCTTGGAAGTCCAGTGGGGGTCTCTGTGAGTCAGAATCAACTCAGTGAAAGTGAATTTGGTTGAGTTTGGAACACATATATTTCAAGGATTTTTCATGTGTTTTGATTAATCACACAATCCAGTTAGATCACCCTATTTTTTCTATACATAAACTGAAAATAATAGAGTTTATAATCTAGATTTCTGATTCTTACTAATCATAATTAAATGTTACTCAAGAGGAAGTCTATAGATTCTTGGCATCACAATCACCAGGGACTTGTTAAAAATTCATAGTCCAAAGCTCTGACACTGAAGAAGACACTACAGAATAATATATATATATATATATATATATATTTCTTAGTGAAAGTTTCTTCTGTGAGTAGATTTTTGCAGCATTTCAGTAAGAAAAGACTTTGCATTGCTAAGTATAACTTTGTGATAGTAAAAATGCAAGTGACAGCAACTTTCTACCTAGAAAGTAGCAAGTCACATAAATGCCTACTGTTGCACTGTAGTGTATGTGTTAGATGTTTTGGCCAACTGATACATCGTAGTGAAGAAGGATAAACCCACTAAAGACTAAGAGGAGACGGGGGCATCTACCTTTTGTGCTTTCACCAGTCTTCCAAAACATAAGGAGTCAAAGCTCACAGAAATGCCTGGTTTAGTAGATTTTAAAGGTATTTTTGTTTACTTCTTTCTTTTAAACCATTGTTCAGCTATGAGAGGACTAGACTCCATTCTTGGTTTGCCATGCTAAATGATTATGATGAACCAAATGTACTAACTATGTAAGTACATTGAGTACATTGGGAGAATAAGAGTCAAATGGAATTAAGCCAACACCCTCTTTTATTCTGATGATTTTCAGAACACACACATAAAATAACCTTAGTACACCCTAAATGCCTTAACACTGCATTAAATAGTCTACATCATTATTTTTATTTTTTTCATATTAGCAATTTAAGTTTATCAATAGTAGTCAAATATTTATTGTATCAATTTATCTAATATTCCCTGAGGAGCTCTGGTACCGTAGTGCCTAAAGCACTTGACTACTAACCAGAACGCTGGTGGTTCAAACCC
>NW_006921748.1:147332-157010 GCF_000298275.1 Orycteropus afer afer
AGTTGTGAGGATTTTTGTTTTCTTTATTTTATTTTTTTTATTATTTTGTTTTGTTTTGTTTTCTTTATTTGTTTTTTGAGTCATCAGTATTACCTGGTATATCCATTGGTGTTGTTTTAATCTGCAACAATAGTGGCAGAAGCAGAGACCTGGTCAATCAGACAAGATTAGAGGAAAACAATGATACAGGCAGTAAGAGGCATCTCATAGAAGTACTTCTGTGTCTGAAAGAAATAGAGAGTTAACAAGAAAGAAAAAACTGCAACAGTGTCCACTGAAAAGGAGATCAAGACGGTTGTTATCCAAGAGGTAGCATCATTCTCTAACTTCATAAAATAGCAATGCTTCTCTAAAGAATGTGAATTATGCTTTTATTTATGCTCTAAAGGATGTGGAACTGGGTAAAAGCTAAACTAAAACTCACTGCCATCGAGTAGGATCCAACTCATAGCGCCCCCTCCTTGGGTGTTCGAGGCTGTATCAGTATGGCAGTAGATGGCCCAACATTCCTTCCGAGGAGTAGCTGATGGGTTTGAACCACCAGCCTTCTGATTAGCAGTCAAATGCCTTAGGCACTACACTTCCAGAGCTCCCAGGTAAAAACTAGTAGATTGAAATTGAGTATACTTTGTTTTTTCCAATACGTTCCAACAAGGCAGGTCTGAATCAAAAGTGAATGGTAAGCTTTTTTTTTTTCAATATTTCTCATTTCATTTTCAAAACTTTTTCTTTTTTCTCTTCATACCTATAGACCCTTATGATATTTAGTCTCCTGTTCCAGACACTTAACTAATTCTCAGATAGCCTTTAAAAACCCAAAGGGATACAGTCTATAACAGTGCAGTGTCAGACCTGTGACTGCCAGTGAGGGATTGCATTTCACCTTCCAGAGGAAACTGTTACCACTCCTCAAAGCTTCTAGCACAAACTGATGTCTCCCCTGCTACTGGGAAGACACACTCAGATACGTACATTTTTAGACAAATTCCGTCCTACGTAGATAGTAGCTTCTTTCAGCTCAGAGTGCCCTCAGGCTTACTGTGGTTCACCTATGAGACTCGACTGGGACAGGGATGAAAACTATCATTACTGGCCCTTGCTTTCTGTACCTTGTGATATGTCTCTCAGGAGCTGCCAAGTCATGCTTTCCAGTCACATCTCATTCACCCACAGTCACACATCCAGTTCCATGGAATCTAAGCAGCCAATGAATTCTGATAGAAAAAAAAAAAAAAAAATCGCACCCTATTTTGGTTATGATATTGTTTATAAAAATTAACTGGCTATTGTCTTTTTTGCCTCCCCACTTTTTCTAATTTTGTATTCCTTAAAGGATTACATTGCTGAAAAGCAAAAAGTGTGATCAATCAAAATAAAATTCAAGTGCAGGTTTTCATTCTCCCTCCTTCTTAATTTTTACATATCATTTCTAGATAATACAAAGTGTTTATCACATCCAAATGACATGCAAAATACATACATGTGCACCTGCACACCTGAGCATGCACACACACTCTTTCCAATAAAGTGGCGGTGTTACTGCAATTGACAAAGTAACAAATATTATACTATACTATGCTAAAAACAATAAAGATTTGTTGTTGCTTTCCCATGGGGTATAGCAAATGATTCATATTCTCTCTCTTTCTTTCTTTCTCTCTCCTTCTCTCCTTCCTTCTCTTCCCCTCACCCTTCCTTTTTGGTCTTTCAGCTTATCAGTATATCAAAAAGCAAATATGATGACTCTTCCATATATCTGCCTTTCAGATTTCATTCACCTTTGACCTGTAATGTTCCAATTTAACTCAAGTACTTTTATTTATGCTCTTCCCCAGACCTATACATTTTGATCAAAGGAATGACACTCGCTGTTCAGTGCCTTCAGAGAGCACTTTGCAGGTACCATCCGTTCAGAAAAAGCAGTCACCCAATACATGAGATTGTGACAAGGTATAATGTAATGGTAGTTATGCGAACCTCCAATAAACCAGTGCTACTTCACAGATTACTTGGAGAGAAAGTCTCTTAGCGTGCTTGAAGAAGTATGAAATGAATTTCATTTCCTTCTCATTTGCCTTGCTTCTGAAAGGTTTCATGCAAGATATGTGACCAACTATTATAGTACTAATCCATCCATGACAGAGCTCAATTTTCTCTGAGAATTTACTTCTGAATGGGCTTCTGAAATACTTGAAAGCTCAAAATTAAAGTACACTGAACAGAGCCGCCACTGAGCTGTGGACAACTGTCAGTCAAGAAAACCAGTCGGAACAAAATGTAAATTAGATTTTATTTTATTTTATTTTTTAAAGTGATCTATAATGATGAGGTGGTAAAGTTTTATAGCCCATTTCCAAACAAGAACAATAAGAAGGGAAGTGGCAAGCACTGTTGTTGTGAGCTTTTCTCATTACTGCAAATGAAAATGGGAGCTTGCGTTATGGAAACTTTAGAAGTGATGTGCAAACACTGTGGCTTGTTGTATGCATTCTTTGTTCTGGTAAGTGAGAAAGTGGAATGAAGGGAAGTGTCTGCCAGTCACTTGACATAATGTCTATAAAACAACAGACACTGAGCTTGGCAGTCAGTAGGCATTGCACAATACACAGTGGTGGTCAGGGAGGCCATCACAGGTGTTAGTTATGCCAAGGATGGTTTCAATCGATTGAAAGATCAGAAATTTTAGAATCCAATACTATTGGGCCCTGGAAATCTATGAAGTTAGAGATCCATTGGAAAAAAAAATGGAAAATGTTGTTGGAAGAATTTTCAATTATTCTTATTTGTGGAAATGAAAGTTACCTAGGTTTCAGAACCAAAAGTTTGCACTCAATGTCTAGCAAGTACTCAAGCCAAGTTGATATATACTAGAGAAACATGAACATATGAAAGACTGTTTCTTCATCTGAAAACCTAACCTATGTGGAGGGTAGGGAAAAAGGATGAAGAGTGATGCTTCCAGAAATTTCCCAATTTATAATGTTGTTGTTATGTGCCGTCAAGTCAGACCCAACTCATAGCCACCCCTCCTTGGGTTTCTGAGGCAGTAGCACTACGGAAGTAGATTGCCCAACCTTCCTACTGAGGAGTGGCTGGTGGGTTTGGACTGCCAGCCTTCTGGATAGCAGTCAAGTGCCTTAGGCACTACTTTACCAGAGCGCCTCCAATTTATAATATACACAACAAATGGAGTGTCAGGCAACTGCAGGGGAAAAAAAAAAGGACTATACTTTTGCCCTTAATAGATATTAAGTATACAGATGTATGGAAATAATAAACCCATGTTATTCTACTAAAGTTAGATACTTCTGGATTATTTTTCTGTTTCTCTCTTTTCTAAGATGCTTTCGTTTTTAGTACAATATTTTAATGGGACATTGACAACTAAAGGGCAGTCAGACATGTGAGCATCTGGCAATAACCTTATAGAGAGAACTGGCATAAGTAAGGTGGAAGAACAGTATGCCTGGGCAAAATGACGTCAAACAAAAGAATGAAGAGGGACAGACCATGTGAGACATCAGGGAAGATGTTACCAGCAAACCTTATTCTGCCACACCTCCAGACTTTCCAGTTTTTCATATAGTAGATTTCAGATTCCCCAGGCTGGAAACAAACTTTGAACCTGTAATACAAATAAATCAACCAGATAAAGGTAGAAAGTGATTAAAACTTTCCTTTCTCTTCCTACCTAGAAGACAGAAAAATAGCCCAGACTTCCTAGAACCAGATGTTCTACCCCCTCTTCCTGATAATATTTTAGGACATTTCATTTAAAACTCCAATTACGTTTGAGACTTGGCTGATTGTCTTTTGCTGTCTTTCTCTCTCTCTCTTTTTTAAAAAAAGGCCAAATTCAACAGACTTAAAACATCTTTCCAATTTGAGCTATTAAAAATAAGCTTGGCCTTAATATTATATTTGGGTACAATAATGGCAAGAAGCATATTTAGACAAAACATCTTAGAAAAGTAATAGAAGTAAAAGAAACATTTAGTCATTCATGTAAATATAATATGTAAACATAACCTATCATGGAAGACCACTTTCAAAATTCATATTTAAAATCTGAGGTGTTTGTTTCAAGAAAATATTTGAATGAGCGAGGGCAAGAAGGGGATATGATGAATGAGGCCTCTATAAAAGTCTATAAAAACCCCATTGCCATTGAGTCCATTCTGATGCATACTAACTCTATAAAACAGAGTGGAATTACCCCCGTAAGGTTTCTAAGGCTGTAGACTGCCATATCTTTCTCTTAAGAAGCAGCTGGTGGGTTCATACTACTAACCTTTCGTTAGCAGCTAAGTGCTTAACTACTGGGCCAGCAAGGTTCCTTACATCTATAAAAGAAACCACAAATTGAGTGTCACATATTTGCTGAAATGAGATTTACTCTAAAGGAGAAAAGAAAGATTTAGTGAACGTATCTGCCCGCCTTCTTTTCCAGTCTTTTTAGACCACTTCTAGAATTTTTAATAAGCATAGAGCAATAAGTAAGATAAGTGTTTGTGCATTATCTTCGTTAAGACATGGTTGAAAGTCTTGGGCAATTTCACCTGGAAAGGGAACATCTGGGGACATGATGTAGGAGATCAATTCTGGAGGCATGATGTCTAAGGCATGTGACTGCTAACCAGAAGGCTGGTAGTTCAAACCCACCAGCCACTCCTCAAATGGAAGGTTGGGCAATGTACTTCTGTAGTGATGCTGCCTCTGAAACCCAAGGAGGAGTCTCTATGAGTTGCAATCCACTCCATGCCAGTGAGTTATCATGTAAAAGGTGATTTAGTAAGGCTCTGGGAGCTCTGGTAGCGTACTGCCTAAGGCATGTGACTGCTAACCAGAAGGCTGGAGGTTCAAACCCACCAGCTACTCCTCAGAAGGAAGGTTGGGCAATCTACTTCTGCAGAGATACCGCCTTGGAAACCCAAGGAGGGGTTGCTATGAGTCGGATCCAACTCCATGGCAGTACGTTTTGGTTATTCAATATAAATTTTGATATAATTTAAAAGAGTAATAAAGAAAGTAGAACTTTTCCTGGCTGTGTCCTAAGATCATAACTGGGGTAACTAGTTGGATGTTGCCATAAGGCAGTGTATGGTAGAGGAATTAAGAGCATGGGCTCGGCTTTATTTTGACCAGGTTTGAGTTCCAGCTCTGCTGCTTAGTTCTCTGCAACTCTGCGTAAATTAATACAACTCTCCTGACCATGTGTTTTGTGCAACAAATGTAGGCTGCCTCAGAATGTTCTCTTGAATATTAAATGACATAATGCATGAGAAGTATTTAGAGCACTGCCTAGCCTATATTGTTGTTATGTACCATCAAGTCAGACCTGACTCAAAGAGACCTCTCCTTGGGTTTCCGAGGCAATATCACTACGGAAGTAGATTGTCCAAACTTCCTTCTGAGGAGTGGCTGGTGGGTTTGAACCACCAGCCTTCTGGTTAGCAGTCAAATGCCTTAGGCACTGCACTACCAGAAGCTCACAATAAATATGAGCCACTACCATCATCCTCATGTGAAAAGCTAAAACATTCTAGCAATGAGAGCTGTTGCAAAATAAAAGGGTCAGCTGAATGTCCATCTGTTATGGTGGTGATAGAGCAGTGGTTGAGTTATGGTGCCTTTAAATTCTAGTAGTTTTATTATTTCCTTAAAGAAAAATTCTTGAAGGTGCTTGCAAATAGTTGTTGCTCCAGTTAAGCATGACTAAATTCTAGAGGTAAAGCTAACATAAAGCCTTCCAGAGTTTATCTCTTCACATCTGTGATGAAACAAGTTGCTTTATGTGATCTTCAGCCTTGCTTCTTTGGAAAAACAGCTTAAGAGATTTTTCCCCTAGACTCTGAAAAGTTACCTTTGCCCTAGTTTTCTATCCCTGAGGGTTTGTTACTTTTGTCCTGTTTTATTGACATTTTCTGGGTAAGTTGTAATAACTTGAGGTTTGATACTTTTTGTCTGGCCTTGGGTTGCAGTCTGCTCTGTGATTGGTGCTAAGGAGATGACAATATACATGCAAATAAAGTTTCCTGTGGCATACCCAGAGGAGATAAATCAGTTGTGGGTGGTGGTGGTGGTGGTGGTAAGAAGGCCATCCTTGAAATTGCTGAGGAATTTGTCTATATAGGCAACCCACCTCACAGAGGTTTAAAGACAGAAAGAAGCAGAGAGAGAGAGAGATGTAAAGCAATCTCCTAAAAGAACTGTAACAAAGTCAAAGCCTGTAACATGGGAGATAGCAAGAGGCCCAGCAGAGGCCCAGCAGCAAAGCCCATTCCAACAGACCTAAAAGGGGCCCAGGGCAGAGCTGGTAGTAGCAATAGGCCTGGAAGAGCCTCTGCAGAGTCAGTGGTGAAGGATGGCAGGGTCAGGAAAAGATTATTCTGATGAGGCCAAGAAAAGCCTGTCCCCAGAGAGCCAAGAGGAACTTATCTTCAGGGAACCAAGAGGAGTCTCTCTTCAGGGGACCAAGAGAAGCTTGTCCTCAGAGGGCCAAGAGGACTCTGTCCTTAGAGGGCAGAGAGGAGACATCTTAGGGGACTGAGAGGAGGCGTTCACAGCTGAGAGGAGCTGAAGATCTATCCTACACTGAAGAAGAGAGATTTTGCTTGCGTACTTTCTGGTCCTAATCCCCGTTACTTCCTTAATAAGCCCCTTAACTTTAAGTATGGTCTGTGAGTTCTCTGTGGCCATTTTAATGGATTATCAAACCCAAAAGAGAAATAGAGAGCTCTGTGGGAGGGATGACTGGTGTCAGAATTGATATAAAGAGTGGAAGGTGGAGGTATTTCTGAACTCTGGCTTGCAGATATCAGTGTTGAGCTGTGGTCATTGTCCATCTCAAAGTTAGACAGGTACTATCACTACTACCAATGTTACTATTGCCATTTTGCATCATTCCAGTTTGTACTGTGATTATAACAATCTCAAAGCCAAAAAGGGTAATGGGAACATTGAGCTGAGTTTGTCCCTCATCCATACAGAGAAGTTGCTGAATCCTTGTCTTCTGAGTGCTGTTTGTTCATAACTTTCATGGTGACTTCCTTGATAAATCTGTCTTCATGCTCCCGTGTTCCCCACCCATGAAAAGAACAGAGTTGAAGTCCTTGAGTAAGGTGGGACCACAGGATGGATGGATCCTGAGTCATAAATCACAGCAAAGAAAGCCTCCCCACTAAACTCTTGCTTTGAACTGGAATAGAAGCAAGAAATAAAATTCTATTGTGCCAGTTTCCTAAAGTTTGGAAATTATTTCTTGCATCATTAATCTATCTTGAGTAATAGAGCAGGGAAGTATATATAATTTGCATTTTGGTCATGGATGAGGAACGCAAGCTTTAGAAGTTCCCAGGCTTCTTTATTATAATACCATTCTCCTGCTACACCGTCTTTGAAAGCTACAACCAAAAAATAAGAGCATATAATAAGCAGGACCCATAATATACAGCAGTCAAGGAATCAAAAGATGTATTGCATTGGGCAAGTCTGCAGCAAAAGACCTATTTAAAATTTTAAAAAGCAAAGATATCACTTTGAAGATGAAGATGCACCTGACCAATCCATGATATTTTTGATGCCTTCATATGTATGTGGACAATGAATAAGGAGGACGAAAGTAGAATTGATGGCTTTGAATTATGGTATTGATGAAAAATATTGAAAATACCGTCTACTGCCAGAAGAAGGAACAAATCTGTCTTGGAAGAAGTACAGTCAGAATACCCCTTAGAAGCAAGGAGGGAGAGACTTCATCTCATGTAATTTGAACACATTATCAGGAGGAACTAGTTCCTTGAAAAGTGCATCATGCTTGGTAAAGTAAGGGGTCAGCAAAAAATAGGAAGATCCTCAACAAGGTAGATTGACACAGTAGGTGCGACAATGGGCCCTAAAATAGCAATGACTGTGAGGATGGCACAGGTTGGTGCAGTGTTTTGTTCTGTTGTATGTAGGGTCACTATGTGTCACAACCAACTCCTTGACACCTAACAACAACAATATGGAAAGTGGTTTTCTTAGTATTAATTTATGTATTAAAGTCGTTATATTGTAAAGCACTCCTAGGTGACTATTAAAATTTTTCTCATTTAATGGATGAGAAAATTGAGTTACCAAGATGTAAAACAATGTGCCCAAGGCTACTGCTTAAGTAGGTGATAGAGTTGGGATTAGAATTGAGATATCCAGATTTTGAAATGGAATGCATACCTATCACGCACTATGGCCTCCAAATAACAGAGAATTTTATCCCAGTAAGGAATGTACAAGGAGCCCTGGTGGTACAAGCAGTTAAGTAGTCTACTGCTAACAAAAAGATCATTGGTTCAAACCCACTAGTTACTCTATGGGAGATGGCGTTTGCTTCCATAAAGATTCACAGCCCTGGAAACCCAATGGGGCATTTCTCCTCTGTCCTACAGGGTCGCTGTGAGTTAGAATTGACTCCACAGCAATGAGGCTGATTTGTTTGTTTGGTTGGTTGGTTTAGGTAACTTACACCTTATGAGGTGTTTATCAACATAGAGAAAGTGTTTAGAAGTGAGGATTATATCCAACATGGGCTATGTGCCCTTTGCTTTTGGTGTTGTTTGATTTGTAGTGTTTCTAGGTTGGAACAGATATCATTCAAGGTCTCTGCGTGGATCTGTCCTTTCAATATAATCAGAGGACCATATCAGACATCAACACAGGGACGTGAATGGTTGACATGCACCAGTGTTGACTTGTCTGCTCCCAGTTTGAGGTTCTAGCAAGGACTGACTTACCATCTTGTTAGATACATCGCAGGTGTGATTTGAGAGCTGCTTCTTCCTTCCAAGGTAATAAAAGAGAGTGGACCAAAGACTGACTCTTATCACATCTAGTTGGAAAAGCTAATGCTACAGAAGTAACACTCAAAACAAACAAAGAAAAAAAAAATGAAGAAAGAACTAACATATATGTTCTGCTTAGTGCCCTTTGCCCATATTCCCTGGAAGTTCATTGTAGCTAATAAATACACTTTGTTATCATTCTGTGCCTCCATGCTTTCTTCTGCTTTTCCTTCTATTTCTTCACATATCATCATCATCATAATCATACTTTGTTTTTGATAGAAAACAACATGTATTATGTATGAAAATGAGAAAGTAGAAGTTCTGTGCTCTGTAGAGTATTGCAATCATCTGTATTATTGAGAAAGCCTCTTAAAATTCCTTAAACTTCACATTCTCCAGTTTTAATAAAGTCAATGATGATTTAATTAGTCCTGTTCACTTTCCAGGGTATCATGAATGAAAATAATTTTAAAAGATGTTAAATGTATATATACTTCAGTTTTAATGAAAAAATAATATCAATGATTACTATTTTTGTCATTTCAAGCTTATCTCTGCAGCAAACATACACCATTACCTTTTATCATGCCATACATATGCCCAATGACCCTCTGAAATAAACTTACCCTACTACTACTTCTCCTGTACATATATGTATATTTGTTATTGTTGTTATGTGCCGTCGAGTCATCTCCAACTCATAGTGACCCCTCCTTGGGTTTCCAAGGCAGTACCTCTTTGGAAGTAGATTGTCCAATCTTCCTTTTGAGGAGTGGGTTTGAACCGCCAGCCTTCTAGTTAGCAGTCAAGTGCCTCAGGCACTATGTGTGTGTGTGTGTATATATATATATATATA
>NW_006921748.1:157110-164879 GCF_000298275.1 Orycteropus afer afer
TGTCCAACTCTTGTCTTTCTTTACTCATACCTTTAGATGGTCACTAACCACTTAATGTACACAGTCGTTTATTCATCTCCAAACTTACAACACACATTTATGTTCTACATTTGACAGTTTGTGACACATATAATATATTATTTTAAATAATTAACAAAATATTGAAGTTTATTTAATTTTTCATGAATATTAAATTTTATTTACTGTTTTTGGATATAAGCTTCTTGAGAGCAAGGATACATTCTTATGTCCACAATAGTATCTTGCAGAAGGCATTGCATGTAATATCTCTTCAAAAAATATTACTAATTTTAATAATTAAAAAGTTATTAATAGTGGCCTAACTGCCTAATATTGACAACTCTACACCCCAGCAAATGTTGTAAGTAGATGATTTCTATGACTTTGGTCAAGAATCTTTTGGCTTATTGTAAGATGAATTTAGCTCCTAACTAGAAATATTCTGAACATGTAAGAAGTGAGGGAAGTCATACTTCTACTGATGGGCCGTCATTTACATGGGACCTCTTGGAACTCTTTAGTACTTCCAGAGCCACCCAGCTATTGTATACTGGCTGCTATAGATGAGTGAAGACTGAGAAAATGAGGTATACCAAAGTTTCTGCCAATGAGATTCCCACTTTGTGGCCCATCATCAATTGCTGGGTGCCCACGCAATTATGAACTAGCTATATCTTACCTTTTCATTTATCCTCTGTGATTAAGACAGGGTAGAACAACAAAGAATTCTTTACTATCAGCCACAGGAAGTAAAAGTAGAACATAAATATTTTTCATCTGCCAAGTAAGTATTTTTATTCCGTGGGCATAGTGTTTTTTGTATTTAAAATGACAGATCCTGTCATAAGGGTCTTAATAGTATATTGAAAAGATATCTGTATTACAGCAGAGGTTAAAAAACTCATTTATTTATAAGACTCTCAGGTCCTGGAGAGGTCTTCTGCCTCCTTCTCCCTGAAGACAGTATCATTGAAAATAAAAAGCTGTTATATTATATGACAAGGCACAGTAGTATCAAAAACAAACACAGGTTGGCTGTGTGCCAGAAATGTGCTGTGTCGCTGGTAAACTGTTGCCCCTAATTAGGGGGCGGAGAGGGAAGTAGATGCTGGGTTTTGTTTTGTTTGTTTTGTTTTATCTTCCAGTCATGTTTTCATTTCATCATGTAATACCTGATTCATTGAAAATTACACAAATAAGTGCATTCTCAATAACAACAAAAGAAAAATTAGAAAAAATAAATGAATAAAGAAGAAAACAAAGGAAAGTTATGCAAATAAGCTAAACATAATGAAGTAAGCTATATTTCATCGTGTTCTTTTTATATTCAAAAAACAAAGTCATTTAAGGACTGGTTGATTGATGAGAATTGATCATGGAACCAGGTGAAGGCTTGGCTTGTCTCTCTCACCTGGGCCTCAGAGAAGCCCAGAACATCTCAAAGCCAAGGGCTGATGAGCCAAAAGAATTGGCTAAAATGTAAGGGAAGAGTCATTCACTGTCCTGCAGTCAGTGGCCTTTTGTTGTCTTGATCTTCAGAGCTTTGGAGCTTGGATGAAAGACACACGGAACTCACGACTTGCCTTCCATACCTCTGGAACACAGGACACATGATGTAAGCACTTTCACGTCTCATCAGACACCCAATGGAGTTTCTTCCATAGGATTCCCTGAATTTGATGCCTGAGCCACAAGCTTACAAAATGAAGCCAATTGCAACTGATCTCGTCCATGTAAAGAACATGGATAAAACGGGCCTAAAAATTTCAGTGAAACTAGAATTAGCTTTCATAGATAAGTGGGTTCTTTGTCAGAGTCTCCCAGACTCATGTAAGTAAATTTGCCAAGAATAAGGACAATGTAACTAATTCACTGAAGAGTTAACTTCATCGTTCACCTGATCATACAAACTGGAAAGAGAAAATGATATGTAACATGAGCTCTTAAAATCAGTATAAAATTCTATTTAACTTTTCCTCTCTAGGTCAAGGTTTATAATAGTTTAGGAAAGAAGAGATGAAGGGGTGATGGTAATTTCATTTTTAATTTGTTACCTCTTCTCTAAGCATTCTTCAACTCAAGACAATGCTCTCTGTTACGTTCATTATTTTTGTTTGTGTTTGAAGGAAAACTAAATTAGATTAAGGGCTTTGTCAGGCAAGGTCGTGGTCCACCTTGGATCCATTTATTAAGCAAGGACTCACCTAGCACTGTAGAGGTGGCATTGCACAATATTCTATGGGAAATTCACAGTACCCTTCCTACCCTCAAATTACATACAATCAAGGAGAGAAGATAAAACACGTACAAAAGGGTCACAAAAGCAATGCAGTTGACAGAGTAAAGTACTGCAGACATTTGGAAGAGGCAGAAATATATGTATATATATTTGAAAGGAAGAACGGGCAATCTACTCCCTTAGAGCTACTGCTTCAGAAACCCAAAGAAGGGTTGCTATGAGTTGGATCAGACTCAATGGTAGTGAGCTTGGTTTTATATATGTGTGTATGTGTATAAACATATATACATTTATATACACATAGTTGTTATTATTTGCTGTGGAATCAATTCCAAATCATATCAATCCCATGTATATAGAGTAGAATGGAGTTTTCAAGGCTGTGGTCTTTCAGAAGAAGACCCCCAGGCCTATCTGTCTTCCAAGGCCAGCATATATATATGTTTGTATATATACTACTTTTTGTCTAGTCCATTGCAACTCATGGTTACTCTGCATTTGTCACAGTAAAACTGTCCTCCATAGGGTTTTTAATGGTTGATTTTCCAGAAATAAATTTGCCAGGTCTTTCTCCCAAGTAGATTTGAATCACCAGTTTTTGCTTAGCACCCAAGCACATTAACCATTTATATCACCCAGCGATATATATACATATTGTTCTAGCTACCTAGTGCCGCTCTGACAAGAATATACCACAAATGGGATGGCCTTAACCAATAGGAATTTATTCTCTTACTGTTTTGGAGGCTAGAAGTCTGAGTTCAAAGTACCAGGCTCTAGGGGCTGGGTCAAACCCCTCAACCTTGGGCTTCAGCTCTGCCTCTTGCTTCCATCCCACTGAAGCTAGAGGCATCTCTTCACTCAGGCAGCTACTGGCTGCTGAGGCTAACAAGCCCAAGGTTGACAAATAAATTGGCACCATCCCAATGTTACCAAACCACATGGCAGGCCATTAATTCAAATCCATTGAAAGTTCCAAGGTCAGCAGAGCATGGAAGGCTATTGAATAAGGACACAGCAACATGTAGGGTCCAAGTGTGCCATAAGCTAGAGACTGTTCCCAAAGCTCCTACTTATATACAAGAAGCAAACCGCATCCCTAAAGCAGCTATTCAGCTGCTTGTGGTAGATCCTACCATAGAATTGATTACCAGTCTCATCATGGGGAATATTACAACCATCTGCCCAGCCACTCAACCAGGCCCAGCCAAGTTGACACACAGAGTTAACCACAACACATACAAATACACACATATGTACATCTTTTTTTTTAACTTATATTGGAATTTTATTTGTTTTTAATCTTGATTGTCTGAGAAATTTCACTTAGCTCAATGCATAGATCTAAGCTACAAATGTATATTAATGTAAGGACAAGTTTACTGTGGCTTTTTTTTTCCCCTAAAGAAAACTTGTGATTTAAACAAAAATTTATTCATCCAGCAAAATTGAGGGCTAGAAGACAGTGCTTATTAATCCAATAATTCTAAAATTTATTTTGTAAACTCAGTTAATACCTTCACAAAATGCAATCTTAAAAAATTGTCTGAGAAAATGTTTAAAATGTTTATTTTCTGAGATCTAGGATGATGGCTCATAAAAGGTTAGGCCTTATACCATTTACAGTTCACTAGGTCACATCATAGAAGTGGGAGATAGAATTGAAATAAGACTTGTGCTTTAGCCTGTGATGAAATCATTTCTAAATATTTTCCTTCAATAGTCTCTTTGGCAAAGAATAACGAAAGTACCATGGACTGCCAGAAGAACAAATCTGTCCTGGAAGAAATGTAGCCAGAATGCTCCTTGGAAGCGACAATGGCCAGACTTCATCTCACCTACTTTGGTCATGTTGTCAGAAGAGATCATTCCCTGGAGAAGCATATCATGCTTGGTAAAGTGGAGACTCAGCGAAAAAGGGGAAAACCCTCAACAAGATGGATTGACACAGTAATGATGGCTCAGGTACAGCAAGAATTGTGAGGATGGCCCAGGACCAGGCAGTGTTTTGTTCTGTTGTACACAGGGTCACTATGAGTCAGAGCTGACTTAACAGCACTTAACAATAACAACTAAAGTCTTTGGACTGTAAAGGTAGATTTCTTGAGGTCATATGCAAACTTTTGGGAACTAGCGCAGAACAGATTCTTGAGATGTCCTTGGAAAGAGAATATAATTAGTTATGGGAAGAAGGTGGCTTAAAAGTGGTATGTGCATGGCATGAGGATAGTGGGACGTGACATGAGGCACAATGGCTTCAACTTTTCAGTGTATTCCAACAAGAGTTTATAGAGCACTTCTTAGGAAAACTGCCACCAATCTGTCAGTTCCAAATACTGTGGTGGCTTGTGTCTTACCAGGATGCTGAAGTCTATGCCACCAATATTTCGAATACCACCAGGTCACTCGTTGTGGGCAGGTTTCAGCAAATATTCCAGATTAAGACAGATTAGGAAAAATGGATCTGGCATTGTACCTTTTTAAATTAAGCAATGAAAGCCCCGTGGATCATACAAATCATAGAATACTGTCTAGTACCTCAACTAGTTTACTTTGGACACACCATGAAGAGCAATTAATTAAAAAGGATTTTGTGTTTAGTAAAGAGGAAAGCCAGCAAAATTGAGGGAAACTTTCAATAAAATAGATTAACATGATGGTTGTAATGAAGGACCAGAGCATTCCTAAAAATGGCACAGGAATGGGCAACATTTCCTTCTGTTATACGTGGAGTTGCCATGAATAGAGATGACTGAATCACAACAACAACAATAACATCAATACATAGAAGGAACTGTGTTAGATACTGTGTTGGAAGTAGGCAAAACCATGAAGAAAACCTGGTTCTTACCATCCAAGATTTTCCCATTGCACTGAGAAATAGCCATACATTAAAACAAATAAATTATCACAAAACATCCTCAAATTCAAAGCAAATTATGATTAGTACCCAAGATACACAATGTTATTGCTGTAAGCAGAGGGAAATAAAAAATATCAAAGGGAGAAATTTGTTTCAAGACAGTCAAAAAATAGTGGATACACACACTTTCTACAAAGTGACAGTCTGCGTATTAGACAAAAAAAAGAAGAAGAATGCAAATAACATTTGGGATGATTAGCCTGAATGGTACCAGAAATACACATGTCCTGAAATATCATAAAGTCTTATTTATTTTTGATTCCACCATTTGGTAAATCATACACAACATCATTCATGACTAAGCTGGCCATGGACATGATCTCTGTGTTTAGATTTTTTGTTTAGTTAGGTTTACTTCTTGGAGATACTCATTCTATTTTCAAGGGTCTATATCCAAGCTAGAGTCCCTGGGTTAATTGGTTAATGCAAGTGGCTGTTTTCCAAAAAGTTGGAAGCTCAAATCTACCCAAAAGTGCCTCAGAAGAAAAGCCTGCCAATGTTCTTCTGAAAAATTAGCCATTAAAAACCCTGTAATGGTTTCTACTTTGTTCACAGTTCTACTCTGATCTACACAGGATCACCGTAAGTCAGAGTTGACTCAAAGACAGCCATTTTATATTTATTTTTTAATAGTCTAAAATATTCCAGGGATACTATATTGTGTCAAAACAATATCATTGTTCATTATTTTCCAAAAATCCCTCCTTCTCAAGTTGAGATATTATTTTTTACCAAATCTACATATATAGAAATGTCTTTAACATTTAAAATATGCAAATAGTGAGCAGCAATTCAATCAAGCAAATAGTCAGAGATCAATTTGATTCAGAGTTCAGCTACTTGTATAACAGAGCTGGCAGTTTCATTCTCTCTCTCTCTTTTTTTTAAGTTCTTTTAGAGACCAAATGAGATAAATTGCTATCTGACCCATTGCTTGGGGATAAACATTAAATGGTTTATCTGGGCAACCCAATCACCTCCAGCCAGAGTGGAGAATTGGCCTAAATAATGAAGGTGTGTGTCATTCATCTCTTTGTCTGCCTTCTGGTAACCTTGACAGAAATGAGTGGAGACATGCTGATTTGTATACACTCAATAATTCAAGGTGTTTGCTTATCTTACCTTGTCAGATGCTGCTCATCCCAAGTCTACGTTACCATCTAATTAGCCTTTTTTTTTTTCACTTTGCTTTTCACATAAAGCTTTTCTTATTCTGGTTTCATGAATTTAATTTGCAACCAGTCTTGCTTTTATCAAATGTCTCACTTATTTCATTTGTTAACATGTTTATTAGTTTTTTATTCATATCCTTGATATATCCTCCCCCTACTTTTGATTCACACTCAATGTAATAATCAGTTTGATTTTGCTTTCTAAAATATAAATGAAGCATTAGTACTAAAAATATTATTCTTCAACTATGCTTACTGAAATCAAATTATATATATATATATATATATATATATATATATATATATATATATATTTGTCTCAGAATTCTTTCTGTGGCATATTTTCTATTTTCATCAGCTATTCTGGCTTCTAGTCTTCTTAATAGTGTCTTGCCATCCCCCATCTGTCAGTTTGTTGTACTGTAGTAGCTTGCATATTGATGTGATGTTAGAAGTTCTGCCAACAGTATTTCAAATACCAGCAGGGTCACTCATGGTAGATAGGTTCCAGAAGAACTTCCAGACTAAGACAGATTAGGAACACCTGTGGTCTACTTCCAAAAATTAGCCAAGAAAACCTTATGGAGCACAGCAAAATATTGCCCAAATCTTTTGCTTCATCAAAAGGTATCAATCACAGGATAAGGAAGACACATACTTGGTGAAGTAGAGGGCTGACAGGGACAGGGGAAAGCTTTGGTGGGATGGATTGCCACAACAGTGCTCTATGGACTCAAACACGCCAGTGATTGTGAGGATGATGTATGACCTGGCAATCAGTGTATCATTCTGTTATGTAAAAGGTCACCATAAGTCAGAGCCACGTGGAAGATAGTTATCTATCTGTTTATCTATATATCTCAGCAGTGCGTTTGCATTTTTTGCTTGTTTGTTTGTTTATGTCTATATAGTATCCTGTTCTTTTTCCACTGTCTAGTATCTTCTGATTCAAGTTTCTGTAAGTGTAAATACCAGGGCTGATTATCAGTATTTCATATTCTTCTCTTTCTGAGCCTTTAAGGGACCTTCCCTTTCCTAAACCCTTGTGCTAGGTCCAATTTGATCAGTAAAATATAAGCAGAAGTGGTGGAAGCATTGAATTGTTTTTGTGAGATTTTCAGGCATATTGCATACTGCCTTTCCTGCCTTGATGATCATAATGCCAGTACAAAGCTGATTACACAGAGGACAATGATCCTGGAGACACCAGAATTTGGAGGAAACCTTGGACAAATGAAACATCAACCTTTGTTACCTTAAGTCATTGAAATTGAAATTTGGGGACTGTTTGTTTTTGCAGCATAGCCTACATTAAAAAAAAAAAAAAAAAAAAAGCCCACTGCCATTGAGTTGATTTAACTCATAGCAACCCCCACTGGGTTTTCAAGGCTGTAAACCTTTACTGCATTAGATT
>NW_006921748.1:165029-217667 GCF_000298275.1 Orycteropus afer afer
TCCTCGGAAGGAAGATGGGGCAATCTACTTCCGTAGTGATACTGCCTCGGAAACCCAAGGAGGGATCGCTATGAGTCGGGTCTGACTCGATGGCATATAACAACAACAACAACAACAATTAATACTCTACACATGGAAACATTCTGCAAACCTATTTATTGAATAAGATTTTATAACACAAAAACACAACCACTGCAGTGGAGTCGGATATGACTCATAGAGACCCCTTCTTGGATTTCTGAGGCGGTATCGCTATGGAAGTAGATTGCCCGATCTTCCTTTCCAGGAGTGACTGTGGGTTTGAATCACCAGCCTTCTGGTTATCAGTCAAATGTCTTAGGCACTACGACACCAGACCTCCCAGAAAATGTATTGCTAAAGGTTTAATTGTAGGGTGTGGATTCTAACTAGAGTAGGGGCATAAAGAAGTTGAGGATTCTAAGAGGGATAAAATGAGCCAGCAGAGAGTAGGAAAGAAGTAAGTTTAGGTGGAAGGAAAATACTACGCTAAAAACAAAGCAGACAATATCTAAGACATTTGGTAAAGTAGAAAGGTGATCAGTGAATCTAAGTGGAGGAGAGGTTCCAAATGAATAGACAAAGACTTGTAATCTGATTTTCATTATTCTCTGTGGTAGTTCAGTTTGTCTGTCAACTTGGCTGGGCCTGGTTGAGTGGCTGGACAGCTGGTGGTAGTTTTTCCCCATAATGAGACTGGCAATCAACTCCATGGTGGGATCTACCACAAGCAGCTGAGTAGCTGCCTTTGGGATGTGGTCTGCTTCCTGTATATAAGAAGCAGCCTTGGGGATAGTCTCTAGCTTATGATACGTTGAACATTGCATGTAGCTTTGTCCTTGTTCAGCAGCCTGCCATGCTTTGCCAACCTTGGGACTTACCATGGACTTGAATTAATGGCCTGCTGTGTGGTTTGGTAATATCAATACTGTGCCTTGTTACTTGTCAACCTTGGGCTTGGTGGCCTCATCAGCCAGCAGCTGTCTGAGTGAAGAAAAGTCTCTAGCTTCAGTGGGCTGGGAGCTGGAGGCAGACCTGAAGCCCAAGACTGAGGGGCTTCCACCCATCCCCTAGAGCCTGGCATTTTGAACTTGGACTTAAAGCATCCAAACTGTAAAAGAATAAACCCCTATTTGTTAAGGCCATGCCATTTGTCTATATTCTTGTCAGAGCAGCACTAGGTAACCAGAACATTCTCCATTTCTTTCATATGAATATCTTGCTTCCCACAATAGGCTATGAATAATTCCAAGTCAAGAAATTAGTCTTCTTCACTTCGTCATCTTCAACAGCAATAAGTGTGTTTCAAAATGGTTCAGTTTATGTAGAGTGAGACATTGTATTACTTGGGTACAGAAGGGCTTAGACTACCAGCAAACAATAAGAGGACAGACTCAAGCACAAATATCTCTGTGGAAAGGTTTAAACCTCCTAGGAGCTTTCAGTCTAAGCAGGAAACCGTGCAAGCAGATGACATGCTAAGGATGTTGTTGTTGTTGTTGTTGTTATGTGCCATCAAGTCGGACCTGACTCATAGTGACCCCTCCTTGGGTTTCCAGGGCAGTATCACTACAGAAATAGATTGCTCAACCTTCCTTCTGAGGAGTGGCTGGTGGGTTTGAACAACCAGCCTTGTGATTAGCAGTTAAGTGCCTTAGGCACTATGCTACCAGAGCTCCTATGCTAAGGATGTTGTTGTTGTTGTTATTTGCCAACTCCTAATCAATTGTTTTTGTCCAATACTCAACAGCAGTACTAAATCCACTGTCCAGCTCTCCAGGATAGCTATTCAGGCTGACTCATTAATGGTGCTTCAGGGCACACCAACTGCCGCACTGCCAGCCAGGCTGCTGAGAACTTCCAACTTCCCAGCCCTCTCTACTGAGTGCTAAGGATGAGATACAACCCCTCCTCGAAATGCACTTTCCTTTTGCAATCCTTCTACTGTTGCCTCTAGAATCTTTTTGAGAACATTTAGGAACATTTAAAGTGCAGGAAGCAATGACCTAAAAATATCCCACTGTTACAACTTTTGGGTATTAGATGACTTTGACAATTTATTTTCTCCTCTATCTTCAAAACTATAGAGCAAGACTCTAGAAATGTGCTTCCTTTCACGTGTTTTACAGCATAGCTGAAGTTGTAGCTGCGTTTGCAATGGTTTGGAACAATTAAATCAGATTATAAATAAATAAACATCAGAAAAATTTCTTTACAGAGACAAACCTCACAAACCATGCTCTCAGGGAACACAGAAGACAGGTGAGCTGTTACCTCATCTTATCCCTTTGATCCATTCTTTATTTTTCTAAGACTGCTAGATTACATTCTGTGTGTATGGCTTTTCGACCTTTCTTACTCTTAATCATACCTTATGCATTTCACATCTATTTTAGGATATTAATATTTTTGGAGGAAATTCACTTTCTCTTTCAGAAGCAGTCCCATATGGTCTTTAAAATAAGTGCTGGGAATGGGGATTGAGGGCTGTGTGTGGGACCTAGCTTCCCATTTCTTTCTTAAGTAAATTTCTCTCAAGGGCCACTATGATTGAATACTGTGGTTCAACTGAGTAGAAACAATTGGCCCCTTGTCGTCTCTATTCTATTTTTCCCCATCAGCCCCTCTACCACAAACTCACATCTACTAGAAAGGAAATAAGCCTTCCTTGGCCTCTGTTAAAACTGTCTTTAATCAAAGTAAGATTTTTGCTTGTCTTGAATTCAAAGGCTCAAAATTCACCAGAAAACTTGAGTCTACTTTGAAAGATTCTTTTGGCTAGCTGGACACAGGCTCACCATTTGATTCAAACCAATGACCCAAGTCTCAAGTGCTCCATCTATTAGACCTGCATAATAATCCAGCTTAGCTGCACATTGTCCGTTTTAATTAAGAGTGTGCTACACCCATTAGAAAAAGTTTATGAGCCAGTGGCTACACTTATTTAAGCATGTACCAATCCACAAATGGAGCTTTTGTTGTTACTATATGTACAACAGAATGAAGCACTGCCTGGTCCTGCGTCATCCTTACAATCACTGCTATGCCTGGGTCGAATGTTGAAGGCACAGTGTGAATCCATATCATCAAGGGGCTTCCTTTTTTGCTGATCTTCTAATTTGTCAGTCATTATGTGTTTCTAAAGGGACCGTTCCCTCCTGATAATATGTCCAAAGTACTAAGCAAAGTCTCAAAACCTTCAAGGAATATTCTAGCTCTACTTCTTCCAAGATAAATCTGTTCATTCTTCTGGCAGTCCACAGTATATCTACTACTTTTTTCTAACACCATGCCTCAAATATATTGATTCTTCTTCGGTCTTCCTTATTTATTGTCCAACTTTCACCTGCACATAAGACAACTGACAGTAAGTACTATGGCTTCTATCAGAGGTTCTTATCCTCAGAGTGACAACTTTACTTTTTAATACTTTTAAGACGTCTTTTGAAACAGATTTTCCCAGTGCAATACGTCACTTGATTTCTTGACTACTACTTCCATGGCTGTTGATTGTGAATCCAAGTGAAATGAAATCCTTCATAATTTCAATTTTTTCTATATATATAGTTGTGAGGATTTTTGATTTCTATATGGTTTTTGTCTTTGATCTTCACCAATAAATGCTTCAAATCCTCTTCACTTTCAGCAAGCAAGCTGGTGTTAGCTTCATACCACAAGTTGTTAATTAGCCTTCCTCAAACCTTGATGCCACATTCATCTTTATATAGTGAAGGTTCTCAGATTATTTGCTCCCCATACAGATTGAATAATTATGCTGAAAGGATACAACTCTGTTGCACACATTTCTCCATCCCATGCTATGAAGTACCCCTTGTTCTTTTGGAATAACTGAATTTTAGTCTATGTACAAGTTCAATTAAGTGTTCTGGAATCCCCATTCTTTGCAATGCTATGCACAATTTGTTATAATTCACACAGTCTAATGTGTTTTCATAGTCAATAAAACACAGGTAAACATTTTTTCTGGTATTTTCTGCTTTCATCTAAGATCCATCTGACATCAGCAATGATATCCTTCATTCCACGTGCTCTACTGAATCTGGCTTGAATTTTTAGCATTTCCTTGTTGATGCACTACTGCAATTATTTTTTAATGAAATTCAGAAAATTTTTATTTGCCTGTGAAATTAATAATATTAAAAAAAAAAAAAAAAACCTAAATTAAACTAAACTCACTGCCTTCGAGTTGATTCTGACTCATAGTGACTAACATTAAGATTCCAAGGCTATCAGTCTTTATGTAAGCAGACTGCCCCATCTTTCTCCTGTGGAGCACCTGGAGTCTAAAACACTGAGTCTTTGGTTAGCAGGGAAATCCCTTAACTACTATACCACTAAAGCTCCTTTTGATACTAATTATGTTGTTATATTGTTGTTAGATGCTGTCCAGTCAGTTGCAACTCATAGCAACCCTATGTACAAAAGAATGAAATACCGCCTGGTCCTGTGCCAGCCTCACAGCCCTTATCACATCTGACCCCATTGTTGCAGCCACCATGTTAATCCATCTCATTGAGGACCTGCACTTTTTCCATTGGCCCTCCACTTTACCAAGCATAGTATCCTTCTCTAATGTCCCTCTGACAACATGACTAAAGTAGGTGAGACAAAGTCTGCCCATTCTCACTGCCAAGGAGCATTCTGGCTTCACTTCTTCCAAGACAAATTTGTTAGTTCTTTTGGCAGTCCATGGTACTTTCAATGTTCTTCACCAACACCACAACTCAAAAGTATGTACTCTTGTTCAGTCTTCCTTGTTCATTGTCCAGCTCTCACATACATATGAGGCAACTGAAAAATACCATGGCTTGGGTTAGGTGCACCTTAGTCTTCAAGGAGACATCTTTCGTTTTCAACTTTTTAAAGTGCTGAAGAGCAAAGATGTTAATAATAGTGTTCAATAATTTTGTATTATGTTATATCACCTTTATATGGAATAAGCAGAAATATGGATCTCCTCCAATCAGTTGACCAGTAAGCTGTCTTCCAAATTTCTTAGCTCAGAGGAATGAGAACTTCCAACATTGCATGTGTTTGTTGAAACACCTCAGTTGATATTCTGTCAATTCCTAGAGCCTTGTTTCCCACCAATGCCTACAGTGCAGCTAAGACTTCTTCCTTCAATACCATCAGTTCTTTGTCATATGATATTTCTTAAAATGATTGAATATCTATTGTAGGTACAGTGATTCTGTGTATTCCTTTCAACTTTTGATGTTGCCTGCATTGTTCAATATTTTGCCCATAGACTCCTTCAGTATTGCAACTCAAAGCTTATATTTTTTTCTTCAGCTCTTTCAGCTTGGAAAATACTGAGTGTGTTCTTCCCTTTTGGTTTACTGACTCTAGTCTTTGTACCTTTCATTATAAGAGTTTACTTTGTCTCCCTGAGCAGCTGTTTGAATTCTTCTTTCAGTTCTTTTACTACATCGTTTCTTCCATATGCTTTAGCTACTCAAGAACAAGTTTCAGACTTTCTTCTGACATCCAGTTTGGGCTTCTCTTTCTTTTCTGTTTTTTTAATGACCTTTTTCCTTTTTTCATTTGTGATGTCCTTTAATCATCCCACAACTTATCTGGTCTTCAGTCATTAGTGATCAATGCATCCAATCTATTCTTCATGTGTTCTCTAAATTCAGGTCAGATATACTCAAGGTCATATTTTGATTCTTGTGTACTTGTTTTAATTTCCTTAGTCTTCAAGCACTTCAAAAGAATAAGAATAATAATGAAAATAACAATAATAATAATGAAAGCTGTGTCTCCTTGAATATCAACCTCCTGCTAAGTGCCCTTTCTCTGTTTGAATGTCTTGCTAATTCATTGTCATTAAAATAGATTCTCTTAAAGACTCTGTGCTGTCAAACACAAAAAAGAGAGAGATATAGAGTGTGGGATTTAATTATCACTGCTCTATATCTCCAAACGTGAGTTTTTCTGAGTAATAATTGCCCAAGTTTGTCTTCAAAAAGCATTTTAATAGTGCTAATACTGGTAAATATTGCTCATTTTGATAGTGATGTGCCGTTTTAATGGTTCCCACGGTTTCTGAAAGTCATTTCTTATCGTTTTACTGTAGAAAGAATCTTACTTTAATTATGTCATAATTGTTTGGAAGCCATAGAATCTTAATTAATGCCAATGGCTTCAAGGCACAAACCAAATGTAGAGTCTGTATTCATGTTTGTTTCTTCATCTTTTTCTGCCAGAGAAGAGGCCCCTCGTGAGCTTTTTCAGGCTACAGACATTCATAGATATTTTAAAAAGCTTCTGGTGATGTCACTTCTTTATTATTTTTGGTCAGATTTTCTTAGCTTCACCTTAGATTTTAAAGGTTAATATGGAATCAACATTCCATCTTCACAGGGAATTCTTTATCTTGAGAATACAGTTGTTCAGTCTCCATGGTAAGAGCAAACACCTCGGATTACTCCAGAGGCAAATCTATGGAAAACAGGGCTTATGGCAAACATTGAAATTGCATCCCTGTCCAACCATCTGACACCCATATTTTAGATAAGTTTACCATAATGTCAGCTCAAAAATACAAGTCAAGCTCATCAATCTTTTACTTAACACATTATGGCACTACATGAAAATTACAACTGCACCTTCCTTGCTTTCACTGATGAAAATGAGTCTGATATACTCAAAATATTTTTTTTTATTTTTTCAGTTTCTTCTCTTTCTACAGCAGAGCAAGATCCTATAAAAAGTATTAGTTTTAACTTGCTAACTGCTCTGGTAACATAGTGCCTAAACCACTTGCCTGCTAACCAGAAGCCTGGCGGTTCAAACCCATCAGCCACTCCTCAAAAAGAAGGTTGGGCAATCCACTTCAATAGCGATACCTCCTCGGAAACCCAAGGAGGGGTTGCTATGAGTCGGGGCTGACTGGATGCACATAACAACAACAACTGATGTCTAATTGCTGGCAGTAGAAACTACAATGATTACTAGAAACTGCTCAGTGGGACCTCCCCTCAAATGCCATCTAGGGAATGTACCATACCTGCCATACCTTAGATATGCTTCTAGGTTGCTCATTATGATGAGTGGGAATTATGGCAAATGGATGAGCTCTAAATATCTTCCCTTGGAATGCCCTGGATTTCCTGATAAACCAACCACCTCCAGCTAACACACCACCAACTGTTCTATTGATAACTTTCCTGCAAACACTTTTGTTCACTTTCCTCTACTTGGAATCCTACTGTGGCCCATTTAAATCCCAAAGCTTCCCCTGCCACAACACACCAAAGCACAGATATGCCACTCACTTTGCTCTAGGAACCACATGCTGACTTCATTTATATGCATGACTCTTTTATCTCTTAAAATCACTTTAGAAAAAAAGATCATGTCTTAAATTACTTTAGATTTCCCATGCTGTTTAGCATAAGGCCTTGCTTGAAGTAGATATTTCTTAAATATTGAGAATTAATTTAGCCATTGTCTATGCCCTTTCCCCTTTGGACATAGCAAGTTTTCAAAGATAACACCTAGAAAATATATCCTTGCTTGGTACCAATAAACAAGCATGTTGTTGTTGTTGTTATGTGCCATCGAGTCAGCCCCGACTCATAGCGACCCCTCCTTGGGTTTCCGAGGCAGTATCACTACGGAAGTAGGATTGCCCAACCTTCCTTCCGAGGAGTGGCTGGTGGGTTTGAACCGCCAGCCTTCTGGTTAGCAGTCAAGTGATTTAGCCACTATGCTACCAGAGCATAGATGTTCATTATCCCAGATGTAGAGACCTGGAAATGACTTAGAAATCACATGTTTCTATATGTAATAGGAAAAAAAGGAAATTTGTCCCCAGAAAATTTAATTATGTTCCCAAAGTCCCATAACAAGTTAGTAGCAGAGCCTTAACTAGATCACAGGTTTCTTGACTCAAAGAGCTACAATTTCCGTCTGTAATTTATACAAGTTTCACATCAATCCCTTTCACTTAGCTATATCTGATTCTCTTAGTCAAATCTCTATTATGCATGCTAGCTGGTAAAAAACAAATAGCTATATGGAAACCATTGCTAATTTAACATCTCATTTTCTCTTTAGTTTCAATCTCCTACACAAACTGAGATTCAAATAACAACAAATTATTTATCTGAATTGATTTGCAAAAGGTGTTAGGTTTTGACTGAAATGGATAGGGAATTTATGCATGAACCTCTGAGATGTAGGGCAAAGATCAGTAAGTGAGCAAAGGAGAAAGGAAAATAGAGAGACAATACCATTCATTGTTCTTGATTCATCTTCATGACCTCATGCCTGAGTGTAGCCAATATGTTACTAATGTCATACAGGGAACCAGTAGTACTGTTAAGGACAAGATGGGAAAGGTTGATGAAGTGTGGCAGAGAGAGTAAACTCCTTATTCTCTTTTCTCCAGCCCAGTTGAAGAACAGTATGATTTAATTGCTTTGGAAGTGACAGAAGATAGCCAGATAGGCCCAGGTCTAGCAGTCACTGCTGGGCCTGACAGTCAGGCAGCAGTAATAGCTTCTCAAGTGTTTCTAAAACCTAAAACTACTCAGGTGACCTAAAATAAGGCAGAAAGAAAGAGTAAGGCTGACACTGCAGTAGCAGACTAAAGAGCAGAGTAAAATACATTTAGGAAAATTACCGATGTAACTCAGAAGATATTTTCAGGAGGTAGAGTTTGGGAAAATGTCTGGAAAACATACCCTGATAATCTTCTATCCATAGGTTTGAGAGACTTAAGGAATTTATATCACACTCTATAATTAATATTTTAAAAGATGCTGAGAAGTTGTACTAGACACCCTGAGCAGAACTGAAGAAGTGGTAGGTTTCCCCATTGTTGTTTTTAGGTGCCGTTGAGTTGGCTCTGACTCATAGCAACCCCGTATACAACAGAAAGAAACACTGCCCCATCTTGTACCAGTCTCACAATACTTTTTATACCTTAGCCACAGTTGGAGCCACTGTGTCAATCTGTCTCCTTGAGGGCCTTCCCCTTTTCTGCTGACCCTCCTCTTTACCAAGCACGATATCCTTCTCCAGAGAATGGTCCCTTTTGAGAACCTGACCAAAGTAGATGAGATGAAGTCTGACCATTCTCCCTTCCAAGGAGCATTCAATCTGCACTTCTTCCAGGACAGATCTGTTAGTTCTTCTAGCAGTCCATGGTACTTTCAGTATTCTTCACCAACAGCACAACTCAAAAGCATGAACTGTTCTTCAGTCTTCCTTATTCACCATGCTGTTTTCATATGCATATGAGGCGATTGAAAACACCATGGCTTGGATTAGGCACATTTTAGTCTTCCAAGACATAACTTTGCTCTTCTGTACTTTAAAGAAGTCTTTTGCAGCACATCTGCCCAGTATAATGAGTCTGATTTCTTGACTGCTACTTCCATGGTTGTTGATTGCGGAACCAAGCAATATGAAATCTTTGACAATTTCATCTTTTCTCCATTTATTGTGATGCTGCTTATTGATCAAGTTGTGAGAATTTTTGTTTCTTTATGTTGAGGTATAATCCATACTGCAGATTGTAGTCTTTAATCTTCATAATAAATGGTTCAAGTCATCTTCACTTTCAGCAAGCAAGGTTGTGTCATCTGCATAGCAGAGGTTCTTAATGTGTCTTCCTCGAATCCTGATGCCATGCTGTCCTTCATATAATCCATCTGCTTGGATTATTGGTTCAGAACACAGCTTGAATAAGTATGGTGAAAAGATACAACCCTGATGCACTCCCTTCCTGATTTTAAACCATGCAGTATCCCCTTGTTCTATTAGAATGACAGCCTCTTGGTCTATGTACAGGTTCCCCATAAGCACAATTAATTGTTCTGTAATTCCCATTGTTTATAATGGTATCCATAATTTGTTATGATCCATGATTTTGCATAGTCAATAGAACACAAGTAAACATATTTCTGGTATTTTTTGCTTTCAGCCAAGATCCATCTGATATCAGCAATGATTTCCCTAGTTCTATGTCCTCTTCTAAATCCAACTTGCATTTCTGGATGGTCTCTGTCAATATACTGCAGCAACTGTTATTGAATTATCTTCAGAAATATTTTATTTGCATGTGAAATTAATAATATCGTTCAATAATTTCCATATTCTGTGGGATCACCTTTCTTTGGATTGGGTACAAATATGGATTTCTTCCAGTCAGTTGGCTAGGTAGCTATCTTCCAAATTTCTTGGGATAGACAAGTGAGTTCCTCCAGAGTGGCTAACATTTGTTGAAACATCTCAGTGGGTATTCTGTCAATCCCTGAAGCCTTGTTTTTTGCCAATTCCTTCAGAGCTGTTTCAACTTCTTCCTTCAATACCATTGGTTCTTGATCCTATGTTGTTCTTGAAATGGAAGAATATCAACCAATTCTTTTTGGTACAGTGATCCTGTGTATTCCTTCCATCTTCTTTTGATGTTTCCTGCGTAATTCAGTATTTTCCCATAGAATCTTTCAATATTGCAACTTGAGGCTTGATTTTTTTTTTTTCAATTCTTTCAGCTTGAGAAATGCTGAGCATGTTTTTCCCTTTTAATTTTCTAACTGCAGCTCTGTGCACATTTTTTATAATTGACTTTATCTTCTTGAGCTGCTCTTTGAAATCTATTCAGCTCTGTTATCTTGTCATTTCTTCCATTTGCTTTAGCTACTCTCCATTCAAAAGCAAGTTTCAGTGTCTCTTCTGACATCCATTTTCATCTTTTCTTCCTTTCCTGTCTTTTAATGACCTTTTGCTTTCTTTGTGGATGATGTTCTTGATGTCATCCACAATTCATCTGGTGTTCAGTTACTGGTGCTCAATGTGTTAGATCTATTCTTTAGATGGTCTCTAAAATCAGGTGGAATATAATCAAGGTAATATTTTGACTCTCACGGCATTGTTTTAATTGTCTTCAGCTTCAACTTCAACTTGCATATGAACAGTTGATTGTCTGTTCCACAGTTAGCTCCTGGCCTTGATTTGTCTGAAGATATTGAGCTTCTCCATTGCCTCTTTCCACAGATGTAGTCAATCTGATTTCTGTGTACTCCATCTGGTGAAGTCCACATGTATAGGCTTCATTTGTGTTGTTGAAAAAAGTTTTTCAATGAATAAGTCTTTGGTCTTGCAAAATTCTATCATGAGATTGTCAGTGTCATTTCTATCACCAAGGCCATATTTTGCAACTACCAGAGAGTCTTCTTTTTTTCCAACTTTTGCATCCAATCATTAGTGATAATCAACACATCTTGATTGCATGCTTGGTCAATTTTAGACAGCAGAAGTTGGTAAAAACCTTCATTTTCTTCATCTTTGGCTTTGGTGGTTGGTGAGCAAATTTGATTAACAGTAGTATTGATCAGTCTTCCTTGCAGGTTTATGGATATTATCCTATCACTGATAGCACTGTACTTCAAGATAGATCTTGAAATGTTCTTTGTGATGATGAATGTCATGCCATTCCTCTTCAATTTTTCATTCCCAGCATAGTAGATCATATAATTATCTGATTCAAAATGGCCAAAACATCAGCTCACTAATGCCTAGGATATTGATCTTTATGTGCTCCATTTTATGTTTGACAAATTCCAATTTTCCTAGATTCATACTTCATACATTCCATGTTCTGATTATTAATGAATGTTTGCAACTGTTTATCCTCATTTTGAGTAGTACTACATCAGCAAATGGAAGTCCTGAAAGCTTTACTCCATCTATATCATTAAGGTTCGTTCCACTTTAAGGAGGCATCTCTTCCCCAGTTGTATTTTGAGGGCCTTCCACCCTGACGGGCTCATCTTCTGGCATTATATTGGACAATGTTTCAGGGATATTCATAAAGTTTTCCAGTAATATATCGGACAGTGTTTCACTGCTATTCATAAGGCTTTCACTGGCCAATTCTTTGAGAAGTTGATGGGCTCTTCCTTCTCCCGAGTCTATCTTAGTCTGGAAGCTCCACTGAAAGTTGTCCACCATGGATGACCCTGCTGGTATTTGAATTACCTGTGGCATAGCCTCCAGCCTCAGAGCAACATGCAAGACACCATAGTATGACAAACTGACAGGCAAGTGGTGGGTTTTCCCCATTAGTGATTATCTGTACTGTTGTTATGGCAAGGTTAATCTTTACTTCAATGTGCCTCCAAGGATGTGTCAGCCTGACCATTCTTTGGGTGGAAAGGGTTAGTGCTATTACCATGGAAGTCCAAAAGTTCTGAAGAATTCTTTTATCATCATGTCTCAGATCTCAACCATTACTTCTGTGACCCTGGAACAAACATTTCATTTGAATTAAAATTTTTGCAGATATAAAGACTACTATCCTAATTGTTGTAATCATTGCCTGTAATTGGCCAGAATCACTATGGAAAACCCAGAGGATGACATTTCAAACAAAGTGGTATTTTATAAACCTTTTTTTAAAATACAAAACCAATACAACTTTAATTAAAAAAGCCCATGCTACCCTGAAAAAGAGAGCAAACAAAAAAGGACAATTTGAAAAGATGCTGGTGAGCTAAGAAGCATGACCTCAAGCCATCTGATTTCTAAGGAGTGCTGTTGTTGATCTGTTGGTCCCATTATAATGATTTACACATCCATATATGGCACCTTTTATTCTCCAGCAGTCTCTGTGTATGGTAAATAGAGAATTGTATACCAACCAGGGGTGTGACATTTACAATGCTTTGTAGCATAAGATAAAGTCACATCTGGGCAAATATTGTCCCTGGTGGTTAGCGGCTCATATCATCTGTGCAGAGTCTGGCTGCCAAAATGATGAGCACTCATTAGAAATGTCCCATTTACTCCTAGAGCCAAATAAAAGCACAAACTAATCTAAAATGAACATTCGTTGCATGCATGTGCGTGTGTTCCATTTGTGTGCTGGCTTCTTCCAGGGGCATAGACAGTGTGTTTTTCCTTTGAATATTGTTTACATCAATGGCCTAAATCAATGAGAGCATAACAATGTAGAAAACCTGATCCTTGATCATGAATCTTAGCCTCAGAGATGAGGAATATTATGCTAAATAGCAAAATGAGACAGTTTTAACTGTTATTTAATGTGTGGATGCTGTTAAAAATTTGTTCACTACTTAATATGGTATCAGATCTATGAAGGTCCCAGAGATATTTCTCCTGAAGTTGAGGAATAAGTAGGCTTCCCCTGAGATACTGGCCCTTTTGTTTATTGGTTTATTGGTTTGTCTGTCTTATGCCTATTGTAAATCAGGTACCTGATCATGAAACCACCTTTGATTGGTGCTTAGGAATAAATAAAAGACACACTATAACCTCTTTAAAGCATTGTAGGGGCTTCCACAGAAAACATAGAGGTATAGTAACGTTACTCTTGTATTTGCCTTATTTTTTTCCATATTTTCTGGGTTTTTGCTAAAATTTCAGTCCTTCATGCATTTATTTTGCACAACTGTGAGTAATTTTGTTAGGCATTTTAAACCCTTTTTGGAACAAGGTAGATGTAAATATGTCAACAAATCAAACAACACAAAAATAAAATCGGTTGCTGACCTCAAGAAGCCCACGCATACATACATGACTTGTGGAGACTATAAATTTAGCAAAAGATAAAGACACAAGGAAGTGTACACTAAGTACCAACACATTTTAGACATTTAAAGCAATAGTCACTGAGAGAATGGGAGCTTGATCTAGGTTTAAGATTCAGGGGAAATTAATAGTTGGGATGGGGTTCTTTCTAAATACTAGATCTCTAGTCAGTTCTATGATACTGAATGGGACTTGAATACCCTGGAACATACAACATAAATAAGGAAAGTATTGTCCTCCTAGCCAGGTAGAATGGGTAAGTTAGAGGCTGAAATATTCAAAATTTCTTGTGGCATTCTCATATTTTTCTCTCAGATGCCCTTTGGTCTTGTTTTAGACACAATTTTGGCCCATTTTTTTTTGTTTTCTCAGTTCACAGCAGATTACAAGCAGTAGGAACTCTGACAACATGAAGTGACAGCCTGATAAGGAGAGAAGAGGAGCAGAGACAGCATTCCTGAGGTTAGCAGTCTAGAGCTGACCCTGTGGGGCAAATGCCCCTCACAACCCAGCCATCCTAAAGGCAACATCATTTTCTATATGTCCATATCTGATCTTGTGAGAAATGGGTTTATATGTCATTAAATTAACTTTAATGAAGAGCACAGGATTTATACATGGTATTGGAAAATGTAGATAAAATAATTTGAAAGTAGCTCAAGGGAATATCCCCAATCCCTAACCCAATCAGTATTTCTGCCTTCATATTCAACTAATATTGTGCTGTCACTCTTAATGCCACCACCATTGATGTAACAATGTTTCCAATGTTGCTTCTGCCACAACTGCATCAAAATTCCCCATGATGACTTCAGATAAAAACTCCTTTTAACTTCTGACTGATTGTCTAATCATGTAGTCTTTGTCTAGGTTCTTGGTTGATGGGGCTATATCAGGTCTAAGATTTAAGTCATCCACTCACCTCATCTTTCCGTTGCTGAGTAATTGTGAAACTAGCCTCTTTTAACACATTTCCATTCCTTATGTCATTAGGGGCTCTAGTTGTACACCATGCATCATAGTTCTATAGATAACAAAGACATGAGAATTAACCTTTGAATTCAGCAATTGGTGGTGATTGGTAACCTTGACAATACCAATTTTAGGTATGTTGGGCTGACTACTTGCTCAGAGTAATATAAAAGCATTTGCATAACAAATATAAATGTGTGGCTATATGTAACATTTTGAAAAGTTTTACTCCACAGTTAGAAGAGAGATGCAACAATAGCTAAAGAGGGATATGGACTCATAGGCTTGTTTTGTTGTTGCTGATGTTTCTTGCTTTTTTTTTTTTTTAAGATTATAACATGTCTTTCAAAAAAATCTTGATGTAATCAAATAAATTCTGACTCACAACAAAGCTATAGCACAAAGTAGAACTGCCTGGTAGGGTTTTCAAGGCTGGAATATTTACTGAAGAACACTGCCACATCTTTTTCCCATAGAGTAGCTGCTGGATTCAAACCACTGGCCTTTCAGTTAGCTATTAAGCGCTTAATCATTGCTTCACCAGGCCTCCTTAACAGTGCAAGAAGAAACTGATGTTACAGGAACGAAGCCTTTGAATAAGTGAGAGAGACTCAGCAGCAAGTAGGAGAGCAAAATATGCACCTACAGAAACATGCTGCCAAGGACTGGCTATAGTAAAAGTTTACCTCTCAGATTGTTGTCATGTACAAAGTTCACCGCTCATCTCTGCAGTGTTTCTCACCTGTACTGGAGATGCCAGAGTGGTCACCTAACAGGGATAAGGATGATAATTGGAGTCTGCACATCTTGAGATTACAGTTGACACAACCTGATCAGGTTAATTTTATTGGTCCCAAAGTCTATTTTCAAAGCCTATTTCTGAAAAAACAAAAAACAAAAAAGTTTGAAGAAATAGAGCAAGCTGGAATGAGAAAGCAAAGGAGATTAATGGGCTTGTTTTCTCCCCTTTTGTAAATACAGTTTAAAATCCTACCAAAAACAACCGACACTGAAAATAAAGTGGAGTAGTGGAAACTCACACTGGTAATCCAGCTGTCAGTTAAAAAATAGCCCGTGGCATTTTCTATGAAGTTCACAGCACTAGCACATGGAAGAAAGGAGTGAGGAGAGAAGGCGAGAAGACAAGAGGGTACTGAGAAGACAGAGGAAACATGTAGAGAAAAAACATAATGGAAGAGAACAATGAGAAAAAAATGAAAGGAGAAAAGCAAAGGGTAAATCTTAGAGAGAAAAGAAAGAGGATTTCAACTGTAATTTTTTTTTCCCTCCTTTCACCACACAAATGCCAATCAGAGGAGCGTATCTTGCTAGCGGAAAATGCAGTAGCATTCTAGCCTCTCAGAGTAATGCAATGCTTTGGTCCCATGTCTCACTCCCTAGATATAATTGCTCCACAAAATAAAGACAAATGAATAATGTTGATATTTTTTAATGGAGGTTGTCTTTGATTTTGGCTCTGAGACAATGGCCTGTGCTTGCATTTGATTATAACTCATCTCCATTGGGGCAGAGATAGCTGTTGTAAATGTCTGCAAAATTATGAGCTTCTTTATAAAGACGAACTCTGTGATTATAATGACACTTGGCATTTGCACATTTTATAGCCTTTCTCATCTGAAAATCATGAAGCTATTTTTATATTATAACCAGATTATTGTGTGTGTCTGTGTCTCTTTGGAGTACTGGTGAATGTCCCTTTACTTTCCTTCTTTGTTAATTTTTTTCCCCGTTTGTAGGCAGGAGCACTCATTTGGAATACTGTCATCAGGATAAATAAAAGCCCTATTGAGAAAGGCAGCCTGAGAATTCAAAGAAATTTGTGAGTCTACAAGTCTTGAAGAGGGTCAAAGTAACAGGATACACTATAGACTATGACTTTTTCTTAGCTCTCTAGGAGAAGGGAGGGATATTGGTTGGAAGCTACTCTAATCTGAGTCCAAAGATTCTCCCATTCCTTAAACACAGAGTTATCACTATATAAAAGCAGTCTCCAAAACGGCATGACTTGAGCAACAAAAAAGCACTCCTTAATCAGAAAATAGTCTCTTGATGGACACTCAAACAAACAAAAACAAACTCTCTGCCACTGAGTTGATTTTAACTCATAGTGACCCTCACTGGTTTTCCAAGGCTATAAATGTTTATGGAAGTAGATAGCCTCATATTTCTTTCTTCCATGGGTGGCTGGTGGGTTTGAACCACTGGCCGTCTCGTTAGCAGCCAGATGACTTAATCACTACACCACCAGAGGTTCTTCACTGGCCATTAGAAATTCCTATTTTAGCCATTCCTTCAAGGTAAGCCCCTAAAGTGGCCTGGTTATGTGTGATGGCAAAGTAAATTGGAAATCCTGGATAGAGTAGGAGAAAAATGTGGAAGAGAACTCAAAACCACCGAAAAGGCTAAACTGACTGGTCTATAGAGACAGTGAAACCCCCAGACTATGGCCTCGAGTCAACCTTTGGCCTGGAATTGAACTCACTCCCCATGGCTTAACAATGGATAGGCCAATGAGCTGAACACTTGCACCATGAAGATGAAATCCTTAGAACAATCAACCAAGAGAGATCAGACGGGCAACATTTGCATATGAAGAAAGATGTTGTTGTTGTTGTTATGTGCGATAGGAAGGTAGTAACACACAGTCAAGAAGGACACAGAGAAAGAGTAACCATAGGGAGGATGTGGGAAGAGAGGTGTTACACTGCAGGGAATATAAACACTGTTACAAAACAAAATGAATATGAATTATGGAATGGAAAATGAATCTAAACCCACTGCCATGGAGTTGGTCCTGACTCATAGCGACCCCTCTGCCACCAGAGCTCCTAAAATGAATCTGATTTGTAAAATTTCACCCACATCGTGATGAAAAGTTGAAAAGAAGAAGAAGAAGAAAAAAAAAAAAACACTTAGCATGATTTGGCCTGTAGAATTTACATCAGCCACATTATTGAAAATAAAGAAGACAAGAGCCATTAATGATTTCTCTAATTTGTAGTGAATGAGAGGATCAAGGAATGTCTAGAACTTGGTATTGAGGATGTATGGGAGCCAAAAGGAACTAAGCAGACTCTAGGCACAAGAAAAAGTGGGGAAGCAAACAGTAAATAAAAGAATACTGTAAATCAGTCCTGACTAATAAGTCAAGTAACTCCCATTGAAGCAATGATTTGGTTGCATTTTTCTATAAGCTTTTTACTGAGAAGAAAATAGAGTAGCAGAAAAAAAAAAAAAAAAAAAAGTGAGTAATATGAAACAATGTTAGAAATTTCAGCAATCTTATGTATCCAGACTGTTGGCTCTCCCTACCCTCCACTAGGGAGCTCTGGTAGCATAGTGGCTAAGACACTTGCCTGCTCACCAGAAGGCTGGCGGTTCAAACCCACCAGCCACTCCTCAGAAAGAAGGTTGGGCAATCCTACTTCCGTAGTGATACTGCCTCGGAAACCCAAGGAGGGGTCGCTATGAGTCAGGGCTGACTCGACGGCACATAACAACAACAACAACCCTCCACTAATGACGGAATTGTGACCACTTTTACTGATTGGTCTCAGAACTTTTCCAGCTCTGCTTCTGCCCCTACTCCAGAGTGAGTCTCTGAGACCACAGTCTACTGTTGCCAGGTGAAAAATCCCCAGCTAAATTTGCCCTGAATGTTTGCTTGTTAAATCTTGCAAACCAGGGACACATCTCAGTACACTAAATCAGATCCATCCACAGGTTAAAAAATCCACCCCTGGGCTGCTCCACGATTGTGGATGTTCTCTGATCTTTCATATGCTGGATTCTGATCATCTCCTGCAGCTACCTGCCCATTGTAGACCTGTGTGACTCCCTGATACCAAGATCTTCAGCCTCTCAATAGGAGAATCATTCTACTACTCATCTTGGGCCTGCAAGATTGACCAATGAAAAGGAATAAAGAACAAAAATGAGTGAGAAAGCCTAGGTTGAGGCTTCTAAGAGTCTCAAGTTGCTTTATCTGATACTTGAGGTCCATTAATCTCTTTAATTCACATGGTTATTAAAATAATAAGGCTCTCTGTGAATTTTAAAGAGGCACAAAAATGAGATTCCATGACTGTTGCTGGATATAAAATGTATATTGGCAAATTGTCTAGTAGAGAAGGAAGTTGAAAGAAAACTTTGATATGTGGTTACTTGCTTACTGCAGAGTTTAGTCCCCTGAGCCCTAAAACCCTGAAAGCTGTCTTTTCCTTCCTAGTCAACCTGCCTTCATCTCCTCTCGAGAATGACCTGGTGTACCTTGTCACAGGGTAAAGCTCGGTTTGGGCAATCAGCAAATGTCTTTGCTATTTAAAATTGCAGCAGCAGCTGCATTTCAGGCCCCTGCCCAGCAAGCAGGTTCCTGGTCAAGTTCAAAAAAGGAGCCATGCCTTCATTTGCACGATGCTGTGTTGAAGTCAGACTTCAGAAGCATGGCTTTGTGTAGCCTCCTGGGATTTAGCTGGGCTCGAATCGCCCGTGACCCCTGTGCCCTTAAAACATCACAGGAAACACTATCCCAGTGCCCACTAATTGGTCACCTTGATGTCAGTCACAGCACAGAGATCAAGGGCAGAGCCAGTCCTGAAAAGTGAACTACACATGCTCTCGGAGGTGGTCTCTACAGGTCAGGCTAGCATCCTGCTGAGAGCACAGTGCGAGGGAACCTTACCCCAGGACTACTTGAAACATGGCTGTGCAGCATGCCAACAAAGGACAGGTGGCCCCAGGAGTGACCCTTCCCTTGCCACCTATGAAGTCCAAATTGTCAGCCTTTTACACCTATTATGCTTCCATTATCTGAGGGAAATACTAAGTGTGATGCTCTGTATCTAACACACAGAAAGCAGGCTCTTGAAATTAGTTCTGCTTATTGGTTTTAAAAATTATTAAGCTTATTTGATTTTTAAGGCATCAAGTCAATCAACGACTCCTGGGGTGTTACATACAGGGTGCATTTGAAAAGCTAATTTTTTTTAGAATCCAAATGCAGTGTCTTTTTGTGGATGGCATATATCATACTAAGCAGACTTGTAAGAAAAGTGGGAATTCATAGAACAACACACCTTTCCATTATTTACGTGGGGTTGAACACATTTATGAGTGACCATTTTAGATGGTAGAAATAACTTGAATTAAGTAGAAATTCTGAAGTTCCAAGCAAAATAAAACATAAAACCTTATTTGGTGACCACTACAGAGGGTGAAGGAGTTCTGGTAGCATAGTGGCTAAGGCACTTAACTGCTAACCAGAAAGCTGGCGGTTCAAACCCACCAGCCACTCCTCGGAAGGAAGATGGGTCAATCTACTTCCGTAGTGATACTGCCTCGGAAACCTGAGGAGGGGTCGCTATGAGTCGGGTCCGACTTGAGGGCACATAACAACAACAACAACATAGAGGGTGAGGTTTGCTAAAAGTGCTTTTACTCTGTGGTTCAAGTTACCGAATCAAATAATACATGGAGGGTGTTTAGATGGTGTTCTTAGATCTTCGTTCTCTCCTTAAATACTAAAAACTATTTATATGAGATCCTTCCCTGAATGTATTACTCATCATCTGCTCCCAATGCCAGGTCCAGAAACGTTTATCAAACCTTGATTTTGTCCTTAGCAGGTCAGGGATGGTGATGCAAGAATGGAAGATAAATATTAGAATAGACGAGATGCCATGGTCAATTAGTGGTCCACACACCCACAATCATAATGAGAATCCACCTGGAACGCCTGGTGACAGAATCTACTGCAAACAGCAGTACCACAGTTTTGGCTGCTTTTTCAAATAATTAAGGATGAAGTCTGAGTGTTCATACACAGACACTAGAAGAGCCCTCAGGGCCTATGTTCACCTTTTAATGCAAGAGCAGTTAAACATATTTTGAGCAACTTAATGAAGGCAAAAACTTTTGGAGCTTCCCTGGGTAATGGTGTGATTCCTTCAAAGGCTTTTATATATTAGAAGTAGATGAAAACTAGATTGAAGCGTGGGGCAGCCTGTCAGTGGACAGATCTTGATGTAAAAAGTAGAAAAACCTAGCTGGTTAGATGGTCAGCTAGAGGCCTATCCCATCAGAAAGTGTCAACTAATTTGTCCTGAGTGGGAATCAAGTCACTGTGTGTACATATCAATGACTCATGATGTAACAATAACATTTGAAAGAAAATCCTCCTCCATGGAAAACTTTTTTTTTTTTAGTTATTTAATTATTTGTAAATAGAATCAGGCATAGAACTGTGGAGTTTACTAAAGCAAAAAAAGAGAAATAACATAGAAACTTGGGGGCATGATCGAATCAGTTATCGCCATAAGAAAGAATCAGACTAAATTGGATCGATGACTTTTCTGCTTCCTCCATCGTATCCAATTAACAAAACTCAGGAAGCAATCTAGGCAAAGATAGGTCAGGGTACAGAAATGATAACCAGGAGGTAGTTTGTCCCTGCCTTTGTTAACTCAGGATTGTGGCAAAGGTCAGGAATCACACACATTATACTGCATACTAGTTAATAAAAAGCAGGCTGGGAGCAAAAGGTCAGGGAACATGC
Source organism: Orycteropus afer afer (assembly GCF_000298275.1). Taxonomy (NCBI): domain Eukaryota; kingdom Metazoa; phylum Chordata; class Mammalia; order Tubulidentata; family Orycteropodidae; genus Orycteropus; species Orycteropus afer. The sequence continues at coordinate 186,181 of NW_006921748.1, forward strand.
TAGAAGGCTCACTCCTTAAATGTGGGACATGTAACAGATTGCAATGATATCTATTTAGCTGATCTGATAAAGCAGCTTTTGAATTACCTTGCTACCTATAACATTCTGTGATAGCAGATTCAAGAAAAACTTGAGAGGGGAATATAGAAACATTTGAGAAATTCCTGTATAGTTTGACTCCATTAGAAAAGCGGCCTAGAGTTCCAACCTTTATAAAATCTTAGGCAACTTTCTGGTATTGTGGGAATGAAATAAACGGGCCTGAGGGCTAAGTTCTTGCTTCTCATGCAGGAGGACAATTGAGGGTTCATCTTCTCAAATGTGAACTCCACTGGGTAATCAGTCATCCCCATGGTAACCCAGGAACTTTTAATTGTCTTTAATTAAGGGTCCACAGAGGCAATCAGCTACATTTCTAGCACATTAATGAGGGACTCATGAAGTGCAAAATGGCTGCCAGATGTAGAAAGGCTCGTACAAACTAGGACTCCTAACAGAATTTCTAAGGTGAAATGTGATAGATGATTTATCTTTGAGTCTAAAGGGTCTAAGAATCCTCAGATTCAGGGAAAAATGAAATCTAAAAGAGAATTCAAGAATGTCAAAAAAAAAAAAAAGGAGCAATATGAGAAGCAGTTAAAAGAGCAAATAGAGTCTTCTTGGTGTGATTAATAAAAATAATAATATACAACGTGCATCAGGATTTAAAAAAAAAAAAGTTTGTTAAAATGAAAAAAGAAGACAAAGTGAGCAATCCACTTCACAGAAGTTCTTTCCCTTTTTATTTGGTCCTCTACTTTACTACTAGGAATGATACCCTTCTTCAGGAAATGGTCCTTCTGACAACATGACCATAGTAAGTGAAATGAAGTCTGGCCATTGATGCTTCCAAAGAGAATTCTGGCTGCACACTTTCCAGGACAGATTTTTTCATTCTTCTGGAAGTGCAGGGTACTTTCAGTATTCTTCTCCAAAACCACAACTAAAAGGCATCAGCTCTTCTTTTGTCTTTCTTATTCATCATTCAGATTTCACATGCATATGAGGCGATTGAAAATAACATCACTTGGGTCAGGCACACTTTAGTCTTCAAAGTGACATCTCAAAAAAACCAAACCAAACTCATTGCCATCAAGTCATATCTGACTCATAGTGACCTCTCCTTGGGTTTCCAAGGAGGTATTACTATGGAAGTAGATTGGCCCATCTTCCTTCTGAGGAATGGCTGGTGGGTTTGAACCACCAGTCTTTTGGTTAGCAGTCAAATGCCTTAGGCATTATGCCACCAGAGCTTCTAAAGTGACATCTACAGATTAGTAAATAAGCACAAGTAAGCCCATGCTTACCTTGCTTACTGAGGATTGTGTCATTGACAGAGATTATAAATTGAAAAAGGGGTTGCTGTGAAGTTGGGAAAGAGACAGATACCATTCACACCTACAGTAAGAATCTTTCATGGGATAAAAAAATGGGAAATGTTTTCACTACAGAATAGTAACTAAGTACAAGTAAGCCCGTGCTTACCTTGTTTATTGAGTAATTGTACACTGATAAATGAAGTTACATAGGAAGACCTATGACTGCACCAAAAGCCTGATACTGAATTACAAATTAAAATTGGAAAATAGTGACCCTTTAGTTCATCTTAAAGCTCACCTCCTTCGAGTAGGAACTTTCTCTGACCACTACAGTGCATACTAATCACAGTGGTTAAGTGCTCATTTGCTAACTGAAAGGTCAAAGATTTGAACCTACCAGCTGCTCAGTGGGAGAAAGATGTAGCAGTTTGCTTCCATAAAGTTTTACAGCGTTGGAAACCTTATGGCAGGAGTTCTACTCTATCTTCTTGGGCTGCTGTGAGTCGGAATCAGCTCGAAGGCAATTGGTTGGTAGAGTGCTCTCTGTACATTTGTTTGCCTACCTATAAATAGTCATACATTGTCTATTTGGGAGTCTGGTGTAGCCTAACTTCCTGATACAGTTTAAGAAGTGGTTTCGTACATATTTCCATGCATGGAGATCAGTATGTGCCTGGTACTAGCTTTTGTAGTTGAAGAACCTAGGTACTGAAACTCATTCTAGGTCCTGCTGCCCAAAGTATCAAAGCGTGTCCTAGAATATGTACTCTCCGACTGAACTCAGTGTTGTTTCCACTAAGGTATGTGGGGCCACAGCAGTGGCAGTTTATATGCTGACTGCATTCTCTTAGCCCTTCACTCAGTTATGAACATTCTATTGACTCTCAACAAGTATTTTTGGCCTGTGATATGGATTGAATCATATTCTGCAAAAATATGTGCTTTAGATCCTAACATCTATACATGTAGCTATACTCTAATCTAAGAATAAGGTTTTCTTTGTTATGTTAATTAGGTTACATCAGTGTAGTGTGTGTTTGAAGCCAATCACTTTTTTTTAAAATTTTTTATTGTGATTTGGGTGAAAGTCCACAGAGCAAACTCATTTTCCATACAGCACTCCATACACATTTTGTTTCATGACATTGACTGCAATTCACCACAATGTTAACAGTTCTCTTTCCCTCCACAGCCACCTCCCCCATGTCCCACCCCCTTCCCAGCTGTCTCCCTGTGCAAACACTGCCTTCTCCCCTCCCACGATTGATTGATCTCTTCAAGGAGTGTATCCACCCAAAGAAAATGTTCACCGCATATGCCTGTCCATTGTTTGCCTGGAAGTCACAGGAGCAAGTTCAGTTCCAGACCTGAAGGGCAACCAGGGACCACAGTGTAAGGGGTCTCTCACCAGGCTCTATCAAGCTCTATCTGTTTTTTGTGTGTTAGTTTGAACTCTGCTCCACACCTCCTCTCACCCCATCCAAGATCCCCTGAATAGATCCCCCTCCTTGACAGTGGTAGCCAGGCACAACCTAGCTCTTCTGGTCTCCCAGTCATATAGGCTGAGGATCACATGGTCCACCAGTCTCCATGACCAGTTCTTTCCATGCTTATTTGACTTTCTTCATTCTTCTTTGCTCTGGATGAGGATTTATCTATTATTCCAATTTTTGTTTTTTGAGCTATGTTCATTCTGCAGAATAGTTAGGGAGGAGTCAGGGAAGACTGGAGGAGAGTGCAGGAAAATTGCTGTGCAGGCCGCTCGATTTTGCAGATCAGCTGCGGAAAATCTCTATGGGGAAAGGATGCAAAGAGAGCTGCTGCTTAGATCTGCGGCTGCAATTCCCAGATCAGCCAGAAGACTCTGTGGGAAAGGGCACAGGGGGAGCCGCAGTTATGTCTGGAAAGTTGTTTTTTTTCCCCCTTGGGTGCTGAGGGGGGAAGGTCTGACTTCTTTAGTTGCTTCAAGCTGTCAGTGGGCGTAGAATTGTCCCTACTAGGGAAGTTGTTGTTGTTGTTAAGTGCCGTTGAGTCGTTTCCGACTCATAGCAACCCCATGCACAGCAGAACGAAACACTGCCCAATCCCGCGCCAGCCCCACAATCCCTGCTATACTTGAGCCCATCATCGCAGCAGGCCAGAAGAGCAGGAGAAAGGGGATAAAAGCCAGGAAGCCAAACAGAGGTACAGTCAGCCACAGGGACCCAGGTGGGGGTGATACGAGAGGGCTCCAACAGCAAGACAAGCTTGTCTTTTGGTTTGTCCTACTGTGGTGACATGTAGACCTGAATTTTTGAGGCTGAGCCTCTGGTGTTTAAAACCCAGCGAGATGCACCTGGTGCACAGGTAACAACCCAGCTTATAGACTGAGACAGACTAGGAAGAAGAAAGAGGCTGTCCACTTCTCAAAGAATTGGCCAGGGAGAACCTTATGAATAGCAAAGAAACACTTTACTAGGGAAGAGTTTGGGATAAAGGCCGGTAGCCAGTGGTGGAATGTAGGAGCATCATGTCTGCCATGGATTTGTTGGTGACTGTCTGTATACGGTTCTGTAAAAAGGAAGAAAGGGTTCGAAGTGCGTAAGGGCCAAAAAGAATGGTAAGGAGAATTGTTATTAAGGGTCCTGATAAGGGGAGGAGCCAAGCAGTCCAGTTTAACTTTTGTAACCATGAGCCCCAGGATTCGGATAATTCCTGTCGGATTCTGGAGGCTCAATCAGCTAATTTATTTGCTACGTCCCTTACTATCCCTGTCTGGTTGGCATAAAAACAGCATTCCTCTTCCAGGAAGAGATATAGTCTTCCTTTTTCAGCTGTTAAAAGGTCTAAACCTCTTTGGTTCTGTAACGTAACAGATGCTACAGAGTCTATTTGATCCTGTACCATTGTTATACTCTGGGCAATCTCATTTAGGCTGTCTGCTAGGTCTTTACACAAACTTTACTAATATGTCAAGGAGGTGGTTAGGCCTCCAATGCCTGTTCTTATTCCTGCTGTTACACCTAAATTTACAAGAAGGGGGATCACAGTAAGGCCACATTTGGAGCTGGTATATGCAGATAAGGGAACTGGTAAAGATTGGTTGTTTGGTGCAACTTCTATTTCAGGGGCTAAACAGACTAATGTACACAGTCCAGTTCAGTTTGTGTGAAGGCAGAGACATATGTTAGTTCCACATAGTAAAAATAGCCCTACCTTTTGTAAGCAGAAAGCAGTATCTATGTAGAAGAGATGTAATTTATTGTTTTTTATTTTCCCATGCAGAGAGGGTGCCACTGAGAGAGGCAGCACTCAGTGGTTGTAGTGGGCCTGCCAGATTATGTTGGGATTTAACTTGCTTCCCATTAACAAATGTTACATTTTCAAAAAATATATAGAAGTTCTTTTCTTCAAGCCAAAATCCAGAGGTGTTTGGAAAGCCACCTAGAAGAAGTTTTTAACAGTCAGTGATTGATGCCTGTGTACAGGGATGCCAAGCATGCAGTGAAAGCCATGTTACTGGTCTGCCATGGCAAAAGGTGTATTTCTTCCAGTCCTAGCCAAAGCTTTAGGTGGTCCCAAGAACTGAACAAGTTGAATGAAGCGGGGTTCCTGTGTAACTTGATAACTAACATGTCCTTGGGAAAGCTGGATGGTTATAGTAAGATCACAAAAGTCCTTTGGTAACTTTCCCAGGTTTTTGTGTTGATGTGTTGTTTGTTCTTGTTTTATGCATATAGGAGCCTGATAGGCTAATTTGATATCAGTAATTATTGGACCAAAAATAGGGGTTTCAGTAGAAATATATGAGGACATGTTTGCCATAAAAGATTGGAGGAGCTGGACTGCCCTACCAGTTAGGATTCTTTTGGTCATGTCTGTGATTTGAAAGTCGTAAAATTCATCTAGGCACATTCATTGGAAAGGTGGCCCTCCATGTATTTTGGGGTGAAAAGAAACACTGGAAATGGCCCAAGCTGATGTAGCTGCAGGTGCCACAGAGAATTTAGTTGAAGACAGTGGCAGACAAAGCCAACAGTCTGAAGCCAATGTAGGATTAGTCAGGTTAAGAAAATGATGTGTAAGATGAAATGTATAGGTAAGGTATTGGGGACTAAGTAAGTCCTTCGGGGGGAATAGCATGTATTAAATTAGGAAAAAGAGGAAGAGGTATGATAAGTGGATTTATGTGTGCATTTTTCATGGTGCCTATTTGCAATAGCCAGCATAATTCCAGCCTGGGGCCATATAGCAGCTATGCATAAATTGATCCAGGACAATGAAAGCAATCCCAAGTAATACCAGAATCCAGAAAAGAGGGGACTTTAAAACCTCCTGATCAATCATGAGGAATCTTTGTCTAATAAACCAAGCCACAAAGAGTATTGATCAGAGATATAATCTACAAAATCTCCTTGTAAGTAAGCATCCCACAAGACTTTAACAAGTTCTTTTGAGGTAGGAGTCTGAGGGGCTTCTGCAATGATAGAGTGAGGGAATGAAAGGTATAGGGGAAGTTTGGCTCTACTGGGGAGTTAAGTGAAGTTGGAAAGCTCATGGGATAATCTTACAGTTCAGGTGTGTTCAAGGTCCTCTTCAGGGATCCGCATCAGATGAAGTTTTAGAGGTGTGTTGAAGGTGCTCTTGAATCTGTTTGAAGATTTTGCTGCAATTGCTGACTGGTCAGGAGGGTTTGAGTGTTTAAGCCTGGAAGTGTGAAACCAAGAAGGTAATCCCTGGAGTTTTACTGCAGTGGGGTTTGTTAATAGAAGCTGGTAGGAGTCTGTCCACTTAGGTTTAAGGATCCCAATGTTATTGAGTTCTCAAAGAACCCAATCTCCTGGTACAAGGGCTGAAATTAAAAGGGGTTCAGAAGTAGGTTTGGGGAAGACTGTGTCTACATCTTGTCAGAGGAGGTGTTGAGTTAGGTTAAGAGTAGGGAGAAAGTCTCCTAATAGGTTTGAAGTGGTTGGAAAATATCCTAGTAGGAAAGGTCTGAGAAATGTTGGTGCTCAGGGTGTAGATAGGATGGGTGTCAGGGCTAATGGAAGTAGAGTGATCCAGTTTTCCCAAGTTTCTAAACCGAGTTTGGTGAGATGACTATTAAGGATGGAATTTGCCTTTTCTACCTTACCTGAGGACTAGGGATGGTATGGAATGTGTAAGTTCCACCTGATATGGAGAGCATTGGTGACCCCCTTGTGTAACCTTAGAGATAAAGGCTGGTCCATTATCGGACTGGAAGGAGGAAGGAAGGCCAAATCAAGGGATTATGTAATTGGTTAGGGTTTGGATTACTTCTGCAGCTTTTTATGACATGGCTGGGAAAGCCTCAATCCAGCCAGAGAAAGTGTCTACAAAGGTTAGGAGATATTTAACACAGTCTGCAGCCAGCATATGGGTAAAATCAAGTTGCCAGTCTTGGCCAGACACTTGACCGCATGCCTGATGTGTAGGAAAGGGGTGGGGTGGGGTGGAAGTTTCAAAGCCCCTTCTGGGGACACCTGAGAACAAATAGTGCAAGAGCTAGTTATGTTTTGCACATGTATGACCATATTGTTGCAAGTGAGAAGGGGTTGGAGAAATTTGAGAAGGGGTTTGAACCCTACATATAAAGAGTTATGAAGATAAGTGAGAATTTGGGCAGTTTGTTGTTTGGGTAAAATTATTTTCCCAGCCTTAGTAAGCCACGATCCTTCCCAGATTGCTCCTGTTTGAGTAAGGAGATTTATTTCTTTTTGGGAGTATATAAGGGTGATTGTAGGTATGGCCAAGAGTTGAGATTCGACTTGCTGAAGTAAGGACACCCTTCTTACTTCTTTGTTTGCCCAGTCATTGCCTGATGTTATAAAGCTATTATCTGACTTGTGCCTCTTACAGTGGATCATGACTATTGCCTTAGGAAGTTTTGCAGCCTGTACAAGTTTTAAGATTATATTTGCTTTAGTGATTGGTGAGCCTTTTGTAGTAAGAAATCCTCTTTCTTCCCATAAAATTGCATGGGAATGCAATATGTGAAATGCATAACAGGAATCAGTATCAATATCAATAATCTGTCCCTTAACCAGACAGAAGGAAGGTTGGGCAATCTACTTCTGTGGGATATCACCTCAGAAACCTGAGGAGGGGTTGCTGTGAGTTGGATCTGACTCAACTTCAGTGAGTTTTTTTTTTTTTTTTCTTTTAGCTAGGGATAAGGCTTGGGTGAGAGCTATCTATTCAGCTTTTTGAGAGGAGGTTCCTGGGGGTAGAGAGTTGGACTCAATGACTTGGGTGGAGGAAACAATAGCATATCCTGCTACTTTTTTTCCATGCACAACTTAAGAACTACCTTCTACAAACCAGATATCAGAGGCTACAGGCAGGGGTGCATCAGGTAGATGGGAAAATAGGGTTGTTTGGGTTCTAGGATGTTGGAGCAAGAATAGGGTGGGTCTGAGGAGGGAATGAGGAGAAGAGTGGCCAGGTTTAGAGCAGAAGTTCTGCTTAAAGTGATATGAGGAGCCTGCATTAGGATGAGGTGTATACCCTGAAGTCTGGAGGGAGAAAGGAAATTGGCCACTTTATTTGAGATAAGTTATGATAAAGAGTGTGAGGAGTATATAGTCATGGGTTGAGAATAAATTAATTTTTTACTCTCCTTTGCTAGGAGTGCTTCATCTCCTAAAGCTAGTAGGCAGGCTGGCCAGCCCCTGACCATTGGGTCCAGTTGCTTTGATAGGTAGGCAACTACTTTAAGGTCAGGACCAGATTTTTGTCTAAGAAGACCGAGAGCTATGTCCTTTCTATCATCAGTGTATAAAATGAAGGGTTTGGAGAGATCAGGTAAAGCTAGGGCTGGGGCTGAGATAAGGGCCTTCTGCAAGACTTGAAAAGTGGTAATGTTGACAGTTGGGGATAGAGGTTCAGTTAAGGGACACTTTGCTACTTCGTAAAAAGGCTTGACCAGGAGACTGAAATTAGGGATTCATAGTCTAAAGTAGCCTGCTAGTCCTAAAAAGCAGAGGATTTCTTGTTTGGAAGTGGGGACCACCATAGAAGGTATAAGATGTTTCCTATCCACAGTGATGGCTCTGTATTGGGGAGTAAGGGTGAATCCAAGTAGGTAACCCTAATTTGGGAGGCCTGAGCCTTTTTGGGAGAGACATGGTAGCCTTTGTCTCTCAGGAAATTAAGGAGTTCTATGGTATGTTATTTGGACAGTTCTACGGTAGAACTAAAGAGAAAGAGGCCTTCAATGTACTGCAGGAGTGTGCTGGGGGCTAGGTCTATGTGGCGTATGTCAGAAGCTAGGGCCTAGCCAAACATGTGGGGACTATCCCTAAAACCTGGGGACAAGACAGTCCATATGAGTTGTTGGGAGCTATTAGTGAAAGGGTCAGTCCATGTGAAGGCAAAGAGATTTTGAGAGCCTTCTGCCAAATGTATGGAGAAGAACGTTTCTTTGAGATCTAGTACTGTGTAGTAAGTGGTGGTTGCAGGGATTAGAGAGAGAAGAGTGTAAGGATTGGGAATTACTGGATGTATAGGGAGAACTGCCTGATGATGATTTGAAGGTCCTGTACCAATCCATAGGATCCATCTGAGTTATGGATGGGCAATATAGGGGTATTGTAAAGGGAGTTGGTAGGTTTAAGAAGGCCCACCTGGTGGAGGTGATTAATGATGGGCTGAAGGTCTCATTGACCCTAAAAAGGAATAGGATACTGGGGATTACAGGGATAAATATTTGGATTTTTTAAGTGGATTGATATAGGTTGGTGATGCCGGGTGACTGAGGGGGTAGAAGTTTCCAAAACAATTGGATTAACTAGAGTAGGGTCACTGTGGTATGAAGACAGTGAGGTAATGACAGGTGTAAGAAGAAGAAAAAAGGAGGACTCAGAATGGGATTGCGGGAGGACAGAAGAAAGGGGTGACATAGATAATGAGGCCTGGAATTTGATTAAAATATCTCTGCCGAAGATGGTGGTAGGACACCTGGCCAGGATGAGGAAGGACTGTGTAAAAGGAATCCCAAATATGCAGCAATTTACAAAGGGTGTTGTTAAAGGTTTTGATATCAGCCCATCTACCCTCATAATAGAGACAGAGGAAGGGACAAGTTGTCCCTGCAAATTTGATAAGGACAGAATAAGTGGCTCCGGTATCTATTAAAGGTGAGATAGGCTTACCTGCCACCACCATCATTACCCATGGCTCTGTGGTTGAGATGGAAATTTATGGGGCCTGTTCAGGGTCTGGGCACCCACAGTCTTCAGCGCAATGTGAGGTGAGTGACAAAGAGGGCCGGGTTTTCCTCAGGTCTTGGGTAATCTCTTTAAGTTTTTCATAACTAACTGCCTTATGAGCTGCCTTTCTTAGGCCTGCAATGGGACAAGTGATCATATGAGCATGGTGTCATCTGCCTGGGGATGCTATCTGATAGTACCCATCTGGGTCAGTTTGAGGGACAGCTACAGACCCTAAGGGGAGACCTGCATCTTGTCAATGAAGTTCATCTGCATGAGCCTGAGCTGCCTGCCAGACATGTTCCTTTTCTTCTGGGGCAAGGGAAGATATTAAAATGACATAAGTATCATGCCAGGTGAGATCATAAGACCGGCTGATATATTCAGATTCTTTGGTATAGGTGTGGGATCGGTTGAAAAGGAGCCAAGGTGCTTCTCAATTTGGGATAGGTCAGACATGGAGAAGGAAACATGAACCTGGACAATGCCTTCAGCGTGCGCCACTTTCTGGAGCAGGGGAATGGGAGTTATAGGCTTGGTGGTTTGAGAACGAGCTTGTGGGAGAGAGAAAGAAGCAGAAGGGTTTGAGTCCACAGGAAGGGCGGGAGAAGCATACAGAGGGGGACCTGTCAAAAGGGGGCAGGAATGGTCAGCTGGGTCAAAAGGAGTCTCAGCGTCTAGCAGTTCTGAGTGAGACAAGGTAGGTTTGGTAGAAGAAGATTTAGAGTAAAGCAGAAGGATTTTATAGCTGGAGAAGGACTGACAGAGAGAGGGTTGATTCCAGAGGGTAAAGAAAGCCTGCATGTAGAGGGTCTCTAACCATTTTCCATGGTGCTGACAAAAAATTGTTTACGTCTTAGAGGACACTTAAATCAAAAGTGCAGTTTTCAAGCCACTGAGAGTCACTGACTAATTTATATTTAGGCCAAGTACAGAAAAAAAAAATGAGATGCTTGGGTTGAATCTCTGAAGAGAGGCCAAGTTGAGAGAGATTCCTCAGAAAACACCCTAAAGGTGTAGACTTAGAGGGAGTTGACTGAGAATTACCCATGAAAATGAGGGAAAGAGAGGATAAGTGACACTCTGGATTCCGGAGATGTTAGAACCAAAAGGAAGGCGGCCCTGTCGTTTGGCCTGACACCGAGAGGAGAGTGAAACAACCCCTGTGTGAGCATCCCTGGCACAGAGGAGGTTTAGGAGGGCAGAAACCTGGGGGCTGAAGCCAGATGTCGAAGCTGGAGGATTTCTGGCCTAGTGCTAGGTCTTGAAAGAAGTTGGCCAATCAGAAATCCACGTGAGAAAGGCAAAATGTCACTTACCAGAGATGAATTGGTGGGTGGTGGAGGCAGAGTCAGCAATGGGAGGGAGAGATCTTGCCTGGGTTGCCCTCAGTGGGTCCTGGGTTTTGGCACCAACTATGTTAGGTGTCAGACGCCGAGAGGAACAGAACCAGAGTACATTGTTAGAAAAAAATAAGTTTGATTGAATCATCTGTCCGGGGCAGATGGGCTGAGGCTTAAAGTAGCATCGGCCCCAATCCTGTCTCCGCAGGGTGTTTAGTGTTTTAATGTAGGAGGTAGATTGCCTGTTTCAAAAGGACCAATTCTAAGTGTGGAAGAGGAACTAAATGCAAGGGAGGGACCAATTCTAAGTGTGGAAGAGGAACTAAATGCAAGGGAGGGCGGGAACAAGACAAGCCTGGGAACGGAGACAAAGGGTCCAAGCGGAAACTGGGGTGGGGGTGGGGTGCAACTTGAACGTGGAAAAGTAGACAAAGAACCCCACTGGAAACTGGGGGTTTGGGGGTGGGGACACCAGAAGGCTGGAAGGACACAAAGGGTCAGAGTGGAAATTAGGGGGTGGAGACAAGGAGAGTACTGAGAGACAACAGAAGCTGAGTAGATACAAGCTGGATAGAGAGTGAAGGGTTTACCTATCACACAAGTTAAGCAATCTTAAACCATAATGTTTCAAATTATATCCAATTATTTGCTAGATACTATGGAAAAATTTAGAAATAAATAACTTTTTAAATTTAGGAATAAGGTTCTGAGTAAGGAATTAATTACCAGAGGATTGATTACTTTAATTTTTCACGAGGAGAGTTTTCCCAGCCTTTCCTGCATATTCCTTCCCACCCACGTACATCTTGCTTGCTTTGAAGATGAAGCCTAATTCAGTTAGATGGTTATAGAGTTATTCTAATCCATCAATTTACAAAAATCTTAAATCAGTCACTATGTGGAAATCTAAATTCTTTGACAGAAAGAAAGGCATAAGGCAAACTCTATTTTCAAGTGGTTTGCAAATAGGTGGGGTTTTAGCCCAGACATGAAGGAGCTCTAACAAAGAAGATGATACCAATGAAATAATTGTTTTTTTTAGATTTACACTTAGTGGGCACTGACCAAGCTTGCTGGCAATTTGTAGGTGCTTGTTTTCCAGGTATTACCTTATTCACTCTTCATAATAACCAGGGACATATGCAATATTATCCTTCACATCGCATCAGAATGAATAAAATCAAATTACAAAAATGTCTCCTCTTGCCCCAAGTAATTGATGTCTTACAATGGCTACAAAGCCCATTGGAGTTGGTCTGATCTTTCTCTCTCAAGCCCTTTCTGGGTCCCCACCTCTCTGTTCTCATTCCCTACCAACTTTCCTCTCACTCAATATGCTCTGGATACAACTACTCCTCCCCAACCCAGAAAAACATTAAGCTCTACCACCTGGAATCCTAGCATTTCCAAAACACACCTACTAAATGGGGGGCTTTTGTTCACTCTCCCAACTAAAACTTATTGACTCAACTGATTAATTAAAACTCCACAGGGGCAGTCAATCTCTTCACCTAGCTTTTCTTTTCTCCAGAACCTTCTCACATGGACATACATTTACATATTGATTCATTTGTTGAGTACTCTCAATAGCAACACCTTCCTACTAATTCAAGTAAATCTCTCAAAAAAAACTGACTGCCAATGAGTTGTTCTAGACTCATAGTGACACCTCCTTGGGTTTCTGAGGCAGTATCTCTACAGAAGCAGATTGCTCAATCTTCTTTCTGAGAAGTGGCTGGTGGGTTTGAACCGCCAGCCTTCTGGTTAGCATTCAAATCTCTTAGGCACTATGCCACCAGAACTCCCAAGTAAATCTCTAAACAATCCAAACTACTATTTCCTCAGATCTCTGCTATGCGCTGAATACCCAAGAAACAAGCTCACATTAAGTTATTACTTTCCACGTTTGCGGTAAGACTTCTGTAGCTGGAGAGTTTCTGTAAAGAAAACAGTAATGGTAGAATTCGCAGCATTGTTTTGGGTCAAAGAAGAGTCTTACAAACCTCAAATCATATTATCTGTTTGGTCTCAATTTTCTACCTAAACTAAAGCTGACTTTGGCCTGGCAGGAAAACGAATGTGAAAGGAAAGGAAGAAAATGAGCTGTATGAGTGAAAGAAAAATCATTTTCTTCTCCCCTTTTCTAACACTTCACTGTTGTATCAATAGAAGAATTTTCTTTTGACAACAACAAATATCTTTCATGCACTGAAAAATGTCATTTTTTGTTTCTTTTTGGAACAGTTTGACAGATTTTTAGGACACATGGAATACACAAACCTCTGTCTTTCCAGTGGCTTCAAACAAAGCAAGGAACAAAATTAGATGCTATTATTTGGGCTTGTGGAAAAACAAATTTGTAGTAATGGCCATGGTAACAGTGCTATTCAGTCAGTGCTATGAACACTTGTGTTCAATTCCTGTTTGCCTAGGAAAGACATTTATTTGGAAAAAAGATAGAAGTATAAGTGCAAAATATAACAGCACACATATTTTGTTCCTTTAACCCTTTCTCCTAGTCAATTAAGTTGAAATGGAAATTCTGTTTTTTGCAGCTTTAAACAATAACCAATTGAAATTTAATTGGTATCTTTTTTTTTTTTTTTCCTTTAGTATTCATGCCCTGAATCTGAATTAGTGATCAGTTGTAAGCACTTCAGCTAAAAGACTATTATGACTTCGGAATGAAATCCAACCTAGGACTATATAGTGAATAAAATAACTACTAAGATAAGAGTGACTACCATACTGTAAATAACAAGGGGTTAACATGTCTTGGTGAAATCTATCTTTTTTTTTCCCCCTTTTTTTCTTTTTTAACAATTACAGAGAGACAGGAGGCTCAAGTGTATTCTAGGACCAGTAGCTGTTGTAAATCAAGTTAATTACTTTTGCCCAAAACTGTCCTCAGTGGACAATTTTCGGCCACTGGACTGTTAATACCTCTTTACTTAATCACTGTCCTATAATGTCATCCCCCTGATAGAGGAGGTGAACTAGAGCAATGGCAATCTTTTCACCTTTTCTCAAGTCCCCCAAAGACCCTGATTTACAAGCCCTAAGTGTGATATATAGCTTAGCCAAAGACTGCCTACCTCACAGAAGGCAGTCTTTTCTTTGGGAGCATAGAAAAGAACCCCAAGTTGATTTGGAAGATGGCTTTAACATCTATCTCTTCTTTGTAGCTGGATTTCTAGGTTTTCAGTACCTTGTGAATTTCCTTCTCTGGCTCAACTTTAAAACATCTTTGGTGGACATTATATCTATCAAGAGTGTTGACATCCCGATCCTTTTAATCAAGAAGCATTCATCATCTCAGTGGTTTATACCAAGTGCCACTTGAGATTAGTCCAGTTCACAAGGACATGCATGTTCAAGGACAAGGCTACATGGAAGGTGATGAAGTCTGATTCAGGTAAATATGCCTGCTACAACCTATCAGTGCAGCCACCTCAGTCTTCATTTAGGCACAACTAGCATCTCCAAGGGCAAATGGAGAATGCCAGAGGGTTCCAGACAAAAATAAATAAAATAAATAATATATGAACTTATTTACTACTGACATTTGAGTTTGTATTACTTTTTAAAATTATTTAAAAGTGAGCAGTCTTATTTTCTCATTAAGAAAAGCTAAAACTTGCCTTAGAATTAAAAAAATAAATAAATAAATAAGAGCTTTCTCTGATTAAATGCCAATTTATTGGAGAGGAGTGAATGAGACATATTTTGAATAAAAGGAATGCCCTGTATTTGAATACAAAATAGTTCAAACTCAAACTGTATATCTATTGGATGTTGCAAATGGTTAATATACTGGCTGCTAATCAAAGGTTGTAAATTCAAGGTTACCCATTTGCACCACTGAAGAAAGACCTGAGGATTTATTTCCCAAAAGTCAGCCATTGAAAATCCTCTGGATCACAGTCTACTTTGACTCACAAAGGGTTGCTATGAGTCAGAGTCACCTCTGTGGCAACTGGTGTGTGTATAATCCATGTTATATACACCTAAAACCCCTACTTGGGTTTCCAAGACAGTATCTGTAAGAAAGTAGATTGCCTAATCTTCCCTCTGAGGAGTGGCTGATGGGTTTGAACTGCCAGCCTTCTTGTTAGCAGTCAAATGCCTTAGGCACTACACCAGACCCCCCACCTAAAACCCACGTCTGTTTAAACAGCATTCATTTTGAATTGACCCACCGGAGACAGCATTATACTCTAACCTTAGCATTCTTTCACATAAGCTGAGAAATTGTTGTCCTGGCCTTGTGATTTCAAGAGGGAGTTCCTCCCTTGCAGATCTTGTCTTCAGAGCAGGTTTTATGAGACAGTTTACTTGATGTTTTAAGGAGCGTTGTCCTGAGGACTTCTAAGAGTTTGGAGAGGAGTCAACTTTACAACTTCACTGCTTTTTGAGAGAACAGTAGGATTCACAGGGCCTGGTTCTGGATCCCCAAAACATGGGCATCATTCTGTGGGTTGACATCTCTCTTCCGGAGTGCGTAGATGGTTCAAAAAGTTAATGGACTCGGCTGCTAACCAAAAGGTTCTAGGTTCAAGTCCACTCAGAGCTGTCTCTGAAGAGAGACTTGGTGATCTACTTCTGAAAAATCCTCCCTGACAAGTCCAGACATGGAGATGTCAGGAATTGGAATCAAAGTGAGGGCAACTTGTTTAAAATCTCTCCTCCTATGAGGATTATAGTTAATTATCAGAAATTACAAGGTCACGGGCATGTAGAAATTGACATCACACCAAGTCATTAAATGTGACAACTAAGTGATGGTGAAAATTTTCTTTAAGGAATTCTTAAGATGCAATTCAGTCTTAGGTCTTATGTTCATTGTCTTTCTCTCTGTTCCAAAGGGTTAATGTCTGGAGTATGGGTGATAAAGCAAAAGAAAACTCTTTTTCTTAACAATATAGAATTTATAACCCTAGCGATTGTTTTTGGTCAGTTTCTTGCAATCTGCAAGGTAATTTTTTTCAATTTATTTGGAATTAGCCAAGTGCACTGCTGAAAAGGCAGAGTGAATTGATGCTAAATAGTTTTTGGAAGATGTAATTGTCTGATGATTTGTAAATAGCCAAGCTTATCAAAAAAGTAATTTAAATGTTATGCTGACAATTTTGTTCAGTTTGGTGTACTCTGTAAACTGGGGAATCCAATTTTTTGCCCTCATTAGCATGAGAATTCTCTTTAGTTGGCTAAATGATTTGTGGGCTGAAGGATGTCCAGAGCTTTGGAATTTGAACTTTTAATGATCTCTTACCCAGTACAAACATTACTCACAGGATAATAATGCCAAATTGTTTTGTGTGTTTGTTTTTAATAGCTGGCTTTAATACATTAATTGTCTAGAAAAAATTTGTTCATCTGTGTTTTTCTAACGTCTGATTTGGGAAAAAGTGGGGCCCTGTTGAGTCTGTCTCCATTTTTCCACTTTGTCCTTGGCCAATTCCTTTATTCTCTTTAATGTGAGCTCACTAAATCCCATTGAGTGGGATAGCTCTGACATACTCATCCATACAAATGTGTTAGCAGCTTGATGAGTTTCAATTATTTCATTTTTATTAGTAGTAAAAATAATAGAAATAGGTCCTTGCAAGGTACATTTTTGGAGTCCCTGGTGACACATAAGGTTAAGGACTCCACTGCTAACTGAAAGATTGAAGGTTTGGACCAATCCAGATGCACCATGGTGGAAAGACCTGGCAGAATGTTTGTGAAAGGCCGCAGCCTTGAAAATCCTGTGAAACCCTGCCCTACTCCACAATACACGGGGTTATGATGAGTCGGAACAGACTCAGCAACAGCTGATTGGTTTAGTGCTTTACAGACATCTTGTTTTTTTTTTTTTTTTTTTTCTTTTTTGTTTGTTTGTTTTTAACTCTACTGCAGCTCTTAAGAATTGTATTCATTTTGTCAGGGTCCTACTGCTAATAAGTGTACAGGCAAGCTGTGACTTAAAACTTATGTGCTGTCTGACCTTAAGTCTTAACTGCTACACAATATTGCCTTCAAAAAACAAAACATGACAATACATAATTCAAAAACAGACCATGGTAATTTCAGACATGGGAAGTAAAACTTCTTGGACAAACCTTCCTGAAAAGTATGAATGTGGAACTGTATGTGCCAAGCCTAATTTCATAAGAGTGTTGGATCCAATATTATTTTCAGTGAGACTTAGGGGCTACAATCTGTTTGGAAGGAGACTTGAACCTTCATTTCCATATCACTTTATAAAACTGAAAAAAAAAAAATGCCATAAAAAAAAAAAAGAAAGAAAGTGAGGAGACTAATGGAGTTTAATAGGGGACTGAACAATTCCCCACACACTCAAGATCTCTCTTAAACCAAACCAAACCCACTGCCATCGAGTGGATTCCAATTCATAGCAACCTTGTAGGGTTTCCAAGGCTGTAGATATTTATGGATGCAGAGTGACTTATCTTCCTCACAATGAGTGGGTCCAATAGCTGATGGTCTAAACCACCGACCTTTTGGTTAGCAGCCGAATGCCTTAGCCACTACGTCAAGATACCTCTTACTATTATACCACTTAGATGAAAGAATAAGTTGCAACTCCCCAGTCAAATAACTTTGTGTCAGGTAAATGGAAGGATGGAATAGGCTGTTTCCTTCTCAAGTTCTCAAGTCTCTGCCAGTAGGTAAGCATTGAAGATAAATTGGCAATCTTTAATGTTCTGGAGTATCTTGAAACTACTGTTCCAGTGGCAGCATCAACATATGAAACTAGGGATGTTGTCACTTCAGTTACCTAGCAGAGCCAGGGATCATGGACTGGCCCCCAGGTGAAGGATGTCTGAAGGAATGGAATGACCCATGGTAGGGCTTCTGGGAATAGAACACTGGCAAGGAGCATTGACAGAGTTCGAAGTTCTGCAGGAGAGAATAGGAAGGCACAGAATAAGGAGAAATGAAAGGAAGAAGTGCTGAAAAGTAGCAGGAAGATAACAGGAAAATGTATGCCTGCTTCGGCTACTCCTTTTTGTCAATGGCCCAGCATCTGCAGTTTCCATATATTTCAATTAAATCTGGCTGCACAGCTGGAATAGGAAAGTATGTGCAAGAGAAAGCAGGAGCGGCACAAGGTGTAGTAGGCTCACTGCTCTGCTGTTTTGTTCTATTGCATTGAATAAAATGAATCTTTTCAAACAGGTGAATTTTCCAACAGAAATGGCCCAAACAGCCTCAGCTCACTGAATAGAAAGTGTAATGGTGATCTAAACCTATTACCTTCAATGGAGTCTGTGACATTTTCTTCCAGCATATTGATCTGCAACAGCCAGGGAGAGGGAGAGAGAACTTTTTCTTCCACTCATTGTGGTGCGTCAGTCATTGTAATGCTAGTCACAATGCATTAAAAAGCATTGAGAATCAACAGGGCTGCCTCTTTTGTAGCAGGAGTAATAAATTATTTTACTGAACAGAATTAAAATGCTGTTTAAAATCTACCTTATACCCAGTTTTCAAATTTCTCACTTAAAGCACTGCTTCCCTCCTCCCTGACAAATCCAGACATCAAAAATTCTTATTATTTGAAAGTTTTAGCAAGAACATCTATTTTTCCCAAGATTTTACAGTGAAATAGCATTAATATTATCTCTCCTCCAAAATATCTTAACTCATACCAATGCTTATCTCGAATAATCTGCAATTATGGTTGAGTAGTTTCAATTTTATTTAAACTAATCTAGACTGCAACAACTTCTAGAATATAGGGAAGCATCTTAATTATTTAATTTTTTCTCTTTAACATTTGTTGTGGATTTTATTGCTGATGTTGTTCTTGCTATATTACATAGTCCTTGGAGAGAAATAATATGGAAGCAAATCCAGCCTCATTTTACTTAAGTATTGCTTTGTGGTTGTGGTGAAGGTGGCACCTGAATTCCATTAGAAAACTATTGAAATATCCCAATTTTATTGCTTATTTTAAAGAGTTAGAGGGGATATGGAACTTTTAACAGCCTCCTAATTTTCAGGTAAATATTACTCATTATTCTCCTTGAATTGATATTTATCTATATATGACATACATATTTATATGCAGAAGACATTATCATGAATAGCAAAGGGATATATAATAGCAGTGTCTCAAAAATGGATGGGAGATGCACAGAGGTTTCCTAGTGGTAAGGCACCTCCTGAACTTTCTTTATTATTAACATTATTAACTTGTATTGAACCCATTTGTTTTAGTTTTATCTTAATTTGGTCCATTTCACACCTTGTCTCTAATATTTATATGCACTTTTTCTTTGTCTCAGTATAAACCTATTGCATTTCATGTTATCAGAATTTTATAATCTTGCCTATTACTTACAAGCAATCTGCTGCTACAGTTGTTCCTAGGTGTTTTTATGAACTAATTTAACATCTGTTAGTACTATAAACAGTATCAACCCACAAATGACCAGTAGAACTTAGCAATGTTGAGAATTACCATGTAGACAAATGGAGTTACACTAGTAATTGTAGAATCCACTCCATATTTCATGGTAACTCAATGAATAATCAGTGTTATCTGGGCTATTTTCCTTTCAACATTGCATGCAACCGACATTAGAATGTAATTGCGTTTAAGGCAAAGCATTATACAAACTCCCTTTTTAGTAAATTAATTGATAATTGTGCTGAATTAAAGAATTCATATAGGTAACTCAGAAAAATTAGTTTACGAGAGTAAATATAACAATTCAACTAGTGGACAGAAGACAAATTGAAAGAACTTTTGAGAAATTGTTTGTCTGACTGGTCTACGTAGACAGTTGTAAAGTTGTAGCTTTAAGGCAGGAATTGCACCTGAAAACAATAGTAGGAAAGGCACAAACTAACCGGAATAACATAAATTCCAGTTCTGCTTATTGGTTCGACTATTGTTGCTGTTGTTGTTATGTGCCGTCGAGTCGGACCCGACTCATAGCAAGTCCTCCTTGGGTTTCCGTGGTATCACTATGGAAGTAGATTCCTCAGCCTTCCTTCCAAGGAGTTTTTCTTTTCTTTTCTTATTTCTTCTTCTGACTATGGACAGTTTTGGGAATCCCATTAATTCATGAATGTAAAATCTCTTGAAGAACAAAATGGGAGTTATTTGCTGGAGAAAGCACCAAATGAATCTCTGTAAGGAACATAGAGATGAATGGTCCCTGCTCTCAATTAGATTATAAGGTAAGAATTAGTAAGGAAGAGTCAAGTGAGAGTAACCAACTCTGCCTCTGTCTAAGGTTGGGTCTGTTCCTCAGTGGACCCAGCCAGTAGGATTATAAGCATTCCTTATATGATGAAAAGCACAAATGGGAAAGTCATAAGATGAATGGGATGAAGGAATGCTGTATAGTCTCACAAGAATGTCATTCCCAGATATGGAGAACAAGGTATCTCTACCTGACAAAGGAGGGAATCCCTCTGGTTCTTACAGGAGAAAGAAAAGGAGAATCCTAGTTTAATTAATTTCTTTTCTTTGATATTAAATATTTTTATCCAATAGAAGTAGGCAGATTTAATTAGCTCTAATATACCTATAAATTCTAAGATTCTGAATATATAATACAGGTGTTCAGGCTAAGTTTTTGGATTGCAAAGTTAGATTTCCAGTCCCTGCATCAGCATGCTTGTAACATCAGAATTTGTAGCCTAAGGAAGATAAGAATGTCCAAGTTTCTTAGTAGCATATTGAGATAATCTTAAACTGATTAACAATAGGCAGTAATGGACTCAGTCTAGATAGATAGACAGATGATAGATTGATAGATAGATAGATAGATAGATAGATAGATAGATAGATAGATAGAAATTTCCTGAATGTACTAATAACCATAGTGGGCTAAGCATCTCCTATCAATTATTTTATTGTGCAAGAAACTGTGAGAACTCTATCTGTGAAAAAGGCTCAGTGGTGTTTAGGGGTAATCAAAATGAGAACTTAAATTACATGCCTTCCAACTTAGAAAAACTATAGCACTAGGTGTATTTTAGGAATATTTAGAGTAGAAAAACCTGTTGATCAAACTCTAATAATACAAACCAAGCATAATAACAATTTTGTCAACAATTTTAGCAGGTCTAATTTGGATGATAATCTCTCAATCTCTCTCTGTCTCTCTCTCCCCCCTACATCTTTCTGTCTCTCTCTCCTTCCATCCAAATTATGTGGCATTGTATCTCCATTATTATTGCTATTGTTAGATGCCATAGAATTGGTTCCCCCCTTAACACGATGATAGGGAGCTCTGGTGGTGTAGTGCCAAAGGCATTTGACTACTAACCAGAAGGCTGGTAGTTAAAATCCACCAGCCACTCCTCAGAAGGAAGGTTGGACAATCTACTTCTGTAGTGATACCTCCTCAGAAACCCAAGAAGGGGGTCACTATGAGTCAGGTCTGACTCAAAGGCAGTGGGTTTTTATCATGATGATATGCACAACAGAGCAAAATGTTACCCAATCAGGGCCACTCATAAATCAGTGTTACACTTCAGGCCATTGTTGCAGCCACTTTATTGATGCATCTTAAGGAGGGTCTTCCTGTTTTTTGTGACCCCCTACTTTAGCAAGCATGATATCTTTGTACAAGGACTGGGCCCTCCTGATAACATGTCCAAAGTATATGAGACAGTCTCACCATCCTTGTTTCTAAGGAGAATTCATGCTGTGCTTTTTTTCCAAGACAGACTTGTTCATTATTCTGGAAGTCTGTAGTGTACTCAATATGCTTTGCCAACACCATAAATCAAAGGCATCAATTTTTCTGCAGTCTTCCTTATTCATTGTTTAGCTTTAGCAAGCTTATGAGGCAATGGAAAATACCATGGCTTGAGTAAGGTACATCTTAATTTTCAAAGTGACATCTTTGATTTTTAACACTTTAAATAGGTGTTTTGTAACAGATTTGCTCAATTCAATATGTCATTTGATTTCTTATTGCAGCTTCCACGGGCATTGATTGCGGATCCAAGTGAAACGAAATCCTTGAAAATTTTGACCTTTTCTCTGTTTATCATGAAGTTGCTTCTTGGTCCTATTGTAAGGTTTTTTTTTTTTTTTTTTTTTTTTTTATGTTGAGGTGTAATCCAGACTGAAAGCTGTACTCTTTGATCTCATCGATAAGTTTATCAAGTCCTCTTCACTCTCAGCAAGCAAAGTTGTGTCATCTTCATATTACAGCTTGTTAAAGAATCTTCCTCAAATCTTGATGTCACATTCTTCTTCATGTAGCCTAGTTTCTCAGATAATTTGTTCAACATACAGATTAAATACATATAGTGAAAAGTTACACTTTCACAAACACCTTTCCTGATTTTAATCACAAAATATCCCCTTATTATGCTTGAGCATAATTTTGGTCTCTGTACAGGTTCTTCATGAGCACAATTAAGTATTTTGGAATTCCCATTCTTTCCCAATGTTGTCCATAATTTGTTATGATCCACAAAGTCCAAGTCTTTGTATAGCCAATAAAACACAAGTAAACATATTTCTGGTATTCTCTGCTTTGAGCCAAGATCTATCTGATATCAGCAATGATATCCCTTGTTCCACTTCCTCTTCTGAATCCTGCATGAATTTCTGGTAGTTCCTTGTCAATGTACTTCTGGAGCCATTTTTGAATTATCCTTGGTAAAATTTTGCTTGTGTATGGTATCATAAATTATTGGTAATTTTTGCTTTCAGTTGGATTGCTTTTCTTTCTAATGGTCACATTTATGGGTCTCTTTCAGTCAGTTGGGCAGGTCACTATCTTCCAAATGTCTTGCCATAAGATGAGTGAGCAATTCCAGTGTTGCATCCATTTGCTGAAATATCTCAATGGTTATTCCATCAATTCTCAGAGCCTTGTTTTGTGCCAATTCCTTCAGTGAGTCTTGGACTTCTTCCTTCAATTCCATTGGTCCTTGATTATATGCTACTCTGAAATGGTTGAATGTTGATCAATTATTTCCGGTACAGTGACAGTATGTATTCTTTCCATCTTCTTTGGATGCTTTCTACATTGTTAAATATTTTCCACATGGAATCCTTTAATATTTCAACTTGAGGCTTTATTCTTTTCTTCAGTTCATTCAGCTTGAGTAATACCAAGTGTGTTTTTCTCTTTTGATTTTCTAATTCAAGGTCTTTGCACATTTCATTATAATACAGTATTCCTCCCTTATTCATGAGGGATACATTGTAAGATTCCCAGTGGATGCCTGAATCTGCAAATAGTACAAACTCCATATATAATTTTTTTTTTCCCTATACATACATAAGGAGCTCTGGTGGCATAGTGCCTAAAGGATTTGACTGCTAACTAGCTGCTCCTCAGAAGGAAGGTTGGGCAATCTACTTTCCTAGTGATACTACCTCAAAAACCCAAGGAGGGGTCTCTATGAGTCGGATCTGACTGAATGGCAAAACACAACAACAACAACATACATACATAGCCAGAATGCCCCAGACGGGCAACATTAACCCATCTGATGTTTGCTGGTCACTGCATAACTGCTCACCCAACTATGTGTTTCAGGCTAATGCCTAGCAGAGAAGGAGAAAGTTGGGTCTGGGATGGAGCTGGAAAATGAGAGATTTCGTCATGCTACTCAGAAGGATATACAATTTAAATGTTTTCAGACCATGGTTGACATAGGTAACTCAAAAAATGAAAAGTGAAACTGTGGATTAATGAGACTACTGTATTTTATTTTCTCAAGACACCGTTTAAATTTTTCTCTTTAGAACTTTCACTTTATCATTTCTCCTGTTCACTTTAGCTACTCTATATGTTCAAGAGCACGTTTCAGAGTCTCTTCTGACATCCATTTGGTCTTTTCTACCTTTTTAATGACCTTTTGTTTTTCTCATGTATGATAGCCTCAGTGTATCAAATCTTTTCTTGAGATGATCTCCAAATTCAGGTGGGATATACTTCAGGTTGTATTTTAGCTCTTATTCTTCACCTTCCATTTGAACTTGAATATGAGCATTTGATGGTCTGTTCAGCAGACGGTCCTGTCCTTGTTCTGACTGATGATATTGAGCTTCTCCATTGTCTCTTTCCACAGATGTATTCAATTTAATCCCTGTGTATTTCACCCAATGAAGTCCATATGTGGAGTCATCATTAATGTTGTTGATAGAAGTCATTTCTGATGAACAACTTATTGGTCTTGTAAAATTCTATCATGTGATCTTTGACATCATTTCCATATCTACATATTTTCCAACTACTGATCCTTTTTTGTTTCCAACATTCACATTCCAATCACCAGCAATTATTAATCCATCTTGATTGCATATTCGATCAATTTCAGATTGAAGGAGTTGGTAAAGATCTCCAATTGCTTCATTTTTGGCATTAGTGATTGGTGCGTAAATTCAATAATAGTTGTATTGACTGTTCTTCCTTGTAAAACAAAACAAAACAAAACAAAACCTCACTGCTATTAAATTAGGGAGCTCTGGTAGCATAGTGGCTAAGGCACTTAACTGCTAACCAGAAGGCTGGCGGTTCAAACCCACCAGCCACTCCTCAGAAGGAAGATGGGGCAATCTACTTCTGTAGTGATACTGCCTCGGAAACCCAAGGATGGGCCGCTATGAGTTGGGTCCGACTCGATGGCACATAACAACAACAACAGCTATCAAATTGAGTCTGACTCATAGTGACCCACTTTGGATTTCTGAAGTGATAAATCTTTATGGAAATAGATTGCCCAGTCTTCCTTCCATGGGGTGGCTGTTGTGTTTGAACGACCAGCCTTCTGGTTAGAAGTAAAATGCCTTAGTAGGTATATAGATATTATCCTATTACTGACAGCATTTTACTTTAGGATATCACTTGAAAAGTTCTTTTTGATTATGAATATAATACAATTCCTCTTCAATTTATCCATCCCAGCATAGTAGACCATGGAATTTTTCAATTCATAGTAACCAATACCAGTCCATTTTAGCTCACTGATGCCTAGGATATTAATCTTTATGCATTTCATTTCGTTTTTGAAGACTTCCAATTTTCTTTGATTTATACTTCATACATTGCGTATTTCAATTACTAATGGATAGTCATAGTTGTTTCTTCTCATTTTAAGTGATTCCACTTCACTAATAAAAATGCCAAAAGCTTTACCTCACCCACATTAAGGATGAGTCTACTTTAAAGAGACAACTCTTCTCCAGACATATTTTGAGTACCTTCCAACCTGAAGGGCTCATCTTCTGGCACTATATCAGATAATATTCCACTGTTCATCTGTAAGGTTTTCACTGACCAGTCTTAGAATTAGTCCACTAGGTTTTTCTTAGTCTGGAAACTCCAGTGAAATCTGTCCACCATGGGTATCCCTGCAGGTAATTGAAATACCAGTGCCATAGTTTCCAGCACCATAGCAACATACAAGCCACCACCATATAACAAACTGACAGACAAGTGATTGGCATACAAATGATGAAAATGACACGCAAAATGGTAAGTAGGACTTAAACACTAATAAATCTTTCTAATCCTTAAAATTAAGTGTTTCTCTGGTAGCCAGAATTCCAAGGTAGCTTCCAAGATTTCTATCCCTTAGTGTACGTACCCTATATAATGCTCTCTACTGGAGAGTAGAGTGCTTTTGAATGTGATGGAATAGTCATATTTTGATTAAGTTACATTATATAATGAATGTGATAAGATAGTCCTATTTTGCTAATGTTGCCATCAATGCAAATTGCTTGAGAATGACATGGGGAAACATGGAAAGAAACCACATCTGTGAAGCATCTCCATTTTACGTGCAGTCAGTTTGTGACCTTGATCTAATTCCATGATGAGCAACAATTTTCTGTGAAACAATCCAGTATTAGATCTGTCAGACTCTCACTTATAATTTTAGTCTTCAATCTTCTTACTAAATAAATATACAGAATATTCCACCAATACAGGAGGAGTTGGAGAATTGTAGTCAAACTTGAAATAATTAATTTATTTCCCAGTATATCAGACTTTATAAGCAGAAAATGAGTCTGTATATCAAAGGCAAATCTGATATTTTTGTTCAATACTTTCATAGAGTGGTGCAATGGCTAAACATTTAGTTGCTAAACAAATCGCTGGCCATGTGAACCCACAAGCCACATCACAGGAGAAAGATGTAACAGCTTGTTTCCATATAGTTTTATAAAAACCCTGTTGGAAAGTCCTAAACTTTGTCCTATAGGGTCTTTGTGAGTCAGAATTGACTCCACAGCAATGGGTGGAATCACTGGCATATACTTTAAGTTAACTATTGGGAATTCAAAAGTATTGAACTCAACTTTTGCTCTTACATTACTATATTCTATTATCTACTGTCTATTACTCAATTTCTAATTCATTTTATCCCAGTTATGAAGCAATGGAAAATTGTACAATTTCTATTAAGGAGACCACAAGATTGGAATAGATTTTAAAAATGATCTATGTTAAATTTGGTCCCTACCTTCCCACTGCCACTGTGTTGGATGTTTAAACTCCTGTTTAATGTCATTGGCAAATTGAACTCATACTTCATGAAAACCTGAAAAGATTGAAAATACTATAAAATATTCAGCTGCTAAACAGAAGATTGGAGGTTCAAACCCATCAGCCATTCTGCGGGAAGATCTAGTGGTATGCTTCCACAAAAAAATTAGTTTTGAAAACCATATGTGGCAATTCTAATCCTATCAGGTCACCATGATTCTAAATCAACTCAATAAGTGTTTTTTTTTTTTTTTTTTTCTCTTATAAGGAAACTGATTTCATTATATATAAATATATATTTCCTTTTATTAAATACAAATCATACTATTTTTATGATTTTGACTCATTGATTTTATATTCAACTCTAGCAGCTAAATATCATCCATACTCTAGTTATTCAAATAGTTTAAGATCACTATAGTGACCTCATTAGACTCAGATTACCCACTGTTAGTTTTCTGGCCCCTTTAATGAATCATAAAAGAATATAGTGCTGAGATATCTCCATCTTCTCAATATCTGTAAATATTTTCTCAACAATGTAGTATTTAAAACAGATATAGAACTCATTTCCAGTTGTCTAGTCCTAAGAGTTCAGTGTGAATTAAGTGATCTTTTCCTTAGAATCAAAACATAAGCTTTTGTTATGCTGTTACATCATATTTAACTTTGTTCCATGAAAATATTAAGCCATTTTCAAAACTGGTTTGGTTTTAAGATAGTGCAAGGAATAGGTAGAGTATTTGATCATAAATAATTAACATTTATTTTTATAAAATTTGTTGTTGTTGTTGTTATGTGCCGTTGAGTCGGACCCGACTCATAGTGACCCCTCCTTGGGTTTCCGAGGCAGTATCACTATGGAAGTAGATTGCCCCATCTTCCTTCCAAGGAGTGGCTGGTGGGTTTGAACCGCCAGCCTTCTGGTTAGCAGTCAAGTGCCTTAGCCACTATGCTACCAGAGCTCCCTTATAAAATATAGTTTATTAAATTCTACCTACTGTATTTGGACCAGATTAATTGGACTTCATCATCCAATGCTTTTGTGTCTATTTTCAGCTTTTGGCTATCTATGAATCTGATCATTAAGCCATCACTGGCCTTTGCTAGTGCATGAATATAAATGTACAAAAAGCTAGAATTGAGGGTGGAGACTTGGAACACACCAAGATGGATCATGTACCAGGTTGAAATTAACTTATATGGACACCTTTTTTTTTTTCCTACAAATCAATTAGTCCCCTAGAGTTTAATCTCAAAATAATACAATGCATATCTTCATATTTGTACATAAGGGCTCCATGTGAAGCCTGGAAAAAAGCTGTATTTATCTTGGCAGACTGTATAAACAAGTCAGCTACAATTTGCCTTATCTTCTTTTTTAAGTAAAAGTAGCATTTAAGGAAACAGAGAGAATTCTGGAGCCAGCTGTTTTGCATTAAACCCAATGATTACTTTTTCAAAGTTCATCTAATACAGAAAAGGTGATGATGATGATGATGATGATGATGATGATGATGATTGTTCTGGTTACCTAGTGCCACTCTAACAGAAAATATAGCACAAATGGGATGACCTTAACAAACAGGAGTTTATTCTCTTACAGTATGGAAGCTTTAAGTCCAAGTTCAAAGTGCCAGGCACTAGGGGCTGGGTGAAAGCCCCTCAACCTTAGGTTCTAGCTCTGCCTCCTGTTCCTGGCCCACTGGAACTAGAGATGTTTCTTCACTCAGACAGCTGCTGGCTGTTGAGGCTGACAAACCCAAGGTTGACAAATAAAAAGGCACAGTCTTGATGTTACCAAACCACACAGCTGGCCATTAATTTAAGTTCATTGAAAGTCCCAAGGTCAGCATAGCATAGCAGGCTGCTGAACAACAACATGGGTACATGCAGTGTCCAAAGGTGCCATAAGCTAGAGACCATTCCCCAAAGCTTCAGCTTATATACAGGAGGCAGACCACATTCTCTAAGGCAGCTACTCAGCTGCTCAAAGTAGATTCCACCATGGAGTTGATTACCAGTCTCATCACGGGGAATAACTACCACCGGCTGCCCAGACACTCAACCTGGCCCAGCCAAGTTGACCTACAGATTTAACTACCATGATGATGATGATGAAGAAAAAAGCATCAAATGATGACAAAGGTGATGATGATAATAAAAGTTCATTGTGATCATTTGTACTTAACTGTAATTTGTTAAATTCAACAGGTCCTCATTCAGAATCACCGTGTTGAACAGAAAAACAAAAAATACTCATAACCCCCACTCTCCTCATGATCCTTACACAAACAGTGATAATGAAGTATGAAACATTGTAACACATGTTATCTATCTTGCCAATTGTGAAATCAAACTTTCTGTCAAGATTTGGAAAAACTAATAGTTTAAGATAGACCATTTCTATGTGATATTCTGCCATAGGTCACCCACCCTAGTCATGTTATTCTTGTTCCATTTTGTGAAATTAGATTGACGTGACAATTTTCCTATCCTTTTCTTTTCACTAAATCTCTTCAGAGATGACCAATATTGATTTTACAATCTTATCTGCAAATTCTCTCAATAATCTGAGTGTAACACTTAGTGGCAAAGACACTTTAATTAATCTGTGCCAAATATAGACTCTCTTATTCTTTTCTGGAAATTTTTAGGTTTTTAAGATTTTCTTGCAAACATATTTTATCTTTGCATGTTTTAAAATAATTATTCTTAATAAAAAATAATGAAGCAACATAGACTATGAATAGATTTTATATTACTGCTTTCTCAATGTTAATTAAGCCACCCACCATAAGCAACATTATAAAAGGCCTTTAGTTTTCCTTAAAAAAAAAGAAAAAAACTAAACCCACTGCCATGGAGTTGATTCTAACTCATAGTGACCCTCACTGGGTTTCAAAGGCTGTGAATCTTTATGGAAGTAGATTGCCTCATCTTCCCCTTGCAAAGCAGCTGGTAGGTTTGAACCTCTGACCTTCTGGTTAGCAGCCAAATGTTTTACTCACTATGCCACCAGAGCTTCTTTTAAGTTACCTTAGTGGGTCTTTATTGAAAACAATATTTTGTTCTTTTTTATTATTCCATTATAAATAAATTTAAAAAGCTGCTATTACTTTATATTAATCCTAGGTTGGGATCTCCCTTGATGGCTGTGACTACTCCATTTGGATGTATTTTTTTTCTTCTTATATTACTAATGCCCCATTAGAGCTTATTTGAATGAGAGAGAATTTGTACATGTATATGTTTTTCTTTTTTTTTTCCTTTTAAGATAGCAATTTGTCCAAAAATATAAACTTATTATATAAAATTTAGGGAAAAAAAAAAAAGGCAAAGCGGGCAAATAAATCATTTCTCTCATTAGTCAGATATGCTCCAATTCTGCCCACATTATGGTAACAATCTTACCAGTTAATTTCCTGGACTTTGTTATTTATGTAATTGTTATTCACAAAGCAATTTCCTAATTGTTGTTGTTGTAAGATGCTTCAAGTTGGCTCCTACTCATAGGGGACACTACATACATAAAACAGGACAATGTGTCGCTGGTCCTGCATCATCCTCACAGTGGTTAGGTTTGAGCCCATTGTTGCAGCCCTGTGCCAATTCATCTCTCTGAAGATCTTGATTTTTGCTTACCTTCTCCTTTACCAAGCATGTCATTTTTCTCCTGGAACTGCTCCCTCCTGATAACATGTCCAAAGTACTTTAGAAGAAGGCTTGCATTGTCACTCCTAAGGAGAATTCTGGCTGTACGTCTTCCAAGACAGATTTATTAGTTCCTCAGGCAGTCCATGTTATATCTAATATCCTTTGCCAATATCATAATTCAAATGCATCAATTCTTCTTTCTTCTTTTTTCATTGTCCCATTTTTGCATACTCATGATGCAATTAAAATACCAGGATTTGGGATAGATGCACCAGTAATCAAAGTCAAATATTTGCTTTTTGAGATTTTAAAGAGTTCTTTTGCAACAGATTTGCCACATTTTGTTGGATTATCTTTCTTTGAAAGGGCTTCAAATATGTATTTCATCCAGTTGGTTGGTCAGGCAGCTGTCTGTCAAATACTTGACATAGATGAATGAGCTTTTCCAGCATTGCATTCATTTGTGGAAGCTTCTCAGTTGGTATTTTGTCAGTTCCTGAGTCTTGTTTTTTTTGCCTTCAGTGCAGCTTGGACTTCTTCTCTCAGTGGCATCAGTTCTTGATCATATACTGTGTGACAAGGTGCAATATGGGCCAATTCTTTCTTGTACGATGACTCTGTGTACTCCTTCTATCTCCCCTCTGTCCTTCCTGTATCATTCAGTACTTTGACCATAGAATATTTCATTCAACATTGCAATTCAAAGCTTGAAATTTTTCTTCGTTTCTTTCAGCTTGATAAATGCTGAGTATGCTCTTCTCTTTTGATCTTCTAACTCCTGGTCTTCGCACATTTCATTATAATACTTTACCTTGTCTTCTCTAACTACCCTTTGAAATTTACCATTCAGCTTTTTAACTTTGTCATTTTTTCTATTCGCTTTATCTACACTTCATTTAAAGAGCAAATTTCAGAGTCTCTTCTGACTTCCTTTCTGGTCTTTTCTTTCCTTCCTGTCTTTTTAATGGCCTTTTGCTTTCTTCATGTACTATATCCTGGACATTACGCTACAGCCCTTTCATCTTTGTTCATTAGTGTTCACTGCATCAAATCTATTTTAAGGTGGTCTCTAAATGTGGGTGGGATATATTTAAGGATATACTTTGACTCTAGTGGATTTGTTTTAATTTTCCATAGATTTAGCTTGAACTTGCACATGAGCAGTTAATGGTGCATTCCACAGTTGGGCCTTGGCCGTGTCCTGGCTGATGCTTTTATGCATCTATATTGTCTCTTTCTACAAATGTAATAGATATTTGTGTATTCCATCCAGTGAGGTCTATGAGTATAGTTACTCTTTATGTTGTAGGAAAAAAAAAAAAAAAAAAAACTATTTCCAATGAATAAGCTGTTGGACAGACAGAAATCTGACATGGCGTCTTAAGCACCAAGGCTGTATTTTCCAACTACAGATACTGTTTCTTTGTT
>NW_006921748.1:218162-220587 GCF_000298275.1 Orycteropus afer afer
GATTGTTCAATCCAAAATGCCCAATTCCAGTCCATTTTGGCTCATTAAAGCCTATGATAACATACCCTGTTGACATAATGGTTAAGCACTCTGCTGTTAGTAGAAAGGTCAGTGGTTCAAACTCACCAGTCACTTTTTCAGGAGACAAAACCTGACCATCCACTCCCATAAAGACTTCAGCCTAGGAAATACTATGTGGCAGTTCTATTGTGAAATGCAGGGTTGCTATGAGTTGTAATTGACTTGATGGTACACAGCAATAAAAATGTCTAAGATATTGATCTTCAAACATTACATCATTTTTGACAACTTCTAATTTTTCAAGATTCATATTTTATCCATTTTAAGTTCCTATTACTAACAGAGCACAATTCATCTGTCAGCATGCCATACCATGGTGGCTTGCATTTTACTGTGATGCTGCAAGCTATGCCACTGGTATTTCAGATATCAGCATCGCTCATGATGGACAAATTACAGTGGAGCTTCCAGACAATGACAGATTAGGAAGGAGGATGTGATGGTCTACTTCTGAGAAAAACAACCACTGAAAAACTATTATAACTATCTCCGAAGCATTGGGCCAGAAGGTGAGCTTCTCAGGTTGGAAAACACACAAAATATCACTGTGGAAGGGCCTGCCTTCTCAAAGTAGAGTACACCTGAATGATGTGAATGTAATAAAGATTTCAGGACTTTCAGTTCCTGATGTGGCAGGGCTCAAAATGAGAAGAAAAAGCTGTGAATGTGCATTAATAATCAGAACATGGGATGTATGAAGTATGAGTCTAGGAAAACTGGAAGTTATCAAAAGTGAAATGGATTTCATAAAGATTGATGTCCTAGGCACTATAAAGCTGAAATGGGATGTGGAATTGAATGGGAAAATGATAAGGTCTACAATGCTAGGAATGAGAAATTCAGGAGGAATGGCATCCCATTCATCATCAAAAAGAACACTTCAAGATCTATCTTGAAGTGCAACACTGTCAGTGATAGGGTAATATCCATATACATACAAGGAAGACCAATTATTATGTCTAGTATTCAAATTTATATAACCATTTAAGCAAAAGATGAAGTAATTGGAGATTTTTTAACAATTTCTATAGTCTGAAATTTATCAGACATACAAACAAGATGCATCAGTAATTACTGGTCATTGGAATGTGAAAGTTGGAAGCAAAAAAACAAAGCATCAGTACTTGAAAAATATGGTCTTGGTAATAGAAATGATGCAAGAAATCACATGCTAGAATTTTGCAAGATGAAAGACTTAGTCACTGCAAATACATTTTTTTCAATAACATAAACAGTGACTACACACATAGACCCCTCACCAGATGGAATACACAGAAATCAAATCAATTACATCTGTGGAAAGAGATGATGAAGAAACTTAATATCATCAGTCAGAACAAGGCCAGTGGCATACAAACTGTGGAATAGACCATCAATTGTTCATGTGCAAGTTGAAGTTGAAGCTGAAGAAAATTAAAACAATCCACAGGAGCCAAAATACAAACTTGAGTATATCACACCTGAATTTAGAGACCAGCCAAAGGATAGATTTGATGGAGTAAGCACCAATGATGGAAGACAGAAGATCTGTGGGAAGACATCAATGATAGCATACACTAAGAGAGCAAAAGGTCATTAAAAAGACAGGAAAGAAAAGACAAAAATGGGTACCAGAAGAGACTCTGAAATTTGCTCTTCACTAGAGAAATGCTAAAACAAACAGAAGAAATGATGAAGTTAAAGAGCTGAAAAGCAAATTTTAAAGGGTGGCTTGAGAGGACAAAGTAAAGTATTATAATTAAATATGCAAAGACCTGGAGTTAGAAAATCAAAAAGGAAGATAATTATCATCCTTTTTTCAAGCTAAAATAACTGAAGAAAAAAAATTAAGCCT
The DNA here is from genome assembly GCF_000298275.1 of Orycteropus afer afer. Lineage (NCBI taxonomy): Eukaryota > Metazoa > Chordata > Mammalia > Tubulidentata > Orycteropodidae > Orycteropus > Orycteropus afer. Next base: position 220,078 of record NW_006921748.1, read on the forward strand.
CAAGTTGCAATATTGAATGAGTCTATGAGCAAAATATTGAACAACACATGATGTATCAAAAGATGGAAGAAATATACAGAATCACTGCACCAAAAATGATTTGTCAACATTCTACCATTTCTCTTATTGAAGGAAGAAGTCCTAGCTGCACTGAAGGCATTAGTGTAAAACAAAGTCCAGTAATTGACACAACACTCAATGCGATGCTTCAACACATATATCATACTCAGTTGTTTAAGCCAAGAAATAGGGAAACAGCTACCTGGCCAACTGACTGGAAGATGCCCATATTTGTGCCCATTCCAAAGAAAGATGATCTAGCAAAGTGTAGAAATTATTAGGCAATAACATTAACATTACATGCGAGTAAAATTTTCCTGAAAATAACTAAAGATTTGTTACAGCAGGACACAGACAGGGAACTGCTAGAAGTACAAGCTGGATTCAGAAGAGGATGTGGAATTAGGGATATCATTGCTGATGTCAGTTGGAGCTTGCATGAAAGCACAT
>NW_006921748.1:220852-221790 GCF_000298275.1 Orycteropus afer afer
GAATAAGACTTGAAACACTGACTTACTAATGAAGTAAATGACTTACTTACTTACCACTGACATACTAATCAAAGACTACAGCCTTCAGAATGGATCACACCTCAACATAAAGTAAATAACAGTCCTTACAACTGGACCAATAAGCAACACCACCATACATGGCAAAAAGATGGAAGTTGTCAAGGATTTTATTTTATTGGATCCACCATCAACACCCATAGAATTAGCAGTCAAGAAATTTAAAGACATATTGCATTAGACAAATCTGTTGCAAACACCTCTTTCGAGTGTTAAAGAGCATATATATAACTTTGAAGACTAAGATGTGCCTTACCCAAACCATGGTATGTTTAATCCATATGCATGCAAAAGCAGAACAATGAATAAGGAAGACTGAAGCAGAATTGATGTACTTGAGTGAATATATCATGCACTGACAGAAGAACTAACAAATCTGTCTTGGAAGTGGTTTTGTAGGAATTCTCGTTAGAAGCGAGGAAAGTGTGGGTTCATCTCTTACATTTTTTGGTCATGTTTTCAGGAAAGACTAGTCCCTGGAGAAGGATATCATGTTTGTTAAAGTAGAAGGTCAATGAACAAGAGGAATGCCCTCAACTTGATCCATTGACACAGTGGCAACAATAGGCTGAAGCATAGAAATGATGTGGAAGATGGCTCAGGACTGGGCAATATTTCGTTCTGTTGTATGTACATGGGTCACTATGAATTGGAACTGACTCAACACACCTAACAACAACAATACTAATGGATGGTTGTAGCTTTTCTCATTTTGAACCATGTTACATAAGTAAATGAAGGTCATGAAAGCTTCACTCCATTCTTTAAACCTTTAAGTTCAAGCTTAGTATGATGAAGCAGCTCTTTCCCATTTGTATTTTCAGTGCCTTGAAACTTTGGGGACTCATGTTCCAGCAGTA
>NW_006921748.1:223425-228260 GCF_000298275.1 Orycteropus afer afer
GAAGTAGACTGCCCCTTCTTGACTTAATAAAGGCTGTAAAGTGAAATGTAATGGTGAGTCTACAGGCCAGTTTTCATCCATTGCTACCATGTTCTCCTTTGGTCTCTCATGAACACAGCTGACTATTTCTGTGGCTGTTGTTGTGTGACATCAAGTTGAATTTGACTCATAGCAATCCCATGTTACAGACTAGAACTGTCCTATTGGGTTTTCTTGGTCATAATCTTTAGGAAAGCAGATCACCAGGTATTCTGCTGTGGAACCACTATGAGTTTTATCCACTTACTTTTTGTTTAGCAGTTGAGCACTTGACTGGTGCGCCACCAGAGGTCCTTAGCTCTAAAAAACTGTATAACTTTATGTCCCGATCATATTAAACTGAGTTTGTATATCAATGTGAAACTTAATTTTGTGTAATTACCAGTAATGAACCCACATTTACCTTCTCAACAAAATATTCAGACTCACTTCCCAATCTATTTTGATCAAAATATATCTTCCCCTTTGCCATACTCTAATCGAGAGTCACACATCTGTAAGTAACTCAGATTACAAACATCCTGCAAAAGGAAGAGAGAAGGGAGAGAGAGCAGTTTACCATGTACAAAGTTAAAGAATCACTTCGTCTGATTAGATATTGATCATCTACCTTAATTGTTAACCAAGACTCTAGGTAGGGGGACAGGCAGCATATGTAGTGGGAGAGAATACTGACAGTGTCTTCACCATTCAGTGAGTTTAGGGGAATAATAGACAGCAGCGATACTATCTTTCCTACAGGCCCAAATGAGGGGCATTTTTTAAAAAGCGCATTCAGCCAGCCTCAGGCCATGCAGAGTCCCTTGATATGTTTGTGTAAAACTGTATGGAAGAAGAGGACTTTGGGGGAAGTCAAAATGATCTAATGGCAACTATTCGCTGCATTCTTTTCTCTGATGGTTACTTGAACTAGTGCAATTCAGGTTATGAGCACCTGGAAGGAAATGCCCAGGTAGGCACTTGCCATTGAAATATGGTCAGAGAGTCATTCCTGCATGTAAGTATCACCCTGTTATTTTCTTTAAGGTTTTCAGCCTGAAACCAATCAACCTGAGGCCCAATTGAAAAAGGCATCTTTACAATCACAAGCTGTGGGAAACTTGGTTGGTTCAGTGGGATCTAATTTGTTTTGGGTAAGAAAAAAGATAAAGCAAAAAGGGGAAAAAAGCAAACTTGGAGCAGTGGGGATTAACAGAAGCGAGCTGACTGCATATAGCACGTTTGCGGTAATAAACAACAGTGTTATTAGCGAATATAAAGCCCGTGATAAACAATGCCATGATGTTCCGTTCACCCTAATAGGCAGGAGCACGTAATTGGGACAAATAAAGTGCTAAAACAGTCTCTAACCACCTTTCGGAGCGTCTCTCCGAATGAGTGAATCGCCCCGCATGCTGCACAGCGCAGCGGTAGCCTGGGATACCAGCTTTTGTGTTTCACTAAAAGAATATGCTCCCGTCCTTAATGGAAAACAACAGAAGCTAAAGACAATTGCTGGGGCTGTCAGATCTCCCCCCTCTATTTTTTTTTAAGGTGGTGATGAGTAGACAAGGAGACAATTCCACACATTCATCAAAGCCAGCAGAGAGCTTTTTGGAATACTTTGGCAATTGAAGTCCCAAACACTTCCAGCCACGTGAATGTTTAAATCTAAACTTAGAATTCAGTTATTTCCTGTGGTAATTTCTGCACCTCCACCCTCCCTTGACAGACTGTCTTGTCTCAGCAATGGACTTTTTTTTTTTGAACAAGCTTTTCTTCTCACTCCTCATAAGCAAGGTTGGGCAGTAGTAATACTGCCTTGGAAACCCAAAGGAGGAGTCCCTATGAGTTGGGTCTGACTCCACAGCACATAACAACAACAACAACGATTTCGTTTCCTGTTAGAACATCCCTTCTGAGAGTTTCTGTTCTTCTTTTTGGTTGGTTTGGTTTGCACAGTAGATGGGAGTTTGGCACAGCTTTCTGTGATGGTAAAGAAGAAGTGTTGTTAGTTGTTGTCACATCACACCTTGATTTATGGCAACTCCGTGTACAATTGAAAGAAACACTGCTCTATTTTGAGCTATCCTCATGATTGGTTGTGGGTTGGCCTGTAGCAATCCATAGAATTTTCATTGACACCTTTTTGGAAGTAGATGAGCAGAGTTTTCTTGCTATTCCATGTTCATGTGGAGGCTCCACTGGAGCCTACTCAGCATCACAGCAACACACAAGCCCCTAGTGGCAGACAGGTGGTGGCTACACAGAAGGTGCACTGGCCAGGAGCCAAACCAGGGGCTCTAGCGTGGAAAGCAAGAATTCCACCGCTGAACCACCAATGTCTCTAAACAGAGGTCATAGTTGTCCCAAAATTTATTCTTTCAGCCTCAGCTTCTCTAGTGAGAAATTGTCCCTTTAGAAATGTCATTGGTTTACAACTCCAGACACTGGCTGAAGTAATAAAAATGTCTGAAGCAGCCCTGTAGCATAGTGCCTAAGGCACTTGATTGCTAACCTGAAGGCTGGCAGTTCATACCCACCAGCCACTCCTCAGAAGGAAGATGGGGCAATCTACTTCCATAGTGATACTGCCTCAGAAACCCAAGGAGGGGTCGCTATGAGTCGAGTCCAACTTGACGGCACATAACAACAGCAACCACAAAGCAGCCCTGACTTTAAAAAGGTATGAAAAACTGTGAAGAGATTTAGGCCTGAAGAGCAGGCCAACCTAACTGTACTTGGACAATGAATGAAGTCACACTTGTTCACTGAATAATTCAACAAATATTTATTAAGGGTCTACAGTGTACCAGGTACTCTTTATTCTTATCTTTCCATTATTTTGGGACTCTGTATCATTTTAAGGAGATCTGGTAGCACAGTGCCTATGGCATCAGACTGCTAACTACAAGGTTGGTGGTTCAAACCCACCAGCCACTCCGAGGAAGGAAGACTGGGCAATCTACTTCTGTAAAGATTTAACACCTTGGAAACCCAATGGGGGTCACTATGACTGAAATCAACTCAATAGCAGTGAGTTTTTGTTGTTCTTTTTATCAGTGTAAGGAGCTCTGGTGGTGTAGCAGTTAAGGCATTTAGCTTCTAACAAGAAGACCAGAGGCTCAAACCCACCAGCCACTTTGCAGAAGAAAAGATGAGGTACTCTGCTTCTGTAAAGATTTATAGCCTAGAAATCCCAGTGAGAGTTGCTCTGAGTCAGAATTATGAAATAGATGAACATCGACCAATTCATTTTGTACAGTGATTCTGTGTATTCTTTCCATCTTCTTTTAATGCTTCCTGCATCATTCAATATTTTGCCCATAGACTCTTTAAATATTGCAACTTGAAGCTTGAATGTTTTCTTCAGTTCTTTCAGCTTGAGAAATGTCTAGTGTGTTCTTTCTTTTTGGTTTTCTAACTCCAGGTCTTTGCACATTTCATTATAATAATTGACTTTGTCTTCTAAAACCACTCTTTGAAATCTTCTGTTCAGTTCTTTTATCTTTTATCTTGTCATTTCTTCCATTTGCCTTAGTTGCTCTCTGTTCAGAGTTTCTTTTGACATCTCTTTGGTCTTTTCTTCCTTTGCTGTCTTTTTAATAATCTTTTGCTTTCTTCATGGATGATGTTCTTGATGTCATCCCACAATTTGTCTTGTTTTTCATTATTGGTGTTCAATGCATGAAATCATGAAATCTGTTCTTCAGATGGTCTCTAAATTCAGGTGGGATATAATCAAGGTCATATTTTTGCTCTCATGGACTTATTTTAATTTTCTTTAGCTTCAACTTGACCTTGCATAAGACAATTAATGATCTATTCCACAGTTAGCTTCTGGCTTATTTGGCTGAAGATATTGAGCTTCTCCATTGCCTCTTTGCACAGATGCAGTTGATCTGATTCCTGTATATTCCATCGGGCAAGTCTATGTATATAGCCACCATTTATGTTGTTGACAAAGGTATTTGCAATGAATAAGCTGTTGATCTTGCAAAATTCTATCATGAAATTTGTGGCATCTTCTTTGTCACCAAGACCATATTTTCCAACTATCAGTGATTCTTATTCGTTTCCACCTTTCACTTGCTAATCACCAGTAATAATGTATACATCTTAATTACATGTTTGATCAATTTCAGACTGCAGAAGTTGGCAAAAATCCTCAATTTCTTCATCTTTAGCTTTGATGCTTGACATGTAAACTTGAATAATAGTAGTATTAACTGGTTTTCCTTTTATGCATGTGGTTATTATCCTGTCACTGATAGCATTATACTACAGGATGGATCTTGAAACATTCTCTGCAATGGTGAATGCCACACCATTCCTCTTCAATTTCTCATTCCCCAGCATAGTAGATCATATGATTGTCTGATTCAAAATGGTCAAAACCAGTCCATTTCAGTTCACTAATGCCAAGCTGTGGTAGTTAAGTGTATGTGTCAGCTTGGCTGGGCTTGGTTTTGAGTGGCTGAGAAGTGGATGTAGTTATTCACCATGGTGAGATTGGTAATTAACTCCATGGTGGAGTCTACTGGAGCAGCTGAATAGCTGCTTTAGGGATGTGGTCTGCCTCCAGTATGTAAGAGGAAGATTTCCAGCTTTTGGCATGCTTGAATCCTGCATTCAGCTGAGTTGTAGCCTACCATATTGTCTGCCGATCTTGGAACTCTTAATGGACTTACATCAATGGCCTGCTGGGTGGTTTGGTAATGTCATGACTGTGCCTTTTTACTTGTCAACCTTGGGTTTGTCAGCCTCAGCAGCCAGTAGCTGCCTGAGTGAGGAGATGCTGCTATCTTCAGTGGGCC
>NW_006921748.1:229635-239036 GCF_000298275.1 Orycteropus afer afer
TATGTCAAAGCTGGAGAATGAATAAGGAAGAGTGAAGAAGAGTTGATGCTTTTGAGTTGTGGTCTTGGCTAAGGATACAGAAAGTACCACAGACTGCCAGAAGAACAAAGAAATCTGTCCTGTAAGAAGTGCAGCTGGAATGCACTTTGGAAGCAAGAATGGCCAGACTTCATCTCACCTACTTTGGTCATGTCAGAGGGGACTGACTATTCCCTATAGAAGGATATCATGCTTGGTAAAGTGGATGGTCAGTGAAAAAAGGGAAGACCCTCAAAGAGATGGGCTGACACAGTAGTTGCAACAATGGGTTTAGTTATAGCAAGGAATGTGAGGCTGGCACAAAACTGTGCTGTATTGTATGTAGGGTTGCTATGAGTCAGAGCTGACTTGATGGCACTTAATAACAAAAACAAGATTAGTCAGAAGTCACTTGATGGCAGTGAGTATGTCAGTTTAGTGCAGTAGTACTCGAGTAAGTTAAATTAACCCATCTCAAAGGAAAAACATTTATATTTTTCTTTATTAAGTTAAATATTTCACATTTTCAATTTTCCATGTCTACAAATGCACCTTGAGCTACATGGATCAGAATATGGATAAGAAGAATGAAGGAGAAAATTACTGGAGATGAAAACTCATTATAGTTTCACAGGTCCAGTTGCTTTATTCTTGAAAAAGGAGCTGTAACTATAAAATAGACAATTTGGAACTGATTGGCAGGGAACAAGACAAATGCAAATGGGGAATTAAGATATCCAAAGTGGTTTAGGCAATATCCAAACCATAAGTGAATCAAGAGATGAATCACAATGGAAGGATGTTAGATGCTTGATTATTCCAATGGGGATGCATATTTCTCTCTCTGATAATTCAGTGACATTAAGCATTGCCTTAAAAACATAAACATTCATGCATTCATTTAATACATATTATTATTGCTGGAAGTATATGGTATTAAAGAAGGTGAGGTTGTCTTGAATTATTATTTCTTATGAAAAAACATTAATTTCAACTGTATTATAATTATATAGGGAGTAGATGAGACTCATGAAAAAAGAAAAACATTAAAGTATGTTAGGATTATTTGATATGACAAACTATTATTAAATATTTTTATTATTGAGATTTTCCTCATGCTGCAAATCTAAGCTTTCCCTAAAACCCCAATCCCTTCGATAAAAGTCATGTATAACATTTTCTGTATTCTCAGTGCTCTATATAAATTTAAGTGAGCTTATGGTCTTTTAATAGGAGCTCTGGTAGCATAGTGCCTAAGGCACTTGACTGCTAACCAGAAGGCTGGCAGTTCAAACCCACCAGCCGCTCCTTGGAAGGAAGGTTGGGCAATCTACTTCCATAGTGATACTGCCTCGGAAACCCAAGGAGGGGTTGCTATGAGTCAGGGCTGACTTGATGGCACATAACAACAACAACAACAACATGGTCTTTTAATATTATTTTAAAATTTGTGATTCTATTTACGTAGTGAAATATTAAATTCCTTTGAAATAGTATATAATACCAAATTATTTAGCTGTACATATGTATTCAAGTGTTTAGACTATCCTTAAAAAAAAGAAAAAAAAAAAAACATGAAAAGGCAACATAGCACTTGGACTACAGAATCAAATGAAATAATAAGTAACAATGAAATTCAACAGGGTAGAGTTCAAATTGAGATAACTAGGGTTTTAAAAAGGTCTCTGGGTGGCATAAACAGTTCGTGATTGAATACTAACTGAGAGGTTGGTGGTTCCAACCCACCCAGTGGCATCAAGGAAGGAAGGCCTAGCAATCTGCTTCCATAAAGAAAACAGCTAAGAAAATCCTGTTGTTGTTATGTGCCATTGAGTCAGACCTGACTCACAGCGACCCTTCCTTGGGTAGGCAGTATCACTACAGAAGTAGATTGCCCATCCTTCCTTCAGAGGAGTGGCTGGTAGGTTTGAACCGCCAGTCTTCCGGATAGCAGTTAAGTGCATTAGGCACTACGTTACCAGAGCTCCTAAGAAAACCCTATGGTGTTCAATTCTACTCTGTAACACAGGGGATCGCCCTGAGTTGGAATCATCTAAAGGGCAATTGGTAGGTAGGGGGCAGGGAGGGGGCAATTTGTAGTTTGGTAGGGCTTCAAAATCACTTGCATTTGTAAGGGATGATTTATGACCTTCTTTTACCGACAATTGGCTCAACTGAAGGTGGAAATATATGGAGTGGGAATGGGTAAGGGCCTTTGCTAGTGTGGAACTATAGTTTCCTGTTTCCTCAGATTGGCCATTGACTTCACCTCCTTTGTTCTGGCTGGTCCTTTTAGCTTTTGCTGATACCACACCATGAGTCTTGGCGTGCTTTTACTCTTGTATCCTATCTATCTAACCGTTACCATTCTTCAAGGCACTGTGGCTTTTCTTAACCACCTCAGGGTATATGCTGGGCTCGACCTCCTATAGCATTTACTGTCAGCATTACTCATTTGAGGGAGCTCTGTTGGCATAGTGCCTAAGGCATTTGACTGCTGACCAGAAGGCTGGTGGGTTCAAGCCCACCAGCCACTCCTTGGAAGGAAGATGGGGCAATCTACTTGTGTAGAAATATTGCCTCGGAAACCCAAGGAGGGGTCACTATGATGCTGAGAATATATTGTTTTGTGTTATATTTTCATTAGGAGGTCTCTGATTAAATTGTAAACCAAATTTTTCTCCCCTGTTTTTCTACCAGGCACTGTACTTGGTACAATAGAACAAGCACAGAACATTCTCAATGATTGTCTTTTGCTGCTTAGCATTGGAAAATGGACTGTGTACCAATAAACTGCACCTTTTCATGGCTCACTACCCTCTGGTCAGATCTAGCCTTGACCTCAGGCAATGAGGAAGGAGATTTTCTCATTTCATTCCCAGCTCAGTTGTTTGAATTTGATATAAATTGATTGTGAATAGAAGTCATTCCAATCTGACAACTGTCCAGTGTCTTATTTGTGGAAAGAAAAAACGGAAACATGTTGACTGTGTTCCTTTTGCTGATGGGCCACACGATGAAAAGTGAGGCAAACAGAAGGGCCTAACAAAGTCATGAAAATCAAAAGAGTATGACCACCCTGAGCTTGGGGCTGTGCTCAGCTTTGCCAAGAAAGCAAAATGGCATACCCACAGTCCTCTGAAAACCAAGGCAGAGACTCATTCTGACAGGAAAGCAGAAAACCCAATGGTATTTCTGTGTCTTTTTGGCATTAATAGAAGATATTGGTCTCCACAGCTGTCATTGTACCAGCACTTTTCACTGGTACTAAAATTCATCTTCCAATAAGAAATCAGTATCAAAACAATCTACAGATGGAATCTTCCTAGCTGAGTTCATGGATTTTCTCAAGATGTGAATTTATTATTTTATTTTCAGAAATGGAAAGCATGACCTTTCTCCCCCGGCTTCATCTTAAGCATCAAGGATTGGTAAATACATTCTATTTGTTCCCAGATGCTTTATTATTATTACCATATTTCCACAGCAGAAAATATGAAGGGGGAGAAAGAGTGAAAAATAAAATGTAAAAAAAAGGAAAAAGAAAGAAAAATGCAGAATATCAGTCAGGCTTGACGAGGTTCCCCTAAGAATAGATTACCTAGTCTAATGTTGTGGAAAAATGACGGCTATACATCAGCAAAAGAGGTCAGGAAATTAAATTTTATGTGTCTTGCCTGGAAAAAAGAGAGTTGGTCTGAAATATAGAATGCTTCATGGCCTGGTGGAAAATTTGAACATTTCAATTGTGTTTTACAAAGGGAGGAGGGGGAAAAAAAAAAAAAAAAAAAACCTCATGGAAGAAGTGCCTACAAGTGAGGGAACAATGTAGGCCTTCTAAACCATAATGAGACAAAGTCTGTCAAAGACCATGTAACTAACAGGTATCAGGTCCAGTCTTGTGAGGTGATGGGCAGGGAAAGAGCAATGTTTTCGATAGTTCTTGAAACCCAGGGGAGGTTTAAGTTAGAGGCAAAACTGTGGCACTAATTGTAATTCTTTTTAATGCTCCTTCTCAGGGGCAAGACCTTGGCTTGGGTGGCTCATGGAACTGAAGTAATACTGGAAATTCATTTGAAATGTAGTTTTCCTGAAGAGACTTCGTCCTATCCCTCTTCCTAGTGATATATTTTTGCTTTTCTTACTATGTTATTTCCATATGACCCAGACAAAGCCATTCCACATCTGTTTTTGTCAAGGATAACTAATTCACTCATGTCTCTGATGTAATTCACTACTCCCTCTCTACTCAGGGAATCTGCCTGACCAAAAATCTCCACACCCTTGAAGTCTTTTACTCTTTCTACCCATCTATATTTTATTTGTACACTAATATACACTAGTATCTTAATAAAGGTACTGAAAAAACAAACAAAAAAAACAAACAATACCACTTTTCTCTAATCCTGATTTTCCTTCAGTATGCCTAGTTCATTGTGCCCTACACTCGATGACTTAACTTGTTGAAGGAGTAGTGAAGTTTATGGTATGGTATCCACTTTCACATCATTTACAGTTTTTTTTTTTTTTTTTCCTACCAGATTTGTTCAGTCTAACATCTGCTAGTCTCTATCACCAGCCAGTTTAGAAGATAAAGGAAATTTACCTTTCTTAGGTGATCATTACTATTAATCAACACTGGAATCATTTTCCTCTCCTCCTTGACTCTAAGTATTATCACTGCCCCATTCCCTTTGAATTCTCATCCCTAGTCTTTCTTAGCAAGGGAACTTTTCCTATCTTTCCAACTACTCTTCTACCTCTTTTCCTTCTCTTATCCCATAACTATATGCATTTCCCATGATCAACAGCTACCTGTTGCTTTTCTTAAATTCCTGGCACCTCCTTTTCTTATGATGTGTTATTTATTATTGCTAATAAGTTTTATTTCTTGAGAGGTGGTGCAACAAAGAGAGTGGAAGTATCAACATTGGAGACAGTTCATGTCCTGAATTGATGTTTTTTAGCTAAGAAGCTTTAAGCTAGTAACTTAAAATTTTTAACTTCACCTACTAAACAGCAATAGCAAAAGATATTGAGAGGAATAAGTAAGATAATATATAGTAAGCACTCATCATTCGGCCCGAAATATAGTCAACTCATAATAAATTGTCTCATTCTTTTAATTCACACCATCACTCATTCTTGTCCATGCCTTCATCACATTTCTTTTGAGATATTACAATGATCTCTCTATTCATAAAGATGGTCATAGAGATGATATTATTCTCTATGCTCCTATCCTCCATCTCTCTAATCTACTGAATGCTGCAGTTGGGGTTTTCTTCCTGAAGCATTGCTCAAAAATGCCACATCTTGATCCTACTTTTTTTTTTTTTTTCCACTTAAAAACAAGATAAAACAGAATAAAAAACTGCAACTCCCCACTACCAATGGAATAAAGTTTAAATAGCTTAAGATTGAAGACCTCCCTGAAATATGGTGGTATCTTCACGGAAGTAGATTGCTCAGACTTCCTTCCAAGGAGTGGCTGATGGGTTTGAACTACCAACCTTCTGGTTAGCAGTCAAATGCCTTAGGTACTACACCACCAGAGCACCCGGAAATATGGCACCAACTTCAATTCCCTATCCCCTACTTCCATTTGATATAGTCAATATTAAAGTACAATTGGTTTACCCGCTATCCTGTGAACATCCCATGTAAATTTTGAAGCTCATGATTTTATTCATTCTATGTTTTCTTGTTAAAAACCTGCAATATGCAGATGATACAACTTTGCATACTGAAAGTGAAGAGGACTTCAGGCACTCACTGATGAAGATCAAATACTACAGGCTTCAGTATGGACTACATTTCAACATAAATAACAAAAATATTCACAACGGGACCAAGAAACAAGATCATGATAAATGGAAAAAAGATTGAATTTGTCAGGGATTTAATTTTACTTGGATCCATAACCAATGCACATGGAAGCAGCAGTTAAGAGATCAAACAAGGTATTGCACTGGACAAATCTGCTACAAAAGACCTCATTAATGTATTAAAGAACAAAGATGTCACTTTGAAGACTAAGGTGCGCCTTACTCAAGCCAGGATATTTTCAATCACCTCACAGGCATGTGAAAGTTGGGCAGTGCATAAGGATGATCAATGAAGAATTCATGCATTTGAATTATGGTGTTGGCAAAGAATATTGAACATACCATAGACTGCCAGAAGAATGAACAAATCTGCCTTGGAAGAAGTACAGTCAGAGTGTTCCTTAGAAATTAGAATGGCAAGACTTTGCCTCTTGTACTTTGTTCATGTTATCAGGAGTGACTAGCTCCCTAAGAAGGATATCATACTTGGTAAACTAGAGGGTGAGTAAAGAGGAAGAACCTCAGTTAGATGGATTGACACAGTGGCTACAATAATGGGTTCAAGCAAAGCAATAATGGTGAGGATGGCATTGGACAGAGCAGTGTTTCATTCTGTTGTATATAGGGTCACTCTGAGTTGGATCCAATTCCATGGCACCAAGCATCAACAATAACATATCCAATAAAAAATTTTCAGAAGAGGAAAATCAATTCAGGATTGAAGTCTTCCATTAAATGGTGAGATTTTAGCTGGATCCTAAATAAGATTTACGAGCTCTAATGGTGTAGTGGTTAAGCTGCCCAAAAGGTTAGCAGTTTGAGCCCATCGGCTTCTGTACATGAGAAAGATAAGGCAGTCTGCCTCCGTAAAGATTTATAGGCTTGGAAAGTCTATGGAGGAGTTCTACTTAGTCCAATAGTGTTGCTACTATTTTGAATTGACTCATTGGCAATGGGTTTGTTTTTTATAGGATTAGATAAGTAAAGAGGAAGGAGGAAGCCCTTCTAGAAGATACTGAACAAAGAATATGAAGCGTCCAGGTCATGAATAAAAATATCAGGACAGAATTATTGTAATATGCTGATAAATAAGGTCAAATGCCATATCGACAGCAATTTTATGAATCAGTTTGAATGTTGGTACAGAAGTTGGGTTCCACAGAGTTGACAATAGAAAGTTACCAAGAATTCTTATGAAAAAGATGAGTTCATCTCCATGATACAGATATGGGTTATAATTATTAACCTAATATCCATTCTCTCCTTCCTTTTGACAAGATCTCCAAATCTATTGGGATATTAAATGTGGACAACTAAACCATAATACACTTCTAAGTCCTCTTCCAAATAGAAGTGAACATTTGACTCATTTCAGGTAAGGAATGTAAGCAGATGTTGTTGAAGGAGTTTAATACAGGAGTCCAAATAGTCACATCTTGGAGTATCTGGTTTATAGAGAATAGAGGGTTATAGAAGTGTTTCATAATAATACAGCCAGAATACTGGGTATGAACAAAATTTAAAGGTTTGGCAAAGGCAAAGGTGCCTGTGAAAGAACAAATAAGCATGTGGCAAAATAGATTAACAATCAGAATAGAATGTTACCACCTAGTCAGAAAAGAAGACTGCATTAGTTAAGTGAACAGTGTTGAATGTTCTCAATTGTCATGGAGGACAAGAAGATATTAGATGTCCCCAAAATTCCATCCAGAGCAGAAGAAATATCCATCTTGACCTCTAAAATCAGGGTTTCTAGATCCATAGAAATAAATGAAATTTTCTTATATTAAATCATAGATTGCTAAATAAGGATAAAATTAGGACTTGATTAAAAAAAAAAAAAAAGAGAGACAATAGATGAATACCATGCAAGGAATTAAATACATAACTCTACAGAAGCCCAGGAACTCTGGTAGCATAGTGCCTAAGACACTTGACTACTAATCAGAAGGCTGGAGGTTCAAACCCACCAGCCATTCCTCAGAAGAAAGGTTGGGCAATCTACTTCCATAGTGATACCGCCTTGGAAACCCAAGGAGGGGTCGCTATGAGTTGGGTCTGACTCGATGGCACATAACAGCAACAACAACAACAAAGAAGTTCTGAGAGTGAGCCCAGACTGGGCACCAAATTTCGGGATTTGAAATTTGAATTGTTCTTCTAAAAGCATGAAAGAGATATGTTTAATTGGAAAAAAATGAAGTCTTCAACTCCATGAAATACATATTTTTTTTTTGTACTTACTGTGTGTAGGAACTATCGTGGAATTGAGGATACAGAAATGGAAAGAACATACTGCTTTACATTTGTTGTTGCTGTTATTGTTTTTTAGGGGCTATAAAGTTGGTTCCAACTTATAGCAACCCTATGTACATAGGGTTGTACTCTTGCATCCACTGTGTCAATCTATCTCATTGAGGATCTGCTCTGTTTTGCTGACTGTCTACTTTACCAAGCAGGATGTCCTTCTGCAGGGATTGGTCCCTCATGATAGCATGTCCAAAGTATGTGAGATGAAGTCTCATCATCTTCACTTATAAGGAGCACTCTGGTTATACTTCTAAGACGGATTTGTATTTTTCTTCTGCAATTCATGTTCAATATTCTTCATCCATCTAGGACCTTAAAATCAAGGGATTATATATGTTAAAGGTTAATATATAATATGAACAATTATTATACTAGGGGAAGTACAATGTACTATGCTTGTCTATACATACACATAAATATATGTATCTTTGATATTCATATCAAATTGATACACAATTATTCACACCTTAAAGACATGCAGATATTTTTCTTGAAACACTTGGTTCAACATAGATATACAAATAGCATATATTTTTATATATCCATAACCCCATAAAACCAAACCCATTGCCACTGAGTCGATTCCATAGCATAGCAACACTATAGGACAGAGTAGAAATACCTCAAAGGGTTTCCAAGATTGTAAATCTTTATGGAAGCAGACTGACTCATCTTCTCCTACACAGCAGCTAGTGGATTTGAACTGCCAACTTATTGTTTAGTAGACAAATGCTTTAACCATTGTGTGATGGCTATACAAACTGAAAAGATAAACATGTATACTTCATATGCAGAGAGTAATTCTAAAGAATAACTGCTCTTCCCAGGATTGTGTCTGGGAAATGATCCAGAGAATCTGTGTTACTTAAACATGTATAGAAACTAGTTATACAGAGAAAGATTTGAGGTCAGTTTAAAAAAAAAAAAAAAAACAGAAATGCTGGCTTTTGTGTGTCATCTCAAGTTGAATGAATTTCTTTTGTAATCATGTCCAAATGGCACAGAGAATCATTTCTCTTTGAATCAACCACCACCTTGTGTTAATCATTGGACATGACTTTAAAAAATGGCAAGAGGATATATATTTCTTGTGAGTTTTTTTTTTTTAATTGGGTAGTAATTGGCAATCAGAGATAGTGATATTTAGCACTGTGTCAAATATGTTTATTTTCTTTATTTAGCTCAAACTTTGTAAAGGTTTTAATTTTATCAAGTCAATAATTATATGTTGTTGTTGTTGTTGTT
>NW_006921748.1:239616-240670 GCF_000298275.1 Orycteropus afer afer
TTTTTTTTTTTTCTGAACACTAAAAATTCAAACAGCCAAAAAGGCAAGAAGGAAATTCCCTCACTAATATCCCTAAGGCTCCAAGATATAATTGAGCTACAACCCATAGCCTACAAATAAATTCCTTTGAGTGTGAAATATGGTATATTGCAAATGTTCTCATTTTCTTACACCTTTTATTTTTTGGAAAGAAAGGGATAATACTGGTTTGTTAACCTGGCATCTCTGCTTTCAGTATTTAATCAAAAGATATTTACTGACTATTTACTATATGTAAGAAACTGAGTTAGATTCTGTGAATTCTAAAAGAGGACAAGGGCCACATTGGCACAAACTGTTTGGTTCCATTGTATTTCCTTAAACCAAGTAAAATAACTGATATTCCCACCCACCTCTGACACAAAACGAAACTCAAAAGTAGTTCTGGGGTATTTCCTCAGCTTTCCTATGAAAGAATTTCATTCTTCATGATTAAGACACATCAATATACACACGACGGATATAGCAATGTGAGAGAGAAAGAGAGAGGAAGGGAGGGAGGGGGAAGACACGGTGAGAGGAAGGGAGGGAGGGATTGTGGAGTGTGAAGCCTGGGTACTAGGATCTTCTTTTCTCTAATAGGAAGAAGATCTGCCTCTTTTTTGCCAACTGTCTTCTTTTCCAAGCATGATGTCCTTCTTCAGGGATTGGTCCCTCAGGTCCAAAGTATATGAGATGAAGTCTCATCATCTTGACTTACAAGGAGTATTCTGGCCATACTTGTTCCAAGACAGATTTGTTCATTCTTTTAGCAATCCATGTTATATTCAATATTCTTCATACATCTAGGAACTTAAAATCAAGGGATTATGTATGTTAAAATTAATATATAATATGAACAATTATTATATTAAGGGAAGTACTAAGATAGAATTTCAAAGAACTTTGCTCTTCATGATTAAGAGACAAGCTTCAATTTTACAATTGTTGTTGTTGTTGTTATGTGCCGTTGAGTCAGCCCTGACTCATAGCGACCCCTCCTTGGGTTTCCGAGGCAGTATCACTACGGAAGTAG
>NW_006921748.1:241587-243504 GCF_000298275.1 Orycteropus afer afer
TCGACGGCAAATAACAACAACAACAACACCAAATCTTATGAACCATGTTATCAACCAAGAGAAAAGTTATTTTCCCTTTGACACAGTCTTCTTGTTGTATTCCTCTTTAAGTTGGGTCTGTGTTTATCAAGAATTTTAGAGAAAAACTAAAACAAAACATGGTTAAATCAGTTATCAAGAGAATTTAGTCAAATGTTTGCTAAGCAGTTGTCCTTTTAAAAAAGATAAATAAATAAATAAATAATTCCCAAATCTGAAATGTTAAGTCTTTATTAAATATGGAGAAGCATGAAAGGACTTCTGGAGGAAAGGTCTCATCATAGAAGCTGGTGATTTTTTGATAAGAAAAACAAAACAAAACAAACAAACAAAAAAAAAACGTTGTAGAAGAAGAAACCAACTCTGAAGCTTTCATTTAGCTAAAGATCTGATTAAGGGCAGAATTTATGTCTCTATACTACGTGAAAGGAGCTCTGGTAGCATAGGACCTAAGGCACTTGACTGCTACCAGAAGCCTGGTGGTTCAAACCCACCAGTCACTCCTTGGAAGGAAGATTGGGCAATCTACTTCCATAGTGATATTGCCTCGGAAACCCAAGGAGGGGTCGCTATGAATCGGGTCTGATTCAATGGCAAGTAACAACAACATACTACGTGAATGTGTTTTATGTCATTTCACAGTCTATCAGAAATGAAAGTCAAGTTCATGAGATTTATATATTGCTGAAATGGAAGATACCATAATATGCATAGTGCCTATAGTTATACATTCTGCCTAGCTGGCTGCAACAGATCCTAGATCAGTGGTTTTGAAGTGAAGTCCACAAGGTCCTGGTGGTGCACAAGCCTCTTCTCAGGGAGTTTGCAGAGTCAAAACTCATTTTGTACTAGTTTTAAGATTCTATTTACCTGTTCCAAAGAACTCTGGTGGTACTGTGATAGAGCACTGGACTGCTAACTAAAAGGTCTGTGGTGCAAACCCACTAACTGCTCCTCAGGAAAAAGATGAGGCAGTCCACTTCCATAAATATTAGCAACATTCGAAACAGAGCAATTCTACTCGATTCTATAAGTTCTCTATGAGTCGGAATTGACTCAATGGCAAAGGACTTGGTTGATATTTATCTTTTTCACTGTGCTATTGACACAAAAGCAATAGTGCATATAACTGCAAAACTGCAATGTCTTATACTCAAAGCAGGAGCACCAAATTATCTTAGAGTTATTAGCAAGGAAAAAAGAAGAGAGAGAGAGAGAGAGAGAGAGAGAGAGAAAGACAACAAAAATAACCAAAAATCCATTTCACTTACAAATATTCTTTACAAAGAAGTAAAAATGATTAATATATTTAAAACTCAACTCTTGAGTATAAATCATTTTACTCTTCTGTGTGTAAAAATTAAAAGCATGAGTACTTTTTGTGTATACCACATATGATGGTTGTCTCAAGGAAAAACACTTGCACTATTGTTTGGGTCTGAAACTAGCCTTTTTTTTTTTTTTTTCCATAATGGAACTACTTTCTCACTTGAAAGAACAACTGACAGCCAAACTATAGGTATTCAGACTTGGGTATTGAGTAGATAGATATTTTCTCAAAAATGAAATATGTGATCCTTTCATTTTAAGGAAAGCAACTGACAGTCTTTTTGCCATTGATCAAATGTGAGCTTTCAAACAAAACTTTAAAATTTGGAAAACTTTTATCTGCCACCATGAGCAGGACAGCTTCTCAATAGTAAAGACTTTTCTGATAAAATCAATGGTGAAATTAATGAATTTGACATTAATAAATAGACATATCAACATTTGGAAGATCTACAAAGCTCAATAAACCCATATTTTCCAAATGACTAATGTGTAATTTTATAAAATTAGGCCCAAGCAAAAGAATTATTCAAAAAAGACTACATATAT
>NW_006921748.1:244169-271254 GCF_000298275.1 Orycteropus afer afer
GAAGTAGATTGCCCAGTCTTCCTTCTGAGGAGTGGCTGGTGGGTTTGAAACCTTCTGGTTAACAGTTAAGTGCCTTAGGCACTATGCTACCAGAGCTCCTAAAGCATTGTAGTGGAATGGAAAGATCATAGCTGTCAAACAGACAGGGAACAGATCTAAACTCCATAACTTATTAGTTGCATGTCCTTGGAAACTTAATGTTGGAAATATAGTTTCCTGAGCAGTAAAATAATTTAAAAAATATTTGCATCATATAGTTTTTACAAGAACTGGAGATAATCTAAATAATGCACCTAGCAAAAAAACAAGCACATGATAGATGTTCAATTAATAATAACATTTGTAATGTTTCTAGTCTTTCTCTTTTTTTTTTTTTTTTTGTTTTAATCTCAGGCTAAATATGGACACATATATGGATGTAAAGTATACAAAATAATACAACTATAAATTACTTTATATTTTTATTTCCTTGAATCATAATCTTGATATATTTGGGAATGTGGGAATAGTATGTGACAATGAGACACTGACAAAAATATAAGTATGTAAGCTAAGAAGTGCTTTAGACCCAAATGTATTAATTATATACAGGAGTTTAGTAGTGCAAATTACAAATAATTTACTATGATTGGTGCTAATCTAGCAGCTGTATATTTTTAGGTCATATTTGCACAGGGACATACGTGGCTGAAGTATAAAATCAATTGAAATGTGACATATTCTAAATTATGCAAAACTGGGAGGATAGTACATTCAACCTCTAGAGCCTGAAAAGTAGTCTCTGCTCCATGATTAAATATTTTAAAATATACAAAAAGTGAAAAAGAAAACAATTAAAGCAACTAAAAAATGGAAGAAATTCAAATCACCATTTATTTCAGTTCCTGGTGGGACAGTCTCCCTGCCTTAGAACTATCACACTCCACATTCAATAACCTCAAAGATGCTGTGAATTCCTCCTCTGGAATACCCTCCTCTTGGCCCTCTCTCCTCCATTATTCCCAAAGCACAATCCCAGTCATAATGCCACCCTACTCAAAAACGTGTCACCTCTATCCAGAACAGACGTCTCCCACATTCTTGCTCCACTTATTTCATAAATCCATAGAAACTACTTAAGTGTCATGACCTTTTCAACACGCTCAAATGGAACTGCTTAAGAGTCTTCCAAATACTGTGCCTACCTCATTTTGAATCTTGTTGTATATTTTTCTTCTATTTAAATTTCCTTTTTCCTACCATCCCCAAATTCCATAGGATGAAGCTCAAACACTATATCTTCCTAAATGATCATTTGTGATATCCAACTTTTCCAGTAAATTAAATATTACCGTTCTGTTCTCTAGTCTCTCATTACACTGTATATGAACAATTTTTATGGCATGTATGTCTTCCTACCATTTGATTATTATTTGAAAAATTTATTCATCCCCTACTCAAGGATAGCCCTGTTTAAACTACCACCATCACTTACCTGGACTAATGGCAACAGCCACCTAATTTGTCTCTATGCATCCATTCCTGGTCCCATTTAATTCATTCCCTACTTAGCAGTGTCTAAGGTACTTGACTGCTAACCAGAAGGCTGGTGGTTCAAACCCACCAGCCACTCCTCGGAAGGAAGGTTGGGCAATCTGCTTCTGTAGTGATACCACCTCAGCAACCCAAGGAAGGGTCGCTATGAGTTGGGTATGACTCGATGGCACATAACAACAACAACAACAATTTCACTTGTAACAAAATCCAAATTTCTTACCAAGGCCTGACCAGTCATGTATGATTGTGATCTGACTCCTGGCTACTTCTCCAATCTCATCATGAGCCACCTTCCTTTGCTTGCTCTACACCACAACCATGCTGAATTTCTTTCAGTTCCTTGAATATTCAAAGCTCTTTCTTTATCTGGAAAGAAAGAATCATCTACTACTTTCTCTGCAGAAGCACTCTTCCCTTCACTCTTCACATAGCTACTCCTCCTCATCCTTAATGCCCCAGCTTTAATGTTAGATCTCCAGATAGGCCTTTCCTGACCCTTCACCCCCTTACTTATCTGTGTCATTATACTTGTTGAACTTATGATCTGCTAAATTATTTCTGTTTACTTGTATTTGTCTGCCTTTCGTAAAGGAATGTAAGGTCAATAAGAATAGGAAACATATGTTTTATCGCTATCACCCAATATAGTGTCTGTTACAGAGTTCAATAAATATCTGTTGAACAAGTAAGAAAGTACAAGTAGCTAAATGGCATCAGCTGGTAGAATTTCACTTTTAGACAATAAGCTCAAAATCTCTTCAGAGTATGACTAACACATGATAAACTATATTTATAAATTTTCTATACACTGACTTCATGAAATAAAAATATTCCTTCTGAAAAATTTTGAAGGAGTCCTGATGGTGCAATGGTTAGGTATATGGCTAATAGCCAAAAGATTTGTAGTTCAATCTCTCCCAGTGGCTCTGTGGAAAAAAGACCTGGTGATCTACTCCCATAGAGATTACATCCTAGAAAACCCTGTGGAGCAGTTGTACTCTGTCACTTGGGGCCCCCATGAGTTGGAATCAACTCAAGGGTACCCAACAACACCAAAAAACATAAAGAAAGGTTAGAATCCTTCAGAATAAATTATGATGTCTCTTTTATATTATTTAATAAATTAGGTACTATTACTAAAATCTAGAAACTACACACCCTGATTTGAGATATAGAGAAAGTGAATTATCTAAATGGTTTGTTCAAAAATAACGAAGAGGAGCAGTCATTAAACCAGTATTATTGGACACTTCTATGAACCAGTCATTCCTCTAGGAATTTGGAAGACATCAGGGACCAAAACAGATGAAGCATTTTGTCTTTCTAGTCTTTATATTCTAGTAGAAAGGAAAGAAAATAAACAATGAGCATAATAAATGAGTATAGTATGGGAAAGAAAATGAACAATGAGGATAATAAATGAGTAGAGTATGTAGTTTATTAGAAAGTGATGAGTACTACTGCTTCTAAGAAGCATTACATAGTTATAATCCACTTTAACTACTTTCTCCCTGCCAGCTACTGTTATTGTTTTGGTTACTAAGGCACCAGACAGGGACAAAATTCCAAATTTTTCACTCCCAGGACAGTTACAAATGTAGAACATGTTAGGAGGTGATCCGGCAGTCCTACAGAATCTACTTAGTAATTTGGAGGTCTTCCTTTTCTATTTAGCTATCTTATTTACTCTTCTTCAGGACTCCAGGGACCCACTGGATCTACAACCAGCACTTGTGAAAGCTCAGTGGTAATAACCCAACTAAGCGTAACAAGGAAGCTAAGGGGCAGCCACTCACTCTTACTTATCATCACTACTTGGTCTTGAAGACAAGGAAGGCCTTGTGACTCACAGAAGTTTAGGAAGACCAAGCACACATGACTCAAATTGGAAGTACCTCAGTGACCTGCCTTCCCTTCCAATATCTACTCATGGCTGAAAGAATTAAAACACAGGAGAGAGCCAGCAGGATGGATAATAGGATTTGGTAATGACTCTTTGTTTCAATAAATTCTTACGAGAGTTCCTGAATTTTAGAAAAAGCACTGTACCAATTGACTTGTTAGCTGATAGAAAATGAATAATAATTAGTTTATAGTAAAATGGCCCATTTCCATGGTGGCTTGTGTGGTGGGATAAAGGAGGGATAATAGGATTTCAGAGGCCAAATTCTTTCAGGTAAATCTATTTGATCACCTCAACAAAGTTTTTAAAGCTCATCTGAGAAGTCTCAGATTTCACCACTCATATTCATTCTTTTGGGCAAAAGATTTTCCTCCTGACCTCTCTTATTTCCTGTCCCAGATAGCACTGCCACAAGTCTCTAACGTATCAGTGCAAATTTATTTGTCCTGTTCCTTTCCTCTATACTTACAAGGTCCCAGGGAGTCCTGCTTTAGAGTAGAAACAAGGTTCTAAGATACTGCAGGGAAACACAGCTAATAATAATGATAATAACAGTTACCTTTTTTCCCCCCCGTTAGCCGTATCACCCATAGGGTGATAATTCTTAAAGTAACATTATCTTGTTAAAATATGAAAATGATATTTTAAGGTAAATATGATCCCAATTTTACAGATTAAAAAAAAGTGAGGTTCAAAAGGGGCAAAGGACATGCTTAATGTTCTATGGATAATTAGTGTAAGAGCCAGAATTTGAATCTGGAGCAGACTGACTGCAAAGGCTATACTGCTTCAGGATATAATGCTGTATTTCTGTAATAAGAAAGTACATGGATTCCAAGTGAGCAAGCCTAGAGCTAAGTAAGACTTAAAGAATTCGAATGATAACAGAACCTAAAAATAAAAATAAAAAACCTCACTGCCGTCAAGTTGGACTCACAGCGATCCCTCCTTGGATTTCCGAGGTGGTATCCCTATGGAAGTAGATTGCCCAATCTTCTTTCCAAGGAGTGGCTGATGTGTTCAAACCACCAGTCTTCTAGTTAGCATTCAATTGCCTTAGGCACTACACCACTAGAGTTCCCATAACAGAACCTAGTAGGATCATATCATTTGAAACTTCACAGGATGGTGCAAAGATTTGTAAAGGTGTTAAGTTATGCACTCTGGACAAGACCCATACATATTTCATTAAACAATTACCCTAAATGTAAGTACATATTATGAACTGTGCTGTAACATAGAAGGATTGCTCCAATGACTCACTAGGAATCTGTGAAATTGACAGTGGCTTTTAGAAAGAAACTATTGTGCCTAACAAAGACAGTTGTGTCTTGATGTGGCAGTGACCAGAGGGATCACTGTTGCTCAGCAATATCCATAGAGCTCAAAGCAGAAATTTAGGACATGCTGGGCATGTAGGAGTATTGTGTAGGTTGCACTCGTCCTTGCAGCAGACATGAAGTACTTAAAAACAATAACAACATGCTCAGAAATGATAGCATGGCCTTGAATACACAGAACAACTGAGTGGTAGCTGATAGGTCTTTTTTTTAAGCAAATGTAAATACTGCAGTGGGATGATCTTAGAAGTATCTGGAATGGTGTTTTTCAGGATGTATCATTAAAAAATATAGTTGAGAACCAGTGAAGACCTGATACCATTAATGTGATTACATTTATAATCACAAACTGGTAAAATGGGGGAAAACACAGATTGCATAGAATTCAAATGGTTAACAGCATCAGATTCTAATAAACTTGTGGCATAGTGCCTCAGGCATTTGACAGCTAACCAGAAAGGCGGTCAGTTCAATCCCACCAGCCACTCCTTGGAAGGTTGGGAAATGTACTTCCATAGAAATACCACCTCAAAAAACCAAGGAGAGGTCGCTCTGAATTGGATTGACTCTTTGGCAGTGAGATTTTTTTGTTGTTGATCAGGAGAATGAAACTCCTGTGTGGTGCAGTTAATGTTCTCTATTATTAACTGAAAGAAGCTCTGGTGGTGTAGTGTCTAAGACATTTGCCTGTTAACCAGAAGATTGGTGGTTCAAATCCACCAGCCACTCTGCAGAATGAAAATTAGTTATCTACTTTCATAAAGATTTACTGCCTTGGAAACCCAGTGGGAGTCACTGTGAATAAGAATCCATTCCATGGCAGTGGGTTTGGTTTGTTATTATTACTATTATTGCTAACTGAAAGGCTGAAGGTTTAAGTCCACCCAGAAGCACCTTGGAAGAAAGGTCCAATGATCTATTTCTGAAAAATCAGCCATGAATACCTACAGATGCACAAATCTGCTCTGACACACATGAGGTTGCTGTGAGTTAGAAATGACCTGTGGCAACTGTTTTTGTAATCAGGAGCAAAGGACAGTTGGTTCCCCTTAACAGTACTAAATGTTACTTCTTTCACTTTCCTTTTGTTGTGATTTTATTTCTGGCTTTCCAATTCTGTTCTAAGCATTGTTTCTCAAAATATAGTATAGCCACTTACTATATGATCAACTGTTGCTGGCTTTGGATTTGAATATATCTAATTTGATTACTTTGTAATATATTTATAATGAACATCATGGAGATTGCATTATTTTCATGATTGTGGAAAGCAAAACCCTACTGCCACTATTTGCCTCCACTTAAGTTTCTGCTACGTGGAAAAAACAATTATCTAACACCATTTGAAAAGTGTTGGACAGTCTTTGTAATAAGCTCCCCAGATCTGCTTTTGTACATCTGTTTAGATAAGATACTGAAACATAAAAGGACTTCATTCATTAATTTCAGGCCAGCCCCAAGTGGGAATGGGAAACATCCTTCCTTGACCTCTTAGTATGAACTCACAATCTGGATCACATTGAAGAGTCACTTGATTTTCCAATGGAAAAGTGCTAATACTTGCACCATGAAGAATTATTTGATGCTGAAATGATATTGGTGGGAAGTCAACTCATATTTCTTCTACTTGAGTTTGTTTTCTGGATCTCCTATATCAAATTGGTTGGTTTCAGACACTGAGCCATGAATCAGTTCACTCTCTGTGAGCAAAGACTAAGACTATCTCAAAGCACTGAGCACAGTGAAAGGCACAAGATAGCTTTGAGGAAAATGCCTGTTGATGAGCTGACTTGGGGAGACAAGAAATAGGAAAAGGACCTAAAATAATTCCTGCTAACATGATTCTGACATGACTTCTTGGTACCAGAAGGACAGCCTGATGCCATTTTACATACCTGCTGTATTTTAGAACTTCCAAAGCATTTTCTAATAAAACTAGCATCTTGATTATTTATAACTATATGTGATAGAACAGGGTAGGTCCACCTTTATAGACATAAGTTAAAGAGCCCTAATGGTACAATGTTTCAGCACTTGGGTACTAACCAAAAGGATGATAGTTTTAACCAACCTAGAAAATCCTATGGAGCACTTCTACTCTCACACGTGGGATTGCTATAAATCAAAATGGACTTGAAGGCACCTAACAACAAAAACAACATAGAAAAATGGAGACAAGAAACTACATTCTTTACTCAATGTGGCACAAATAACAACCTTGTTTTTTCACCCATTGCAGTATATTGCATGTACTGTTTTTGTTCAGTTTGAAAAACATGCCACATTTTCTTCTTACATACTTTCCTGGTTCAAACAACAAATATGAAGTCCTGAAAAATATAGTAAAGTCTGGGAAAAAAAAAAATGAGATGAGCACTGAAGTCTCTAAAGAAACAGGTAGAAATATTTAATATAGATAATTATGCAAACAAGATTTTCACATCCTAAGTTTTAATAAAATTAAGTTTAGCAAAACTCTCTAGGGACCAAGCCCTAAGGAGTTTATCAAGATGAGCATTCAACTGAGGAAAATTGAGCTTAAGGATAAATTGATTTAAGGGTGAAAAACGCAATGCCTATCAGGGATCTATTGGAAAGACATGGACTTATTTTTGGAAAAAAAAAATAGAACATTTGTACACATTCAAGAAGTTCACTTTTTCTTTTTTTTTTTTTAAGCATAGAGATAAAGTTCAACCATGCTAATGAAAAGGGCCAGCTTACAACATGAGTGAGGAGAGACGGACGAAAATGTCTCTTTCTTCAACCTGGGAATATTTTACACTTAGGGCTCAAGTGTAAGATGAATCAAGGTCAAATAAGAGGTGATGAGGTTAGCTATATGTTTGTATGTCTCCCTCTGTGCAGGCATGGTTTTTGAAATTAAAAAAAAAAAGGATTATTTTATTTTAATATTTATTGGTAAAGAAAATGGAAATCTTCTTTCTGGCCATTCCTTGAACCCTGAGAAATTGAATGAAAAATTATGTGCTTGTGAATTTTTCAATTCAGATTTCAGAAATAAATATAGAAAATTTACACCCCACAAAAGAGTGGTTTAATCTTAAGTTGAAATATTTGAAAGGATAACCTCTATGCCACTCTTCTTATCTCTGCATGTATGATATGAAGAAAATATATGATAAATATCAGTATCACCATAAACAATTTTAAAAATAATAAATAATAAATAGGTGATTATTTATGGACTTAGCTATTAATATAAATGTGATATCACAGGAAATCCTTTGATAATTTCCCCTTTCCTTCCACTGGACAGCCAG
The DNA here is from genome assembly GCF_000298275.1 of Orycteropus afer afer. Lineage (NCBI taxonomy): Eukaryota > Metazoa > Chordata > Mammalia > Tubulidentata > Orycteropodidae > Orycteropus > Orycteropus afer. Next base: position 252,233 of record NW_006921748.1, read on the forward strand.
CCTCCACAGCCTAGCATTGCCACACATTCCATCACCTATTCTTAGATTTCCCAGCTTTACTCTCTATTGCTTTCCAGTTTGTACCCTCTCATCAGCCAGACTAAACTATTTACCATTCTCCAAACAAGACTGGCAATTTGAGGATGGCATGCCTTTGAAAAGGGTCATATCTATGCTTTAAAACTCCTTTCTCCCTTCTTTCTTTAACTAAATCTTATTCAAGTCTGCCTTCAAAATTTAATCACCCCAGTCAGTGGTCTTCCTTGATTTTGATAGGCTGGGACAGGTGCGTCCCCTTTGACATAGACTGTTATAAACTTAATATCAGTATTGACTTAGATGTTGGGTTCTCCACTTCATTAAAAACTTCTTGAGGACAGATGTTTTGTTTTATTCTCAGAACTACAGGGCCTAAAACAAAGTCCAGCTCATATGTTATACAATAAAACTTTCTAAGTAAAGGAATTAATGTGATCAGAGAAAATAGAGCCAAGAAGAAGAATACTTTATACTTTCAAATTTTATTTTAGTGGTGAGGTCTTTAGCCTGAGAACAATAAGAAAGGAAGGAAGAAAGAAAAAACATTAATGTACCAAAAAGTTTTGTTGTTGTTGTTGTTGTTATGTGCTGTTGAGTCGGCCCCTTATGAATATGTTATTGTTGTTAGCTTCCATTAAGTTGATTCTGACTCCAAGATGGAGACCCCATCTTTGCGAAGAAAATTGCATGATGACATTTTCAAGGCTATGGACTTTTGGAAGCAGATTGCCAGGCCAGTCTTCTGAGATGTGTCTGCATGGATTCTGACCACTAATATTTCAGCCAGTAGTCAAGCACTTAACCATTTATGCTACGCAGGGATTCCTATAAATAAGATAATTCAGAATAAAAGGGAGAAGAGCCCACTTAGGTGTTGTGGAAGTAGGCAAACAATCTACTCTTTCTCAGAAAAGTTGTTAGAAACCAGAACACGTACAGAGACATGACAGAGGTCTTGGATGGAGAATCTGATATTTCTTGATAATAAAAATGTATTTTTGTATTAGTAAAGTCTGGGAAAAAAAAAATGAGATGAGCACTGAAGTCTCTAAAGAAACTAAATTATTTACTAAATAATAGTAAAACTTTTTAGTTTTAAAGTTTGTACACATATATTATCCCATTTACTACCCAAAAGAACTCTGTGAATTTGGCATGAATTTAATCTTTGTTTTAAAGATGTCAAAGTTGAGACTGAAGTTTAAGTTATTTTACAGAAATACCTTCATAATTTATGGTGGAAAAAAGAACCTAAGCCTTTGCTTCTAACTCCAAGTAAATGTTCTTTCCATTGTCTCCACATCTTCTCAACTGAAGAAAATTCCAGAGAACTCAGAAATAAATGATTTCATTGCAAAAAAATAGGCTTCAAAATCAAAGATCAGGGATTTAGTCCTATTAATAACATAGGCTAGTCTCTTTGGATTGGATTAAGGAATTTTCATTTTATTTACTTAAATAGAATTAGTAGTTTTTCTTCTTATTTTTTAATTATTATTGTGATTTAGGTGAATGTTTACAAAGCAAATTCATTTTCCATACAGCAGTTCATACACATTTTGTCTCATGACATTGATCGCAATTCCCCACAATGTAACAGTTCTCTTCCTACTTCCTCCCTGTAGTTACTTCTTCCCTGTCTTCATCTTTTCTATGCATTCTTTCCCCTCAGCTATCTCCCTATCCAAACACTGCCCTTCTGCTCTCACACAATTGATTACTCTAAGGAGTGTATCTACATAAATGTTCATGCTATATGCCTGTCTATTGTTTGGCTGGAAGCCGCACGAATGAGTTCAATTCCAGACCTGAAGAGTAAGTAGGGACCATAGTCTTGGGGTTTCACCAGGCTCTGTCAGACCAGTAACTTCATCTTTTTTTATGATTTTGAGTTTTGTTCCACATTGTTCTCCTATTCTATCCAGGACCACTAATCTCTTTCTGAGTGGTTGACAGTGGTAGCCAGGCACCATCTAGTTCTGGGCTCATGGTCATATAGGATGAGATTCACATGGTCTACTAGCCCCGTTTACTAATTGTTTCCATGTGTCTTTGGTTTTCTTCATTCCTCTTTGCTCTGGATGAGGAAAGACTCATTGTTGTATCTAGATGGCTACTGGCAACCTTTTAAGACCCCAGCCACTACTCACCAAAGTAGGATGTAGAACAATGTTTTTGTGTAGTATTTTATGCCAATTGAGCTTGATATGCCCTGTGACCATGGTCCCAAGCCCATAGGTCCATGTACTTGCTCCCTCAGAGTAGTTGGCTGTGGCCAAGAAGTATAACTTTGCCCCTTGTTAGCTGTATTTTTTATTTGGACATTCCTACAAAAAAAAAAAAAAAAAAGAATAAAACCAAATTCACTGCCGTGAAGTCAGATCCGACTCATAGTGATCTATCCTTGGCTTTCTGAAGTGGTGTCACTACACAAGTAGATTGCCGAACTTTCCTTCCAAAGAGTGGCTCATGGGTTTGAACCTCCAGCCTTTTGCTTAGCAGTCAAATGTCTTAGGCACTACATTCCTAGAGCGCATAAAAATATGCATGTAGAATTTTTTTTTGTCTGCCAACCTTATATATGGTTATGGGTATTTTCTCTTTTGCCTAGACATACCTGATCATTCAGCCTGTCTGTTTGATCAAAAATTTTTGATATCACAGATATTTAACCATTAAAAAAAAAAAAAAATCACAGTCACCAAGTCGATTTCACTCATAGCAACCCCTCCTTGGATTTCTGAGGTGCTATCTCTATGGAAGTACATTGCCCAATCTTCCTACCAAGGAGTGGATGGTGAGTTTGAACTGCTAACCTTCTGGTTACCAGGCAAATGACTTAGGCACTACACCAGAGCTCCTACATGTGTTACAAATCTCAGTAAAACAGAGAGTGGAGACATTTTTACATCTCTTCTTGTTGTGTCTAACAATTCCCACTAGAGCTTTCATATGTATTGACTATGACAGCAAAATACTAATCAAATAAGTTTACTTTTCTTAATAGTTAGCCTTAGGCAACATAAATGTAATAGTAATAGAAGCTCTCTCTGGCCATGAGCTGGAGTTTAAGACTCTTTCTCTCAAATATATGTGAGAATCAAAGACAAAAGGTGTTGGGAAAAGGTAGAAACATCCAGCTGAAGGGTGAAGCTGACAAGGCCTACCGCCTACCTGAGGTAGGTAAATTGGATATGTTTTTTCCAGCATTGGAACGAGAGTTCTTTCCCATTATATTTATCCTTTAGCATACCTTTTCTTTCTTCCTTTCTTCCTTTCTTTACCATTGAAATGCCAAAATCTAGAGGACTGTAGCCTAAGTCACTAACCATTTACCTCAGAGAACGCTGGGATACTTGTTAAATTGCATATTCTTGAAACCAACTCCACATCGTCTGAGTAGTCTTTTCTGAGCTTGCATTTGGGGGAAAATGTATTTTACAACATGCCCTCTTTTCCTTTACAATCCACCTAAGTTTCCAAGGGACAGTTGGGTCCAAAGACTAGCTAATTAAGGTTTCTTTTGCCTGGTTTTTGTTGGATGCCTTCGAGTGGATTTTGACTCATACCAAGTTCATGTTATAGAGCAGAACTATCCCATAAAGTTTTCTTGGCTGTAATCTTTCAGTTTTTTTTTTTTTTTTTCTCTCCTTTGAAGCCAGTGAGTGGGATCCAACTACTAAACTTTCAGTTAGCAGTCAAGTGCTTAATCATTGTGCCACAGGGTTTCTACCTTTTGCCTTACCTCAGCCCATATATCTCCCTTGTGATTTAATGACTTTTGCCCTAGTGAGTAATTGGTTATGCATTAAGAAATCTTAAGGCCCTACCCTAAGCAATTCCAGTATAGCTAATTCTGAGACATATCTGTCATTCCTTTTTTGTTTTGTTTTGTTTTTCAAATCACAGGAGATATTTGGGGATCAAGAACAATATATTTGGGATCAGCACATATCATTCCAGGTGGCTCAAATAGATCCAGGTTCAATTAGCTAATTTGATGACCTTTGAAATCTAAAATACCTTGGTGAGGATTCAAAATGCACCTTAGCACAATGATGGCAGATTTAATATTCCTCTAGGAGTAGGATCTAAATTATGTTAATAGAAGACATATGTTTTATGCATAAGATTAGTTTGTGCTTCTGGTAGCAGAAAATGAACACTCACTCTAGTGAGGTAATCTTGCTAAAAGAAAACTCTTCTGAAGTGACTGCAAATTTGGTGAAGAGACCAAAGTTGGATTTGAGCTGTCACTCCAGCTCATTCACAGAGCCCACTAAAACTCTATCAACGTCTCCAAAGTCCTTGTAAAACATCACAAGAGATCAAAACTGTGAATAATGTTATAACAAATAAGGGTATGCATATATCTATTTATATTACAACCCTTATTTCTCTAGGATATATACATCATATTGAGATTTTTGGGTTCTATAATATTTCAATTTCTAAATTTTTTAAGGAAATGCTATACCATTTTCCATAGTGGTTGTACCATTCATTCTACAGTCACATCAGCAGTGTATACAAAAAAAAAAAAATCAAACTCACTGCCATTGAGTTGGATCTGACTCATAGAGACCCCTCTTTGGGTTTCTCAGGTTGTATCACTACAGAAGTAGATTGTATCATCTTCCATCAGAGGAGTGGCTGGTGGGTTTGAATTGCCAGCCTTCTGGTTAGCAGTCTCATGCCTTAGGGACTATGCCATCTTTCCACACCCTGGGCAGCATTTGCTATTTTTTGTCTTCATGAGCAACTTACTCCACAGAAGAATTTACCATGAGACCAACAGGGCAACGTTTGCCTGGAAACAAAGCTCAGAAGGCAGTAAGGGGCAGGAAAGAAGAATGAGTGGATATGGGAAACCCAAGGAGGAAATAAGAAGAGTCCTTTTAGATTGAGGGAACTGCAACTAATGTTTACGGGCATCAAAAGCTTGGGCATGTTTTAATGGGATAAAGTATGGAGTTTTTTCAAGGGCTAGAAAAAGAAAACTAAGAGAATAGAAATAAGATGGAGCTGTCAGGTGCAAGGAAGCATCCACATGGGACACCCTCTTTCTGAAATGTGAAACTGGAAAGGAAGCCTGGGCTTCTTTTTCTACCATTCTGTGATGGTTATGTGTCTAGTTGGCTAGGCTATGGTTCTCAGTGGTTTAACAGACATCATGTAATCATTTTTCATTATGTGAACTTATGTGAGTGGCTGACCAGTTGAAAGGGGAGTTTTCTTGAGCATATGGTCTGTCTCCAATATATAAATGGATGTTCTGGCAAAACTCAATCTCTCTCTCTCTCTCTCTCTCTCTCTCTCTCTGTCTGTCTCTCTCTTTCGGTCTTACAGTCTTCTTGTTATCTGACCTCCAGTTCTTGGTTCATAAGCCTGCATGAGCCTCCAGTCTTCTCCACCTACAGATCATGGATTTTCTAGCTCCTGCAACCCCATAAGCCAGAACACATCTTCAACCTACCTCTGGACCCACAGATTTAGAACTTGCTAGCCACACAATAATGTGAGTCATTTCCTTGAAATAAATATCTCTATATACATTTCTATCTCAGAAGGAAGATTGGGCAATCTACTTCCATAGTGATACTGCCTCGGAAATCCAAGGAGGTGTAGCTGTGAGTTGGATCCGTGAGTGTGTGATACATTTATATATACATTACACTGGTTTTGCTCCTTTAGAGAACCCAGATTAAGACACCTTCCTTGGGTGGTTTAATAAGACAAAGTCACAACTTTCAATCCTCAGCCCTGTGACATCTTCTTGACTTACCATTTTAAAAGAAGCTAAATCCTTTATTGTCATTCAGTGTATTTCATGTTTGGACATGACTGGACTCAAGTTATCAGAAGGTTTTCTGACCCATAAATGTCTGTGGCCAAGATAAGGCTCAAGAGACACTCTATTTTCTTTCTTTTTTTTTTTCTTTTCTCACTTCCTCCCTGTAGTTACCTCTTCCCTGTGTCCTTTCTTCCACCCCCATTGCCATCTGAGCAATCTCCCTGTGCAAACACTGCTCTTCTGCCCCCATGTTGCAAGGAGTATATCTACCTAATGTAAACATTCACTCCATATGCCTGTCTATTGTTTTTCTGGAAGCCACAGGAGTGAGTTCAGTTCCAGACCTGAAGGGTAACTAGGGGCCATAGTCACTGGGTTTTCTTTTAGGTTTTCTGGATTATCACGAACTATACATATTATAAAACACAAGGACAATCTTTGCATTTCTCCTTTCTAATAGAACAATTATTTTCAAATATTATACTGCCTCAGAATTTCCTGGAGGGTTTGTTAAAACCCAGGTTGCTGGGCCCCACTCCTAGAGGTTCTGATTCAATGGAGGGCTGAGAACTTGCCTTTCTAGCAAGTTCTCAGTTGCTGCTGCTGATGATCTGTAAACCACATTTTGAGAATCTCTTCAATAGAGTTACTTGGAAGATAATCCTACAGAACAGAACACAGAGGTTCTGCCACATCTGAGTTCCACATAGAGATAAGAAAACTGAGCTTCATAGGCATTTAGTTACCCCCAAACCACTGCCATTGAATTGATTTAGACTCATAATGACCCCCATAGGGTGTCCAAGGCTATAAATCTTTATGGAAGTAGATTGCCTCACTTTCTTCTCAGGGAGCAGCTGGTGGGTTTGAACAGCTGACCTTTGTAGTTAGTTGCCAAATGGATTAGTCACTGCACCACCAGAGCTCCTTTTAGACATTTAGTTACTGCTCACAAATTCACACAGCTATCTTTAACAATATTTCTAATATTTGAATTTAGCATGAACTTATTTTGTTAATCATTGTTCCAAAGACTTTATTGGCATTGTCTCATTTGATCATTGCAATTCTCTGAGGAATAGGCTATTAGAAGCATTTATAGTTAAGGAAACTGAGGCACATAATGCTTATCTAATTTAGTGTCACACAGCTACAAAAAGAAAAGTCTAGAATACAAGTCCAGGAATCTGTTACTATAAATCATACATAAGTTTGAATCACTACACTGTATTGACATTCAGGAAAACCACTATTCCAGCCCTATACATCACAGAGCAAAACATTTTAATACTTGAATAAAAAACTAGAACTGTGACTCTAAATCCAAGCTCTACAGCCTGATGCTTTGATATCACAAAATATTAAATCTATGAGTGTTTTGAAAAGCCAAAATGAAATGAACTAATAATTCTAAAAATGAGATCTATTCACTCTACTGCTTAAAATTCCTCACAATAATAATCTAATAAACAAGCCATCAGACATGCACTGTTCTGGATATCAGGGTGTCCAAGTTATCATATTGACTCTACTCCTAACCAACTTAGCTTACTCATTCAGGAATGGGTGTTTGTAGCACTTGTACAACCACTTGGACAAGAAATGTGTGTATATATATAATATTTTTCATATATGTATGTTTTTGCATATAATATATATGTATGTATATATACATACAAATATGGGAGCTCTGTGACGTAGTGCCTAAGGCATTTGACTGCTAACCAGAAGGCTGGTGGTTCATTCCCACCAGCCACTCCTCGGAAGGTTGGGCAATCTACTTCTGCTGTGATACCACCTTGGAAACCCAATGAGGGACTGCTATGAGTTGGATCTGACTAGATGGCAGTGAGTTTGTTTTTTTGGGTTTTACATATATTTATTCATAAGGTTTTCACTGGCTAATTCTTTGAGCAGTGGACAGTCTCTTCCTTCTTCTGAGCCTGCCTTAGTCTGGAGGCCCCACTGAAACCTGTTCACTGTGGGTAACCCTGATAGGATTTGAAACACCACTGGCATAGCCTCCGGCCTCACAACAACACTCAAGCCACAAGAGTAGGATAAACTGACAGACAAATTTGTCCCCCTAGCTGTTCTAAACTGTTCTGCTCATTTCCTGCTCTCCCCTACCCTGCTTGCTTACCAGCCTGCCCCTGGGACAAACACCCATCTTTGGTGCTTATCTAACTTACTGTCACACAACTAAAAGTAAATACAGATAGATAAATAGATAGCTAGACATACACACACACACACACACACACACACACACAGCTCTGGTGGTGTCATATTTAAGGTATTTGGCTTCTAACCCAATGGTGGTCAAACCCACCAGCTGCTCTCTGGAAAAAAGATGAGGCAATCTGCTTCTGTAACGATTTTCAGCCTTGGATATCCAATGAGGGTTGCTATGAGTTGGAATCAACCTGATGGCTGTGAATTTGGTGTATATATATAGAGAGAGAGAGAGAGAGGAGAGAGAGAGAGAGGGAGGGAGAGAGGGAGGGAGGGAGAGAGGGAGCAAGCATATATGCTATATAAACATATGTATATATATGTATGCATATATGTGCATGTATATATATATATATATACATACATAAATATATATACAGACCTCGATATTGATTATGTTGTTGTTGGTAGATGCTGGTGAGTCAGCTCTGATTCATAGCAACCCTATGTACAACAGAACAAAACACTGCCCGGTCCTGCACCAACCTCACAATCCTTGCTATTCCTTAACCCACCATTGCAGCCACTCGCTTATATCTTAACATAAATAAAACAAAAGTACTCACAACTGGACAAATAAGCCACATCATGATAAATAGAGAAAATATTAAAGTTGTCAAAGATTTTTATTTTACTTGGATCCAAAATCAATACATATGGAAGTAGCAATCAAGAAGTCAAATGTATTGCACTGGACAAATCTTTTAAAAAAGACTTCTTTAATGTGTTAAAAAGCAAAGATGTCACTTTGAGGACTAAGGTGTGCTTGACCCAAGCCATGGTATTTTCACTTGCCTCATATGTACATGAAAGCTGGGCAATGAATAAGGAAGACCAAAAAATAATTGATGCACTTGAATTATGATGCTAGCAAAGAATATTGAATATACCATGGACTCCCAGAAAAATGAACAAATCTGTCTTGGAAGAAGTACAGCCGGAATGCTAGCAAGATGTCATCTCAAGTACTTCAGACATGTTATCAGGAGGGACCAATCCCTGGAGAAAGGCACCTTGCTTAGTAAAACAGAGGGTCAGTGAAAAAGAGGAAACCCTCCATGAGGTAGATTGACACAGGGCTGCAACAATGGGCCAAAACATAGCACTAACTGCAAGGATGGTGCAGGATCGAGCAGCATTTCCTTCTGTTATACATAGGGTCATTATGAGTCAGAACCAACTCAGTGGCACCTAAGACAACAACACAGAGCAAACCAAAACAAATCCACTGCCATCAAGTTGTGTGTAAGTAAATTAAAGTATTTCAAAGTACCTAACTGCATGAAAATGTTAGTTATTCCCTAATGTAACCTTGCTTGCAGTTTCTGGGGATTGTAAGTTAATTTATTCACCATTCCCTAAAATACTAAGGCTTAGGACAGGAGTTATTCATCAAACACAGGGCCATTGCACACAAACTGGCACCCTCTTTTGTTCTCTACAAACTCACTCTGTGTTTGTTTTAATGTTATAGTAGTTTTTTTTTTTTTTTTTTTAATTGGCATAAACTTTATATGATTTATCTGATTCTAGTTTCCCTCATTTTTAATCCTTTCTTCAACTCTGTCACCAGGTTAGTTTTCCTTGATCACTCTTTTCACAATGTTATTCTCTTCCTGGAAAGCTATATTTGCTCTATTTCTTATTATTTGAAATAAGACTCCTTTGTGGTGTCACAGAGACAATCCTACTTCCTAATCCCGATTCCTTTTTTCTGCAGACATAGGGTGACTGTATTTCCCAGGTTCCTTTAGAGTTAGATGTGGCACATGACTGACCTCAGGCAGCAAAATGTGAGGAGAGGTGGTGGATGCCACTTTTAGACCTGACCCATAAGACTTCCTTTGCCTTCTTCTATGCTCTCTCCATGAAATTATCTGTGGCCAAATCCACAGGGTAAATTGTGGACTTGATCAAGAAGATATTGTGTCGCCAGCCCTTGGTGGACCCACCAGATGAATGGAGCCTGGGTTCTTGAACATCTGAGTGGAGCAAAGGCCCACTCCTCCACTGTTGACTCACACTGAACTCAGATATGAGCAAGAAATGGACTTTTGTTTTATTAAGATATAAAGATTAGGGAATTCACCTGAACTGATTAATAGAGTGTATCTTCCCCATTAACTACACCCACTACACCTATTTATACTTTTTTTTTTTTTTTCCTGATCTGCAGTATGAATATTTTTATAAAGATAAATCTGACTTCTTATGGATTAGTTTGTTAGGGCTGTGGTAACAAAGAACCATGAATTGGGTAGCTTTAAAAAAACTTATTCTCTCACAGTTCTGGAATTCTAAAACCAAAATGTCAGCAGCGTCATACTTCCTCTGAATACTTGACAGAAGGAAATTTCCTTGCCTTTCCTGGATTCTGATGGTTGCTGGAAATCTTTGCCATCCCTTGATTGATAGAGATATAAAGCTAACCTCTGCCTCTGTCTTCACATGATTATCTTCTTTTCGTGTATGTTTGACCAAATTTCCTTGTACTCAAAATGAAGTCAGTCCCTGATTTGAGCCCACCTCATCTTAACTTGATTACATTGACCAAGGTCCTATTTCCAAATAAGGCCACCTCACAAATTCCTGGTGGGCATGAATTTTTTTGGGAATATTCTGCTAACCAGAAGGCTGGAAGTTCAAATCCACTGTTCACTCCTCAGAAGGAAGGTTGGGCAATCTACTTCTGTAGTTACACTGCCTTGGAAACTCAAGGAGGGGTCACTATGAGTCGGATCTGACTCGACAGCAGTGAGTTTGATTTGGGTTTATTTTTCAGCCTAGTACATGCTCCCACAGAAACCATATCAATGGCCACACCAGTCTTGGCTGCCATATTTCTTCCACATGGAATTATCTCTATGCATTTCATAGTTCAATGACTACTTCCATATAAACATCTTGCATGAGATCTTAGCTTATTTAAACTCATATGAATCTGATTATTTACTTGATCCATTATTTTTTCCATGAAATGTAAGTAATCAGTTATTGTGTTAAACTGTACCTAAAAATCAATAAAACCCTCATTGATATAAAGGAGTTCAAAATCCAGAGTATCAGATAAGCCAGTGAAGAAGAGTAGAAAGCATTATGATATGGATACACAGTGCTTTTATGAAAGCACATAAGAAAAGCTCATACTCTAGTTTGGATGTAGGTATCAGAGAATGCTATTCAGAGGAATATGCCTCTTGAGCTGAGTAGTTGAATTCTGAGGTATGTGTAAATTAGCAGGTGACATGAAGGAAAAAAGAAAAGAAAAGAAAAGGTATCACATGCCAAAAGAGTAGCATATGCTAAAGTCCAGGGATAGCAGAAAGCAGTCACTAGGAGTAAATTATAGTGTGAGAAGTGGAGGGTACCAGGACTGCATAACTATTCAGTTACTTAACAACCACTACAATTTGCCAGGACCATGTCAAACTCTGAAGATATAATAATGAATAAAATATAATCCTTGTTCTTATGATCTTATTCATACTCTAATTGCAGAGAGGAAAAATAATGACATTACATAGTGAAAATGTTATATTTTCTACAAAGTGCTGTGGGGACTCAGAGGAAACATAGTAGGCATGAAGGAAATGAGAAACTTGAGTTGATGTTTAAAGGAAGAGAAAGATTCCATGAGCAAAGAAAAAAGGCACACACGTTGGGCCAAAGAGGACATGATGGTACAGGCACGGACATTGTAAAAATGCACACTGCATTTGCACATAAGTAAGCAATTTTCTAGGACTGGGACTCACTGCAATGTGACCATGGCAAGAAAAGTGCCAAATGCCAAGATTCTGAAGGTTAATAAAGAATACACCAGACGTTTGGAGTTTGTTGTTCAAGTGATAGAGAATCATTCAGGGACTATGTTATGGATTTTATTGTGTTCCCCCAAAATACGTGTTCTGAATCCTAACCTCCATGCCTGTGGTTATAATGCCATTTGAGAATGGGTTGTCTTTGTTATGTTAATGAGACAAGGTTAGTGTACAGTGTGTCTAGTGTAGAGTGTGTCTGAGTCAACTTCTTACAAGATATAAAAGAAGCAGATTAAGCAAACTGAGATGAGAGAAGATAGACGCCAAGCCACATGAACATCACCAAAAAGCAAGGAACAAGAACATTTTCCCAGAGCCAACAGAGATAGAAAAGCTTGCCCTAGAGCTCGCATCCTGAATTCAGACTTCAAGCCTCTTAAACTGTAAGAAAAGAAATTCCGGTTTGTTACAGCCAGCCACTTGTGCTATTTCTGTTATAGAGCACTAGATAACTAAGACAGACTATAATCAGAAGAGAAATATTATTGGATTTTTGGATTTGAATTCTAGAAAGGTCTTTTTGATAGCAGTGCACAACATGGATAAGAGCAAAGCAGTCTGAAAAGGAGACATTTCGTATCTTGCTACATTCTCATTCACATTATTCCTAGTATAATGGTTTAATATCCTATCTGTTCAACAGCAACCTCAACTCTCTAAAGAAAGGTGATATTGCTTTATACATTTTTTTTTTCTGTAGCACAAAGCACAAAGTAAGGCACATAGTTTTTCAGTAAAATGATACTGATTAAATGTTTGATTAAACTTAACTTTGAGCCTAGACCCCCGCTGAGTGGAGAAAGATTTCATTGCTGCCCTGCAGGAGAGAAACAGCTGTATTTGCCTCCCTTGAATAGATATCTTAACCTGTCCAGAAAGGGGAAATAACTACATCCGTACCAGGGAGGTGTTGGGAAGTTTAATTAGCCAGTGTTTATAATCTTCTTTGAAGCTGAAAAGTGCTAATTATGTTTTTCCCACTTTAAGACTCTGAGTCACATGGACCATATCTTAAGAGCTACTGAATTAGGAAAGTTTTACCTTCACAAATTGAGCTCAGTACATTTTGAAAACACATTTTCTAGCAAGAATGCCTTAGAGCTGACCAAGTCACTCTGTGAAGGTATGAGTTTGAGAGATTTACAGGTGAGTTTATAAGAAAACATGCTGACCCTGTTAATATTATAAAAATTACACGAGGCATCAAGGAAGTGTATTGCTCCACGAGGAGATTCTCTTTTCTCTGAGGGATTGCTTGCTGATTACCTCTGCTACTACCTTGATGGAATCAGGCCCATAGCTCCCCATGTAATTCAAGCATAGACATCTTTAATTCTTTGTAGTTAATCACTATAAGAATAAAACAATGGACAATTTATTAAAAAGAGCTACATGAAGTAATATGCAAATCAAAATAGGACCATCTAAGGGGAGATTTTCATGCCTATTCATGACCACTATCTATGTGAGAGTTTCCTGACTCTATCAAAAAAGACCATCCTATAAACTGTTTTGAACCTGCAAAGCTAAAGGCCTAAAACAGAGATACTGGAGTTTCTTGTCTTGTCAATCAAAATACTGTCTTCAGAACTTTTGTTTCCATTTTGATGACCTGCTTCCTTTTCAGATGATGTACACCAGGAATATTCATTTTCTTCAGAAGAGTACTTGTGCCCTGCTAAAATCTAAGTAGTCTTCTTACCATTGGCTTCAATATGCCAAATATTATAAAACATATTCCAACAAGATCAATATCTATATAAAAGACATATAATGGGCATCAGGTTGCAATGAATAAAGCCAGTGAATCAAGCATTTTGGAAACTGCCTAGAGCATCCTTGTAGTTATTTGTGTCAAAAGCATATCATCTGAAGGCAGCACTTAATAGAAATGGATGCTTACATATTGGAGACAATACCCTAAGGGGGCCAATAACTATGAACAATATTGATGTTATCTACTGATCATCAAATGCCAGTATGTTCTGAGCACTGTGCTATGTGTTTTTCATGTAACACCTTGTTTTATTCTCCTAGCAGTCCTATGGAAATAAATATAATCTGCAATTTAGAGATCATGAAACTGAAAATTGAATGAGTAAGAAACTTGCTCAAGTTAGTAAGTTGAACTTTTACAATTGAATTGTTTGGATCAAAAGTCTGGACAGGGAGAATCCTGGGAAGATGACAATATAATAGGACCATCATTCTGATTCTCCTTCAGAAATACTAGAAATACAACAAAGAAACAGTGCTGGGGAGCAAATAAAGCAATGGGGCATTGCAGAAAAGCAAGAACTGAAGAATCAACAATGAGTTGATACAGTAGGAAAATCACTTCTTCCACTACCCTTGCCCTTCCCCTCAGCCATGTAGGCTGCTGGCTTGTGTGAACAGGGGAAATGATCCCAGAAAAGGAGTCTGGTTTCCTAACCATCACAACCCTTGCCTGTACAAAGAGACAGGATTTCAAGTTTGCTCTAAAATCAAAAAGGAAGACCTCCCTGGGGGTCAGTTTGGAGTGTGTCAGCACTTCCCACACCTGGATATCCTTGGCTGCAAGCCTACTGTGAATTGCTACAGAAGGCCTGTGCAGTGGAGCCTGTTCTCATAGTCAATACTCTACCAGCCTCCATGAGTTCCCCATAGCGTAGGCTTCTGAAACTAACAGGGAAAACCTCTTAGGGAGTCAGTTCGGGAATATTTTCTTGTCCTTCTAGTCAATGTTGAGGACTGCTCACTGAGGCTATTGTGTGCTGGGAAGTAGGCACCTTTAGTGAAGGCTATACCCATAACCAACATACTATAGGGGAGGCTCTGAGAGCAATAAGATAGACCTCCCCAGGGGTCCATTTGGAGTGTTGTAGGATCTTCTTCATCCAGATACTTTTGGCTGCAAGGCTCCTGTGAATTGCCACAAAAGCACTGTGCAGTGGAGTCTGCTCTAATAGTCAGCATTCTGCCTCTCTCCCCACGCACCCTATATGTCTAGGTCTGACCTCTGAGACCAATAAGACAAACTTTCCTGCAGGTCAATTAGGGTTAGTCTGTACCTCTTCCAGTTGATGATGAGAAGTGTTAACTGAAGCTCTTGTGTGCAAGGAAAGGGGAGTCTTGAATTGAGGCCACACTCATAACCAACAATCTACCAAGCAGAATCTAATAGCAACAAGGTAGGCTTCCATGAGGATCTAACAAGAGTGTGACACCCCTATCCTATTGGGTAATTGTTGGTTTCCAAGATGTTGCAAATTTCTACAAAGAGTCCCCTCAGAGGAATATGTTCCCATAGTCAGCACTATACTCCCTCCCTGTGCCTCCCATAACTCAAGCCTCTGAAACCAACAGAACAGACCTACTTGAGTCTGTATGTTCTCTCTTCCAGTAAGCACTGAGGACTGAGGCTACTGTGTACTGGGTTACTGTGTTCTGTGTATTGCCCGAAGCTACTCTGTAGAGGCAACTTAAGTGGAGGCTACATCCACAGCAACATACTACTGGAGAAGCTCTGAAAGCAACAAGGAAGACCTCCTTGTGGGTCCACTCACAGTGTGACAACACTTCTTCAGTAGTAACTGTAGATTGCTTGACTGATACAAACTCCACACATAGCTCTTTACAGTGAAATCAGGAGGTGGGTCACCTAAGTGGAGTCTGCTTCCTAACCACCCCTGGGGCTCTGAAACCAACAAGATAGATCTCTTAGAGGTCCTTCTGGGAAGTACCAGCCTCCCTTCTTCATGAAACAAAGAAAAGTCTTCCTATGCTTTCCCTAAACCCAGCTCAGATATAAGTTGCCCCCATAGAGCAGGAAAAGAAGCATAAGGCAAAACTAAAGGGCAGCACCTGGCCCTGAAAGGGGCTCACTAGGTGTGGGTTTTCCGACTAAAAACATGGTTGTAGAAACAGAAGGAAGAAAATAATAACCAGAGAGGACCATGCCACCTGGTGGACATATTGATTAGTATATATCATATGGCTGATAATGCTCACTGGTAAACAGTCTGACCACAGCAGGTTCCTTGATGTGTTTGGGAGAAATTGAAGGTTGAAACTGAGACCTGGAACTTTTAAATATTAATTAAATAAGGAAGGGAGAAGAAGCTATTACAAAGAGTGAGAGGAAATGGCAAATAAAGCCAAAGGCTCTGCCCACACAATGGCCTTTTGCAGAAAGTAGAGCAGGCAAATACATCGAATACTGAGGAAAACTGTGAAAGTTAACCTCCTTGAAAATTCTAATGCTCCAAGAAAATTTCTAATGCCTCAAGAGATACCCAGAAAAAGAAAAGTAATGTCCCATCCAAATTAAAATGACAAAGGGAATGAAAGAACATCTAGGGATAACCAGCCAATGAAAGAAATGGAAGAATATAATATACCATTAAACATAATCAAATAACTAAGAAAACACTTAAACAGAGCTAAAGAAATAAAGAAAAAATGCAAGAACAAAATAAGGATCTGAAAAAATAGGTATTGCTGTTGAAAGGGTCAGGAACTGAAATGAGAAACAATAGAAGGATTTATCAAAAGATTTAATTGGACAGAAGAAAGAATCAGTGATTTAGAGCATAAGATCATTAAAACTATATATATATATATATATATATATATATATATATATACACACACAGAAGAGCAGCAAGAATGGAGATTAAACAAGATAGAGCAGAGTTTAATGGAATTATGGGAGAAGACAAGTTGGACTGTATGAAGAAGAACATGGCATCAGGATTGGATGAGGACTCATTAAAAACCTGCGATACACAGAGGACACAACTTTGCTCACTGAAAGTGAAGATCACTTGAAGCACTTATTGAAGATTAAAGACTTCAGTCTGCAGTATGGATTACACTTCAACATAAAGAAAATGAAAATCCTCACAAGTGGACCAATAAGCATGCATCACAATAAACGGAGAAAAGATTGAAGTTTTTAAAGATTTTGCATCACTTGATTCCACAGTCAACACCAATGGAAGCAACAGTCAAGACTCCAGATGATGTATTGCACTGGGAAAATCTGCTGCAAAAGACCTCTTTCAAGTGCTGAAGAGCAAAAATGTCTCCTCGAAGACTAAGGTGCACCTAACCCAAGCCATGGTATTTTCAATTACCTAATATGAATGTGAGAGTTGTACAACGAAAAAGGAAGACTGAAGAAGAGTGGATGCTTTTGAGTTGTGGTGTTGGTGAAGAATACTGAAAGTACCATGTGCTGCCAAAAGAATGAACAAACCTCTTCTGGAAGAAGTGCAGCTGGAATGCTTCTTGGAAGCCAGAATGACCAGACTTCTTCTCACTTATTTTGGTGAAGTTGTCAGAAAGGACCATTCCCTGGAGAAGGATATCATGCTTGGTAGTGTGGAAGGTAAGTAAAGAAACCTCCTCGATGAGATGGATTGACACAGTGACTGCCAACAGTGGGCTCACGTATAGCAGGATTGTGAGGCTGGCACAGGACTGGGCGGTGTTTTCTTCTGTTGTATATAGGGTCACTATGAGTTGGAGCCTAAGGCATTTGACTGCTAACCAGAAGCCTGGACATTCAAACCCACCAGCCACTCCTCAGAAGGAAGGTTGGGCAATATACTTTCATAGTGATACCACTTTGGAAACCCAAGGAGGGTTGTTATGAGTTGGAGCTGACTTGACAGCATATAACAACAACAACAACAACATGAGTTGGAGCTGACTCAACGGCACCTAACAACAACAATGATGGGAGAACAAGAGACCTAATATATGAGTTATGAGGGTTCCATGAGAAGATGAGACAGAAAGGGACAGAAAAATTATTGAAGAAATAATAATAGGCAATTTCCCCAATCTGACAAAGGACCTGAATCTACAAATCCAAGAAGCTCACAGAACTTCAAGTAAGATGAACTCAAAGAGATCTACAACACAATTTATCATAGTTAGGCTCTCAAAAAGTAAAGGTAAAAAAAAAGAATCATAAAAGCAGTGAGAAAAAAGCACACATTAACATACAAAGGATCCTCAGTAAGATTAAGGGTCAATTACTCTTTAGAAATATTGGAGGCCAGAAGGTGAAGGGATGATATATTTAAAGTACTGAAACAAAACAAACAAACAAAAAAACCCTCAACTCAGTGAAGAATACTGTACCTACCAAAATTAACCTTCAAGAATGAGGGTGAAATTAAAGCATTATCAGACAAAGAGAAGCTGAGAGAGTTTGTATCCACCAGACCAGACCCAGAAAAAATACTAATGGGAGAGTTCTGTAGATGGAAAGGAAAAAACATTAGTAAGTAATTCAAAGCTATATATGAGGAGAAAGATCCCTAATAAAGGGAAATGAGTAGAGAAGTATAAGAGCTATTAATGAGGTATTTATGCTTGATAATTCTAAATGTTTTATTCATCATTATTTAATAACATTGCTTAATGTCTGTCTGGGTAATGTCTAATCACATATATGTCCATGGTCCATAAAATTTTCTCTTCCTTCCTTCCTCCTTCCTTCTTTCCTTCCTCCTTCCTTCCTTTGTTTTTCTTTTCTTTTAAGGAAAGCAGCTGTCCTTCACTTCACTCCAAACCACTTCACTCCAAAACACTTCATTCCAAAACAACATAATATATATATTCTACTCCAGTGCACATGGACTAGTTCCTACCGTAGAGTACGTGTTAGGTCACAAAGGAAGTCTTGATAAATTTAAAAAGATTGAAATCATACAAAATGCTTTCTCTGACCACAATGGAGTGAAGCTAGAGATTAATAATAGGAAAAAACAAAAACTGGAAAATACACAAATATATGGAAATTAAACAACACATTATTAAACTATGAATAAATCAAGGAAGAAATCAAAAGAATAATCATACATTTCTAAAGTCAAATGAAAATGAAAGAACAACATATCAAAACTTATGGGATACAGCAAAGGAAGTGTGCAAATGGAAACTTTCATATATAAAAACTTTTACATGAATAAATAAGGCAGATACCAAATTATCACTGTAACTTGACAATACCAGGAACTAGAAAGAGAAGAGCAAAGTAAGTCTAAACATACCAGAAGAAAAGAAATAACAAATATCACAGCAGAAATAAATAAAATGAAATAGTAAAACAATAGAGAAAAAAAAATCAATAAAAC
>NW_006921748.1:271549-293697 GCF_000298275.1 Orycteropus afer afer
CTACTACACATTTACAGAAGAATTGACACCAACATTGTTTAAACTCTCCCAACAGATAGAGAAGAAAGGAACACTCTCTAATTTATTCTATGGAGCAAACATAACCCTGATACCCAAACCAGACAAAGATATCTCAAGAAAAGAAAACTGCACACCAATACTCACTGCCTTCGAGTCAGATTGACTCAGAACAACCCCTCATTGGGTTTCGAGGCAGTATCACTACAGAAGTAGATTGCCCAACCTTCCTTCTGAGGAGTAGCTAGTGGATATATCTTATGAATATAGATGTAAACATCCTGAACAAAATACTTTGTTGTTGTTGTTGTTATGTGCCGTCGAGTCAAACCCGACTCATAGCGATCCCTCCTTGGGTTTCCGAGGCAGTATGACTACGGAAGTAGGATTGCCTAACCTTCCTTCCGAGGAGTGGCTGGTGGGTTTGAACCGCCAGCCGTCTGGTTAGCAGGCAAGTGTCTTAGCCACTAATACTAGTGAATAAAATTCAACAGCATATTAAAATAGTCATATGCCATGACCAAGTGGGATTTACTTCAGGAAATTAGGGATGACTGAACATTAGAAAGTCAATAAATGTAACATACCATGTCAACAGAACAAAGGAAAGAATCATATGATCATTTCTATGGATGCAGAAAAAACATTTGCTAAAATCAAAAACCCTTTTTTGATGAAAACTCTAAAGGAAATGGAATAGAAAGAAATTACTTGATATCATTCATGGCATATATAAAAACTCCATAGCCAACATTATACTTAATGAAGAAGGAATGAAGTCAAGAAGAAGATAATTGTGCTCACTCTCACCACTTCTATTCTATATTGTATTAGAAGTCCTAGTCAGAACACTAAGACAAGAAAAAGAAAAAATATATATATACATATATCTGTATCAGAAAAGTAAAATCATCTCTATGTATGGATGATATGATTATATATATAGAAAATTGAAAAAAAATCCACAAGAACATTTCTAGAGCTAAGAGAAAAATTAAACAAATTTGTAAAATACAAGGTCAACAAACAAAATTCAGTTGGCTTTATACACACTAGCAATGAGAAGTATGAAATGGAAACAATGCCATTTACAATACCATCTAAGAGAAAAAATTACTTAGGAATAAATCTAACAAGGGACGTGAAGTATTTCTATAATGCAAACTATAAAATACTGCTGAAAAAATCAAAGAAGATTTAAATAAATTCATGTCCATGAATTGGAAGACTTAACGTCAATACTAACCAAAGTGATGTATAGATTCCACAAAATCCTGATCAAAATTCCAAGAGCCTTCTTTACAGAAATAGAAAAAACAATCCTCAATTTTATATGGAATGGCAATAGGTTTTAATTAGCTGAAACAATGTTGAAAGTGAAGAACAAAGGGGGATGATTCAAACTCCTGATTGTAAAACATGTTGTCCAGTTGCTGTCATAAAAATCTCCTGGTACTGGTACAACTGTAGACACACGAAATAGAATTCAGAGTCCAGAAATAAACCCACACCATATATGGTCAACTGATTTTTGACAAGGATACTAAGTCCATTTGATGGGGAAAGAAGAATTTCTTCAGTAATGTGTTGGAAAATTGCATTTCCACATGCAGAAAAATTAAAGAGTATCCTTGCCTATACACCATATATAAAAACAAATTCAAAATAGACTAAGGACCTAAATGTGCAAATTAAAACCATAAAATTCTTAGAAGAACAAGCAGGTGCAATTCTATCTGAACTAGTTTTCAATAATGGATTATCTAATATAACAACAAAACACAAGCAGCACAAGATAAAATAAATAAATGATATCTTATCAAAATTAAAAACTTTTATTCATCAAAAGACTTTATCAAAAAAAATGGAAAGACAAACTACCAACTGGGAGAATATCTCTGGAAACAATAAATCCAACAAGAATCAATAAGCAAAATATATACAAAGCTTTGACAACTAAACAGCAAAAAGACAACCCAATCATAAAATGGTTGTTGTGTTGTTGTTAGGTGCTGTCGAGTTGTCTCCGACTCATAGCGACACCATGCACAGCAGAATGAAACACTGCCCGTTCCCCCACCAGCTCCCCTGTCCTTGCTATTCTTGAGCCCATCGCTGCAGCCACTGTGCCAATCCATCTCATTAAAGGCCTTCCTCTCTTTCGTCAACCCTCCACCTTACCAAGCATGACATCCTTCTCCAGGGAATGGTCCCTTCTGACTACATGACCAAAGTAGGTGAGACAAAGTCTGGCCATTCTCACTTCCAAGGAACATTCCAGCTTCACTTCCTCTAGGACAGATTTGTTAGTTCTTTTAGCAATCCACAGTACTTTAAGCATTCTTCACCAGCACCACAACTCAAAAGGATCAACTTTTCTTTGGTCTTCTTTATTCATTGTCCAGATCTCACATCCATACAAAGCAACTGAAAATATCATGGCTTACGTCAGGTGCACCTTAGGCCTCAAGGAGACATGCTTACTCCTCAGCACTTGAAAGAGGTTCTTTGTAGCCAACTTGCCCAGTGCTATATGTCGTCTGATGTCCTGACTGCCGCTTCCATTGGCGTCGATTGTAGAACCAAGCAATGTGAAGTCTTTGACAACTTCAATTTTTTCTCCATTTATCGTGATGCTGCTTATTGGTCCAGTTGTAAGGATTTTTGTTTTCTTTATACTGAGATGTAATCAATACTGTGGACTATATTCTTCAGTCTTCATCAGTAAGTACTTCCAGTCATCCCCACTTTCAGCAAGCAAAGTTATGTTGTCAGCATATCACAGATTGTTAATGATTCTTCCTCCAATCCTGATGCTACATTCTTCTTTATAAAATGGTAAAAGGACATAAATAGACTTTTCATCAAAGAGGACATTCCAGTGGGCACTAAACACATGAAAAGATCTTATTAGCCATCAGAGAGATGTGAATCAAAACCACGATGAAATATTATTTCATTCTCAGTAGGATGTCTAAGACTGAAAAAATAACAGAAAATAACAAAGGTTGACAAAGATGTGGGGAATTTGGAACACTTATCTATTGTTCATGGAAATGCAAAATGGTATATCTGTTGTGGAAAACAGCGTGGTTGTTCCTCAACAAACTAAAACCAGAACTACTATATGACCTAGCAATTTCACTCCTATGTATATTCCCAAAAACTTGAAATCAGAGACTCTGACACTTGCATACCAATGTTCATTGCAGCACTACTCAAAATACCCAAAAGGTGGAAACAAGCTAAATGCCCACAGACGTATGAATGAATAAATAAAATACAGTACATACATACAATGGAATACTACTCAGTCAATAAGATAAATGAAGTCTTGATACATGCAACAGTATGAATGGAGCTTGAAGACATGCTGAACAAAATAAACCCATCACATAAGGACAGATACTATATGATCTCACTTACATAATAAAGCACGAAAACACAAATATATACACACCAAACTTTACTGTGGAAATTATTGAACCATATCATTAATGTTATACACAAGTAAAATTTTGCTAAAGATAATTCAAAAATGATTGCAGCAGTGTATTGACAGGGAACTGCGAGAAATTCAGGCTGGATTCAGAACAGGACATGCAACAAGGGATTATCATTTCTGATGTCAGATGGATCTTGGCTGAAAGCAAAGAATCCAGAAAAAACGTCTACTCGTGTTTCATTGACTGTGCAACAACATTCAACAATGTGGATCATAACAAATTACGGATAACATCACAAAGAATGAGTATTCCATAACATCAGACTGTTCTCATGAGGAATTTATGCACAAACCAAGAGGCTGTCATTCAAACAGAACAGGGGGATACTGCATGAATTTAAATCAGGAAGGGTGTGAATTAGGGTTGTATTTTTCACCTGGAACAGCAGAAGAAGGAGAATCAGGAACAGGAAGAAGATAGGAAATGTATGGCTAACTGCCTCCATGAAGAGATAGCTGCCTCCTTTGCCATGAAATGCAAACTGGATGGTGACTGGCTACCACTACTGAATATTTCTATCAAAGATTCTGTAGAAAAATCCTGATCAAAGGGGCAAATGCAGTGAAGAATTTCAAATTCTCATGGATTCCAGATTCCAGATCTATGAGGGCTGAATGTACCTCTGAAACCATTGCCCTGAGATCGTCTTTAAATCTTAAGCTAAAAATATCCCCTAAATCTTCTTAAAACTGAATACTAGTTTAGTTTAACCAGTAACAAATGTCTGCCTTGATTGAGCATTTTGCTTTTTGAGAACTATCTATAGAGGATCAAAGTGACAACAGCAAGTTGAAAGTTTAGATAGGAACCTTATGGGGCAGTGAATTTATGTTAACAAGAGGGGAAAAATTCAGAACATATTTGCACGCCTTGAAGAATGCAGTCACTAAATGGTATATGTAGAAACTGTTGAATTGGTGTATGTTTTGTTGTGTATATTCTCAACAACGACAACAAAAAAGTTTGAACGGTAAGCCATTAATATAATGCATCTCAAATTAAGTCATCCAACCTTATGCTAAGGGTACAAAATGCCATGAATAAACATTTATGTTCCTAAAAGCAACTTAACTTATGGTAAGTGATTTAAAATGTTCAATGGAATTGCATGACAATTTTATCTGGATGCTTCAGATCAAGAACAATTCTTCAAAAATATGATAATTAGATGCTTCTAATGACATACAGGATCTCTGGTGGTGTAGTGTCTAAGGCATTTGACTGCTAACCAGAAGGTTGGCAGTTCAAATCCACCAGCCACTCCTCAGAAGGAAGGTTGGCCAAACTACTTCCATAGTGATACCGCCTTGGAAACCCAAGGAGGGGTTACTGTGAGTCAGATCCGACTCGACAGCAGTGTGTTGTTATGACATACCTCAACCTCTTTTGGATTTTTGTCAACTCCTTTATACTGTTACTCTTGTTGTTGTTACCTGTCATCAAATTAGACCCCAACTAATGGGGACCCTATGAACATAGTGATGCACAGGATTTTTATTGGTAATTTTTTACAGTATATTACTAGTCCCTTTTTCCTAATCTGTCTTAGTCTATAAACTCCACTTAAAACTGTTTAGCCTCATAGCAACACACTAGCCTCTACTGACAAACAGGTGGTGGCTACATTTGATGTGTATTTACCTGGAATCAAACCTGGATTTCCTGCATGGCAGGTGAGAATTCTACCATTGAACCACCACTGCCCCCTGCTGTTACTACAGCAGGTGGAAAATGTGAAGTCACACACTGATCTACAATGCATACTGAGATTCACGCTGGACATCATTTAGCCAACTTGCTTATTTGCTGTCTTGTTGCTCTTCAAGTCCATTGCTGGGATACAGATTGCCTTGGGAAATGGAATTGGGTAATAGTTGTTCTATCCTGGAATGTTGTTGCTGTTGTTGTGTGCCATCAATTAATTCCTGCTCATAGTGACCCTTTAGGACAGAGGGGAACTGCCTTATAGGGTTTCCTAGGCTGTCTTCTTTATGGGAACAGATTGCCTGTTCTTATTTCCCATGGAGCCACTGGTGAGCTCACACTATTGACCTTTCGGTTAACAGTCGAGATTAAGGCCATGAATTAATAAATTCCATTCTTCCAACAT
This sequence comes from Orycteropus afer afer, assembly GCF_000298275.1. Classification (NCBI taxonomy): domain Eukaryota; kingdom Metazoa; phylum Chordata; class Mammalia; order Tubulidentata; family Orycteropodidae; genus Orycteropus; species Orycteropus afer. Next base: position 277,184 of record NW_006921748.1, read on the forward strand.
ACTAAAAATGAACTAGTAGAGAAATACTTCACATGAACACATACATATATGCATACATGCTCAGGAGCAAACACACATTGTCTATTTAATAATAATAAAAAAAAAAAGTGAAAGAAATCTCCAGGACAACAACACATCCAGATACATTGTATACTGTGGAACACTGATATTTCCTTGTCCTACCATTTACCTTCATATAAAAGACACCATTCAGTTGTCTCATTTATTTGTGTGTTGTTATTAGGTGCTGTTCAGTTGACTCCTACTCACAGCGACCCTGTGAATGAAATACTGCCCACTCACGCACCATCCTCTCAATCCTTGCTATGCTTTGGGTCTATCATTGCAACCCTTGTGCCAGTCCCTCTCATTGAGGACCTTCCCCTTTTGGCTCACCCTCCACTTTACCAAGGATAATATCCTTCTTCAGGGAATGGTCCCTTCTTCTTTTATTATTATTATTATTATTTTAAATTGTCATTTGGGTGAAAATTTGCAGGGCAAATACACTTTCCATACCACAGATCACATACACTTTCTCTCATGACATTGACCATAATTTAGTACAATGCAACATCTCCCCTCCCACTTCCTCCCAATAATTACCTCTTCCCTGTGTCCATCCCTCCATGCACTCCTACCCCCTAAGCTGTCTCCCTGTGCCTGAGCAGCCCTTCTTTCTCTCTTGCTTGTTCTATCCAAGGAGTGTCTCTATCTCAGGTAAATGCTCAACTAGTATGCCTGTCTATTGTTTGGCTGGAAGCCACAGGTGTGTGTTCAATTCCAGACCTGAAGGGCAGCGAGGGGCCATAGTCTCAGTGGTTCCACCAAGCTCCTTCGGGCCAGCAAACTTGTTCCCCCCCCCTTTTTTTTTTCAAATGCTTTTGAGTTTTGTTCCACATTTTCCCCCCATCTATCCAGGATCTCCTACAAAGATCCTCTTCCAAGTGGTTGACAGTAGTAGCTGAGCACCATCTATTTCTTCTGGTCTCATAGTCATATAGGCTGCAGATCAGATAGTGTACCCATCACTGGGACTAATTGTTTCCATGAATTTTTGGTTTTCTTCTTTCTTCTTGGCTCTGGATGAGGAGAGACCCATTGTTGCATCTAGATGGCAGCTTGCAAACTTTTAAAGTCTCAGTCACTACTCGTCACAGTAAAAGGTGTAACAATGATTGGTGTAGTATGCTATGCCAATTGAGCTTCATGTCCTCTGTGACTATGGTCCCAAGCCCACAGGTTCAACTACTCGGTCCCTCTGGGTAGCTGGCTGTGACCAAGCAGTGATTACAACCTTACCCCTTGTCAGCCCCATTATATGCCTGGGAATTCAGATCATGCACATAAGGTTATTGGGCCACTGTCTGCCAACCCTGTACATGTTCTTGGATATACTCCCCATTTCATAGACATACCTAATATTTCAGCCTGTCCACCCATCTATCCACCCATATACCCATGTTTGCCTTCACTGAGCATGCCGTGCTATATGTTCAGAAGGGTTCATCTTTGTTGTCTGTACTTCCCATGTACCTCTCTATGTCTTTCTCCTCCTCAATGCCACTATACTGATCACTCACATTTGGTACATTGCCCTTTTCTTCACCCAAATCAAAACTTATCTCTATCTAACAGTATTCCCTACCCTACCCTCCCCCCACCCCTGGTAACCAACAAAGAAAATGACCTTCCATAGATAAGCGTTTCCTTGACTATTACAATAACAGACTAATACAATATTTGTCCTTTTGTGATTGACTTTTCACTCAGCATAATGTCCTCCAAGTTCATCCACTTTATGTGGTGTTTTGCAGATTCTACATTATTGTTTAGCATTGCATAGTATTCCATTGTGTGTATGTACCATAGTTTGGATATCCATTCCTCAGTTGATGGACACCTAGGTTGTTTCCATCTTTTGGCTATTGTAAATAGTGCTGCAATGAACGTGAGTGTCCACGTGTCTGTCTTGTCATGGTTCTCACTTCTTTAGGGTATATACCTAGTAATGGAATAGCTGGGTCAAATGGTATTTCTAGCTCCAACTTTTGAAGGAATTGCCATACTGCTTTCCACAATGGTTATACCATTTTACAGTCCCACCAGCAGTGTATGAGAGTCCCAATCTCTCCACAACCTCGCCAGCATTTTTTATTTCCTGTCTTGTTGAACTTTGCTACTAGTGCTGGAGCAAGATGGTATCTCATTGTTCTTTTGATTTGCATCTCTCTAATAGCTAGTGATCGTGAGCATTTCTTCATATGTTTGTTGGCCACTTGAATATCATTCTTGGTGAAGTGTCTATTCATGTCTTCTGCCCATTTTTAAATTGGATTGTTTGTCTTTTTGCTATTGAGGTGTTGGAGTGTTTTATAAATTCTAGAGATAAGTCCCTTGTCAGATATGTCATTACCAAATATTTTTTCCCAATCTGTAGGTTCTCTTTTGACTCTTTTGGAGAAGTCTTTGGAAGCACACAAAAATTTAATCTTTAGAAAGTGGAATGGCCCTTTCTGACAACATGACCAAAGTAGGTGAGACAAGGTCTGGTCACTCTCGCTTCCAAGGAGTATTCCAGCTGCACTTCTTCCAGGACAGATTTGTTTGTTCTTCTGGAAGTCCATTCTTCCCCAACACCACAATTCAGAATCATGCACTTTTCTTTGGTCTTCTTTATTCATAAACCAGTTTTTGCCTGCATGTGAGGTGGTTTAAAATACCATGGCTTGGTTTAAGTGCACCCAAGTCTTCAAAGTAATACATTGGCTCCTCAACACTTGAAAGAGGTCTTTTGCAGCAGATTTTCCCAGTGCAATATGACATCTGATTTCCTGACTGCTGCTTCCATGGGTGACCCTGTTGGTGTTTGAAATACCAATGGCATATCCTGCAGCCTCACAGCAACACACAAGCCACCCAGGTATGACAAGCTGACATTCGAGTGATGATATTTACTTATAGTGGGACTGAATTCCTTATTCAGCTGTCCAAGATTGTTTTCTGCAGCCTATCCTCAAAAGATTATTTTTGATCCGACTGGATTATTGTCAAGAATACCTGTTGGAATGTAGCATTGATTTAGTTTTTGTGTCTAAACTTTATTGGCATCGATAGTATTTAGGTCAAGTCATCCTACATGAGGGGTTGAGACTCCCTTCTCTATCAGCTTTAAGATGATTTTGTAGATATGTTTTCCAGGTTTATAATATCCAGTGATAAAAGGTGTTGTTGTTGTTGTGGTTATTTGCCGTCGAGTCGGCCCCGAGTCATAGCGACCCCTCCTTGGGTTTCCGAGGCAGTATCACTATGGAAGTAGATCACCCAATCTTACTTCCAAGGAGTGGCTGGTGGGTTTAAACCACCAGCCTTCTGGTTAGCAGTCAAGTGTCTTAGGCACTATGCTACCAGAGCTTCTGTGATAAAAGGTGCATAAAATTATTATATCCTTTTTTCTTCCTTTGGCCTATCAATTTTCGTTTTTGAGACCCTGTTTGTTAAAATCTAACTAGAGGTTTCTGTTGGTCAGTATAATCACTGAACTCAGATTACTAGATAGCATTAACACTCTGACTTAGAGGACATGTCACTTACCACTTTGTTTTGAATTGATTTGTAGTTGTTACTAGGGCTCTTCCCAAACTTTTTTTTTTTTTTTTTTTTTTTCACTTCTGCTCAGTTGGATTATAGTTAGATTTGATTGGGAAGAAAAGGCTGGGGTGTGGTTATGAGATACCATTTTATCTTCTCAGAATGTTGTCCCTTGATTACATTCTAAGTGTAATCATGAGATATACTTTGCAATGGGAGTGGAGAGGCAGACAGGAGGACATAGCAGGAGGTATTTAGGAGAGATCAAGTGTGGTTTCCTAGTATTTTTTTCTCCTCCCAAATAGCCCCATGGCATTTGCTAGTGAACTATCGTTTCTTGATGGGCACCTAAATGAATCTATGAAATACTAACTTTCAGTTAGTTTGCATTACACTTGACATTTGAAAAAAATATATAAAATACAAACCCATATTTTCCCTACTCTCTTCTAATGGAAAGTTCTAATTAATAGCTTGTCCCTCTCTCTCTCTCTCTCTCTCTCTCTCTTTATCTTACTGAAGTCCCCAGGAATAACCAACATATTCTATATTCCTGCCACCTTGATTCTAATCCCACAAATTATCCCCTAAAGAAGAGTAGGTCTGAGATACTGGTGGAACTCCTGAGATTATGGTCCTTCAACATGTTCAAGTCCCATGGCTCAACTTTCAGCCAAATGATAGGTCCATAATATGAACCATACCAGAAAGGTATGCACTTTTTAGAAAAATCAACCATGTAAGATCAAAAGGGAGCTCTGGTGGTGTAGTGCCTAAGGCATTTGACTGCTAACCAGAAGGCTGGCAGTGTTAATTTCACCATCCACTTCTTGGAAGGAAGTTTTGGCAATCTACTTCCGTACAGATACCACCTTGGAAACCCAAGGTGGGTCGCTATGATTTGGATTAAGATCAAAAGGGAAACATTTTTCTAAGGGTAAAGCTAAGAAGGCAGAAATAGATTGGAAAGAAGGATGAAGGCAAATGGTGAACACAGGGAGGAAGTGGGAAGAGTGCTATTACATTATGGGGATTGCAATGAATGTCACAACACAAAATGTGTATGAATTGTTGAACAGAAAATGAATTTGCTCTCTAAACTATCATCCATATCACAATTTTAAAAGAGTGTTAACACATAAGCAGAGTCTCAGTAAATAACATAGTAGCTGAACCAACTACTTCACCATCTATAACATGGACCAATTCTTTCCTGGGAGAATCTGCACCATTGACAACACCAATTCAACTCAGTCTATTCTTCATTTCCTGTGCTTTGCTTCTTTTGCCAGTATTTGTACTGAGTAAAAATCTCTTACAACCAAGATAATGAGACAAAATCAAACTAAGATAAGCTGAACTAGGGTTAAGGTTATTATTCAAGGTGTGTTTTCTCTAGGACATAAAAAGATTCAGTCATTAGGAAGGAACTAGAAATCAGAAGTGGAAAGTCATAAAAACATTTTATCTTCATTATTCATTTCAGAGATCTTTTTCTCGAGAACAGTTAACTGCTTTCCATCTGCATATCAAATTCCAACATCTCTTAAAATACCATTTAGTCCATTAAATTATGAATGTTCAAGGTGTAGAGAGTCAGGGCATCTCTGGGTAACACCCTAGCCTGAGTTAGGTATTGGTCTGATCCAGAACTACTGGTGTCTCATGGACTCTCCTAAATTTTCTACTTTTTATGGCTTATTGGTGTGCTTGAGTGCATAACTCACTGCTAGCTGAGCTTCTGTGGTGAATCTCATCAAACAACTTTGACTTAGTGGGTTTCATGAGGCTGAAGAGAGCCATGAACTTCCATCTCTGCATATTTCACAGCCCAATGATTTTAATATACTCACATGTATTAGGGGGCAGATACTAACTTACACACCTTCCAAAGAGTGTTATATTGGAATCAATATTTCATTAGCACTCTCCAGAGCTAATGATTAAACCATGCACCAGCTGGACCCAATTCCCTACAGTGCATCATTGACATTTGCACCGTGGCCTGTGAAGTAATCTGCCCTTTTAAAGGAATGAAAAAGGTTAACCCAGACCCTTGTAAACCTTTATCAATGACTTGACATCATTAAAATCTGCCCAGTCCATTTTGGGGCAGTCAATCAAACATAAAAGTCCCTAGAGTATTAAGCTCTTGATTTTGTAACTGAGAAAATCAACCCAACAGTTTCTTTAAAAGTTTCATTTAAGCATCTGATATGTTCCTAGAAGAGGACAAGGTGCTATGACAGAAAAGGAATATCTGCAGCCTGCCCTCAAGATACTTACTGATTAGCTGAGAAGTCACTTTAAAATACCAAAATAATATAAAACTTCAAGTAGTAGCTAAGTATCAAAAAAATAAATGAAAACTATGGCCAGTGTATTGCTTCTTACCTTCAAAATTATATCTGATGCATTTTGCACAAAGAATGTGAAGAGTTATAAATGTTGCAAATGGGATTTGAGTTGCATTTGAAAGGAATGTTAAGATTGTCATAAATTGGAAAGGAAGAATGGATGATTTGGGGAGAGAGATGGTGGGTAGCAGGAGGAAACTGGTAGTCAGCTGCACAGAAGAATTTCTAATCCAGATATTTCTACATGCCTAAGCCTGACCCCTCTACCTTAGGGAGAGAATCATTGTGTGAGTTAGAACTGCAAATTATTAGTAAAACCTATAGAAACGTAAACTAAAACAACTGTTTCAGAAGAGGTGAGAGAAATCCCATTTGTAGTGCACTGTGAAGCATCAACATGAAGGCCCACAGGTGCATCCTACCTCCCTAACAATACTCTGTGCATGCCCTACAGGTGCACACACATACCTATTCTCCAACAGGTAGGCTTCTTTTTCCAATAAAGCCTTCTTTCCCAAGCTTTGTTCCCACTACTGAGATAACTACTAGGTTGCTCTTAGCAGCTTCCAAAACAATTGCATCTCTTGAATGTTTCACTCACAAGCTTCCACACCTCCCACCAGGCATTAGCTAATTTTTCATTCCCCTAAGCACTCAGAATGACAGGTCCCACAATTAGCCTTTCCTGAGACTTCCTTCTTCCTTGGCAGTAGGTGTGGTGAATGTCAAAACCCCGTCCTGTTAGCAGACTCAGTTTAGTATTAAAAGCTTTGTCTATGACAGCAAACAAATGTTTGGGGGCGTGGAGGGGCAGGAAGATCTTAAGGGGAATGACTGGGCCTTTCTCTTTTTCATCCAATTGTGGAGTGCTAGGAAAAAAAAAAAAAAAAAGACTCATCCAGTCCAATCCCATCGTTTTCATGAAAAAGAACATGGAAACATGAGAGGAATAGTGTCTAATCCAAGATCTGATGGAAAATTAATGACCAAGATGGGATTGGCACCTTACTGAGAAACAGTAAACACTTCAAAGACAAAAGCTATGACTTCCACATCTTGGAATCTCCACAGCACCTAAAACAGTGCTTTGCTCGTAATAAATGAGGAAAACACTTACTTACTAGTCAGGAAGTCTCATTAGAATTCTAGAATCACCTCTTAAATAAAGATTTTAAAGAAGGAAGTCTAAGTAATCAAGATTGATTTTCAACCAATATTGTCAAAATGTTAAGCTGTTGTTTCCTAATTTCTTCTTGGTTAATTAAGTTTTTCTCTAAGACAATACAGTGAGGGCTCATCTACTTTTTCCTTATGATCTTCTATTCTCTACCCCATAGTAAGCTATTTGCTTCAGTCAAGGTGGGTGCCTTCCTTAGAAAAGAAGAAACACATTATTTTCCTGTTCTGTCCATCTCCTTTATCTCTTAGAGGTTGTTCCTAATTCATTAATTTCCATTGTTGTATTGTTAACATTGACCTCTATGTACAAGTCTCTGCAGCCTGAAATGTACTTGTCCTCCAACCATTCTCTGATAAAATGCTTGATGCTAAAGAAATAAAATTCATCAATTATGAGATGCATCCTTACTATATGTTCCTTAGTACTAGGTATGTGGGGGAATCTAAGAACCTAAAACTAATTAATAATCTTTGCATTCAATAAGTTTTATTCATTTATTTGCTTTGCAGATGAGGAATAATTTCATGAAGATTTAAGCAAAAGCATATGAGATCATGGAAAATGCAACATATGATTGGTTTCCATACAAACAATAAATGCAATAAGAATGAATCCAATGGGATAAGGTGAGAAAGTTTTCTGGAATACAAGAGATATGAGATGAGTACATAGGTCAGACTTACATAAACAGACAGGAAGAGTGAGAGAAATATCAGACAAAGCCATAGAGACAAGAATTCATGAGGTGTAATCATGTATTGTTGAGTAGAAAAGCCTGCTATAGCACAGAGCATGTATCCAGAAGAAAGATGCAGAGGGTGATGGGTCAGGAGTTTGGGACCTTCAATTTTGATATATGTGCTTACACAGGTACAAGTCACTAGGTGATCTTGCACTCAGTGGGCTTATGTTCTCACAGGAAAGCCAGATGTGCCCTCCCAGAACTACTAAATATTAATTTAATGACATATGGAATCATGTGGGAAATTATGGGCACTGAAACAACCCTAAAATAGGTTTCCATAGGGTAATAAACTCAAGAAACAGTTCAAGTGAGAATCTAAATTAGCAAGGAGAGAGAACATTAGAGAGAAAAGATTCTGTGTCTTTATTTAGTTTTATTGGTTAATTTGTTTCCTCCACCCCCTCTTAGCAATTTGAAATAAATAAACAGCTTGTACCCTTCAAAAATTATATCTAGTGTATTTTCCTCCCTGCGAGAGGAGAGCACACACATGGTAAATTTTAGAGCTAAGCAGTTAGTGTTTATGAAGGCCTCTCTACTAAGTTTCATCTCTTTTTTGCAATTAATAATTATTGATTTTTAAAATGTCATTCTGAGCAAATACTGAATATTCGATACATAGAGAGACGACAGCAGCTCAACATTGAGAACTCTGTATGCCTCTGATTTCTTCACACTCAAAACCAGTGAAAGAACCAGCAGTCTGTACACTTTCATCACTTAGTCTGAAACAAGCACTGTAATAAAAAAAAAAAGAAATGTTGGAAAGCATGATTAGAATTGTATTCTAAACTTAAGATAGTAGAATGTGTATGTCTAGATAAAATGAAAAAGGAGCCCTCATGGCACAGCAATTAAGCATTCGGTTATAAATCGAAAGGTTCATGGTTCAGACCCTCCAGCCACTAGGAAAGAGAAAGATGTGGCAGTCTACTTCACTAAAGATTATAGCCTTGGAAACCCTATGGGGAAGTTCCACTCTGTCCCACTGAGTTACTATAAGTCATAATCAACACGATGGCAACAGGTTTTGTTTTTAGATAAGGAATCGTTGTAAAAGAGCAATTGCCAAAGTGGTTTACATCCAGAGGAACGCAACTACAAGGGCACAGACTTGACTTAACTCAATATGAGAGTTCTTCAACTATGAGCAATGTAAATGATGGAGAAGTTTGGCACAAACTTCTTTCTCATGCTGTCTTCGTTACAAGAGACGTTTGTTTTATTGATCTATTTTATTTTGTTTATTCATGTATTTATTTTGTAGAGAGACTAGTATGATGAACTCATATCTACCGATCATTCAGTCTCAAAGACAGCAAATCATGGCCAAATAGATTCCATTTAACTCCTCCCACCCACTACTCTTCAAGATTACTTTGAAGCAAATCATATAATTTCAATTCTAAATTTTAGTATGCATTTTTAAAAGATAAGAACTCTTAACACACACTCACTCACACACACACACATACACACACAATTAAGTGTTATACCATTGTTATGTGCCGTTGAGTCAGAAGACTCAGAGTGACCCCTCCTTGGGTTTCCGAGGAAGTATCACTACAGAAGTAGATTGCCCCATCTTCCTTCGGAGGAGCGGCTGGTGGGTTTGAACCACCAGCCTTCTGATTAACAGTCAGGTGCCTTAGGCACTATGCTACCGCAGCTCCAGTTAAACCATTATCAAAGCTAAACAAATGTTTCATAATATCAACAAATAACTACTTAATGCTCACTGGAGTTTTGTCTTGTAGACTGTCTCACAGCAATGATTTGCCATTTGCATCACAGTGGTGCTTTTCAACAAATCCCTCCACCTCTGGGATTTTCTGATCAGTATTTCACCACAAGCAAAAATAAGGTTAGTTTCTAATTTTATCATTCTTTTTTTTTTTTTTTTTCTGGGCTTCTTCCTTAGGCTTTATGATGCTATGTCTTTAGTAATTATCATTATTATTAAGAATATTCTCTGGTAAATTTTACAAAGACTCATAACAACAATGTAAACTGAAATTTTGCATATTTATAATTATTTGTTTGTATCGTCCTTGGGTTATGAATGACATCCATTCCTGTGTCTTTAAGAATTTGTAGGTAAGTGAGACAAGGTACATACAGTTTTTATTTAGTCTTACTTTATTGAAAGCCAAGGAGCTCTGGTGGCTTGGTGGTTAAAACATTCAACCGCTAATAAAAAGGTTGCTATTTCAAATCACCAGCTCCTCCACAGGAGAAAGATGAGAATCTGTTTCTGTAAAGTTGTACAGTCTGGGAATCACCATAGGGCAGTTCTACTCAGTCTTACAGAGTCGTTATGAGTTGGAATCAACTCAATGGCAGTGTGGTGTTTAGTGAAAAGCCTTTTCAATGATATAAAAGTTGCACATGAAGCAAGTGAAAGTGATTATGACATAGAATTTGTTGTGAATAGAGAATGGTTCAATCATTTCAAAGTGAGGAAAATTTATATAACATTAAATGGCACATAGTTGTCTATAAGTCAAAGATTCATACTCAGGGACTGCCTATATAGTTAACAATAAGTTTGGCTGGATATAAACTCTTTTCTTCACATTTGTTTTCATAAATATGTTAATTCTATTAATTTTGCCTTAAATTGTTGCTGTTAGAAAATCTGATGACATGCCATTTATCTTTCCCTTTAAATAACTTTGTTTTTGTGTGTACAGCTTTGCAAATGATTTATTTTTTCCTTTAAATAACAGTAGTTTTACTAGAAAGTGCTCTGGACCAATTTTCTCTATATACATCATGTTCTTTTGATTTGTATTTTCCTGTTTTGTTTGTTGTTGCAGGAAAGTATCATTGAATTATTGTTTTTCATCTTCTATTTCTTTGGCTTTCTTCTCTAGAGACTTTTATTATAAATGTATTAAATCATATTTAATTATATCAATATTTATCACATTCTCAAATTCTTTTTCTCTCTTCATTTTTTGACATTTGAATTTTCACCTTACATTTCTCTCAGGTCATTAAGCATTGTTTATTCACTTTGTGTATTTTCTAGTTCACTCTTCATTTCTGAGATGTCACTTTTTTTATTGTTTTCTGAATTGTGTCAAATCATTTTAAAATCTCATTTTCTTTAATCAGCTCTTTTCTGGAATTTCCTTTTTGATTTTTGTTTTCCTTTCAGTTTTAATTTTATTTTCAATATGTCTTTTCACACTTTTAAATATTATATTTTTTTTTTTTTTTTCCTTCTGGCATGTATTCATTGTCACAAAGGACATTATTCTTCATCATCTTCTCCTTTATTCTTTGTCATTGATAACTGCCATTGAGTCAATTCTGAGACATAGCAACCCCATGGAACAGAGTAGAATGTCCCTATAGGCTGTCCAAGGCTCTATATCTTTATGGAAGCAGACTGCTTCATCTTCTTCCCATGAAGCAGCTGGTGTGGTTGAACAGCCAACATTTTGGTTAGCAGCTGAATGTGCAAACCACTGCACTACCAGAGCTCCTTATCAGTGCTTTCGATGTCAATTATCCCTGTTTAGAAGCTGAAACATTGCTGACCTGGTGTATATTATCTTACCAAAGTATTGTAGCATAATTCACTCGCTACCATCAAGTCGAATGCAACTCATAGTGACCCCTCTTTGGATTTCTGAGGCAGTATCACTACACAAGTAGATTGCCAAATCTTCCCTCCAAGGAGCAACTGGTGGGTTTGAACCTCCAGCCTTCTGGTTAGCAGTCAAATGCCTCAGGCACTATGCTGTCAGAGCTCCTAAGTTTTGTAGAATAGAGTTTAATTTTATTATCTTCATTCCTCTCTCTCTCTCTCACTAAATGAGAGATTCAAAAGAATTTACAAATTACTCCACTTCTTTCACCATTGCCCTAGAATCCTCTATTGTTTATATTAGAAAACAGAGAACTATGTTTGAGTGATGCAGTAAGTAGTAAATCCCATTTTATTTGAGACATGTAATACATAATCGGAGTGCCTACTGGTGCAAACAATCACTTCACTTCTTGTCAAAATGTTGGTGTTTCAAACTCAACCTGAGGTGCTTTGGAAATATTGGAAAATAGGCTTGGTAATCTGCCTCTGAAAAGCCACCACCCTAAAAACCCTATGGAGCAGTTTTACTCTGTACACATGGGGTTGCCATAAGCTGGAATGAACTTAATGACAACTAACAACAACAGTAAATAATAACTTAAAGAATCTTATAAAATCCTGCAATTTAAACATATGCTTCTGAGATCGGAAAAAAAGACAAATATGATATTTAGTTACACCAATAAGTGCCCCTTAAGAAGAAAAACAAATTAATGAAATAGAATAATATTTTTAAAATAAAATAATAATTTCTTCAAATAAATTTTAATGGCTTTAATTATTCTAAGCATTCTGATGAATATATAATATTCATTTTTTCAGAGAAAGTAATTACATTAAAAGTAATATAAAAAATTGAGAGCACTACCAGAAAGTATAACTTTTAGTAACTATTCAGAAAAAAAAAAAAAGAAAGAAACATCGATTCCATAGTTCTCACCATCTACACTATGAGTTACTCTTTAATGAAAAATCATTTTGTAAGAGTCTTTTGGCCTTTAGTAATTTGAATTTTGAAATATATTTCCTTATTATTTATTTATTTAAAAATTTTATTGTGATTTGGGTGAAAGTTTACAGAGCAAATTCAACTTCCATGCAGCAGTTCGCATACACTTTGTCTCATGACCTTGACTATAATCTCCCACAATGCAATAGATCTCCTCCCACTTCCTCTCTATAACCACCTCTTCCCTGTGTTCTTCCATCCCATGCCCTCCTGCACCCCAAGCTGTCTCCTTGTGCATACACAGCCCTTCTATGATCTCTCCAAGGAGTGTATCTACCTAATGTAAATGTTCAGCTCATATGCTTGTCTTTTGTTTGGCTGGAAGCCCCAGGAGTGGGTTCAGTTCCAGACCTGAAGAGCAGCTAAGGGCCTTAATCTCAGTGGCTCCATCAGGCTCTATCAGACCAATAAACCTATTTCCCTCACCTTTTTTTTCTTTTTTTTTTTTTTTATGATTTTGAGTTTTGTTCCACATTTTTCTCCCACTCTATCCAGGATCTCCTACACAGATCCCCCTCCAAGTGGTTGATAGTGGTAGCCAGGCACCATCTAATTCTTCTGGTCTCATAGTCATATAGGCTGAGGATTACATAGTGTACCAGTCACTTGGACTGTTTCCATGTATCTTTGCTTTTCTTCATTATTCTTAGCTCTGGATGAGGAGAGACTCATAATTGCATCTAGATGGCTGCTTGCAAGCTTTTAAAATCCCAGTCTCTGCTCATCAAAGTAGGATGTGGAACAATGTTTTTGTGTAGTATATTATGTCAACTGAGCTCAATGTCCACTGTGACCATGGTCCCGAGCCCACAGGTCCAACTACTTGCTCCCTCTGGGTAGTTGGCTATGGCCAAGAAGGGACTACAACCTTGTCTTTTGTCAGATCTACTATATACCTAGAAATTCTTTCTCAACACTCAAATATACTTGAAGAAACACTCTCTGCCAACCCTATACATGGTCATGGGCACACTCCTCCCTGCATAGAGATACTTAGTTGTTCATCCTGTCTACCCATCTATCCACCCATAGATCAATGTTTGCCATCACTGACAACACAGTATTGTATGTGCAAAATGATTCATCTTTGTTGTCTGTATTTCTCATGCACATTTCTATGTCTTCCTCTTCCTCAGTGCCACCATAATGATCACTCACATTTGGTTCATTGCCCTTCTCTATACCCAAATGAATACTTGTCTCTACCTACTTAGCAACGCTCCCTCCCTTCCCCTCCCCTCTTACCCCTGGTAACCAACAAAGAAAATTTCCTTCCATATATAAACCTTTCCTTGACTTCTTACAATAATGGACTAATACAATATTTGTCCTTCTGTTATTGACTTATTTCACTCAGCATAATGTCCACCAAGTTCATCCAAGTTATGTGTTGTTTTTGAGATTCTTAAAATTTTTTGTTAAACAATTAGTGTGTTTCTCATGAAAGGATTAAAACTTTCTTGGTTGTAAAGTTGTAAGTATTCAAGTATACAATTTTTTGAATGTAGAGATGGCACAGGGAAACTGAACATAAGAGAGTGTTTGCTTGACAAAAATTATAGGTCAAGCTTTGGTTAGGCATGTTATTTGATTCTTAAAATTTTTTAATGAGACATGACCAATATGGTTATTATTATTCCAATTCTTAAAATAAGAAAAGGGAATATGAATATACTGAAAATCAATGACTTGTCTAGAATCCATCAGAGAACTGAAGTTACTGGGAAAAAAAAAAATGGATAGAAGTTAATAAAGGTTTGTAGCTGAGATCTGCTGAGCCATGAATTGGTAGGAACTCCTACATTGTAATTTTGATGAATTGCTTGAGGGTGAATGTGGTCTATCATAAGACTGGAGAATTCTTGGGGGCCACAGTACTAGAGGGAGCCCACACTTTCATAGATTTGCTCCAGAGACATCACTAAATTCTGACTGTAAACAATGAAGAAAAATTTCCTCCAGGCTTGGGGAGGAATTGTTCCCATACCAAAGAGTATTCTCCATACCAAAGGACCCAGATGATTCATTGGTGAATTCTACTAAACACGTAAGCAGGGAGTGGGGTGGGGGTGGGGGTGGGGAAATACCAATTCTCTACAATCCTTTACAGAATGTAGAAGCAGAAGAAATACTTCCCAACTAATTCAATGAGGCCAACATTACTCAAACACCAAAGCCAGAGAAGCACATAAAAAAGGAAAACTACAGACTAATATATCTCAGGAACACACCAAACCAAACCCATTGCCATCAAGTAGATTCCAACTCATAGTGACCCACAGGACAGAGTAGAACTACCCTATAGGGTTTCCAAGACTGTAAAGAAGACTGCCTCAGACTCTCCTGTGGAATAGTAGGTGAGTTTGAACTGTTGATCTTTTGGTTAGTAGCCAAATGCCATAACCACTATGCAACCAGAACTCCTTCTCATAGGTGCAAAAATATTCACCAAAATATTAGCAAATCAAATTCAACATGGAAAAAAAAAAGTACTACATTACAACCAAGTTGAATTTATTTCAGGTATGCAGGTTACTTCAGCATTCATAAAATCATATAATCATATCAATTGAAGTAGAATTTTTCTTTTTTTTTACAAAATCCAACAATTATTTATTATAAAATTTCTCAGCAAAATATGAACAGAAAAATTCTTGAAAAGGAACATTGAAAATCTCAGCACATTCTCTTGTGGCTATTAACAATTGATTTAATATTTATATAGAGGAAAATAGCAAATATAACCCTGAAGAATAAGAAAATTGCATGACTCATATTATTCAACTTCAAGAGTTACTGTAAAACTTCAGTAATCAAAACACTGTGGTATTGGTGAAAGAAAAAATATATAGGTCAATAGAACAGAAGTAGTGCCTAGAAATAAACCCACACAAATAATTGATCTTTGACAAAGGAGAAAAGACAGTTCAATGGAGAAATTATGTTGGAAATATATGACTTCTACATACAAAAACAAACAACAGTAAAGCAAAACAAAACAAAATTTTAAAAAGGCTAGACAGACCTAAGGCGTTTGACTGCTAACCAAAACTCTGGAGGTTCAAACCCACCAGCCACTCCTTGGAAGGAAGGTTGGGTGATCTACTTTGGTAGTGATACCACCTTGGAAACACAAAGAGGGGTCTCTATGAGTTGGATACGACTTGATGGCAGTGCATTTTGTTTTCTCATTTAGACAGACCTTATATCTTTCATTAAAATTAACTCAAGTGGATCATACCCTAGAATGTAAAATGCAAGACCATAAAGTTTTGAGAAGAAAACTTAAAAAATCTAGGTGATCTTGGATTTGGCAATGATTTTTAAGAAAACACCAAATCTCTTGATCCATAGAAGAAAATAAAAATGATGAGATAGATTTCATGAAATTGAAAATCTTCACTGAGAAAGATACTACTAAGAAAATGAAAGGGAAACAAAAAATAGAAAACATATTTTCAAAATACTTTTCTGATAAAAGACTGGAGTTTATAATACATAAAAACCATGTAAAATTCAACAATAAGGAAACAACCCAATTTTTAAAATGGCAAAGGATTTGAACAGCTATCTCATGAAAGAAGATATACAGATGGCAATTAGGCATACGGACTATCTTCAACATCATTTACCATTAAAGAATTGCAAGTTAGAACAACAATGAGATACCCTTGGTGATATAGATTAACAATTACTATAATATTTTACTACTATGTGTACTGGAATTGAACACTTGAATAAATGCATGGAGGATGGTGAGTGCCAGGTGTCTTACTGCTATAGTGGGAGTTTACAGATAAACAGAGGAAGAGGTTAGAATGATAGATGAGGTAATGGGTTACAGTTAGGAACATCAGCATGAACTCATATTTAATATTGATACAGATAGTTATATACAGAAATAGTTACAGCTATACATATTTATGTTTACTAGTAGGAGCTCTGGTAGCATAGTGGCTAAGACACTTGCCTGCTAACCAGACGGCCGGCGGTTCAAACCCACCAGCCACTCCTCGGAAGGAAGGTTGGGC
>NW_006921748.1:293797-307515 GCF_000298275.1 Orycteropus afer afer
GACTCGACGGCACATAACAACAACAACAACAACAGTGGTATAGTGGGAGCTCTGGTGGCATAGTGTCTAAGGCATTTGACTGCTAACCAGAGGGTGGTGTTTCAAACCCACCAGCCACTCCTCAGAGGGAAGATTGGACAGTCTACTTCCATAGAGATACCACTTCGGAAACTCAAGGAGGGGTCACTATGCATCGGACCCAACTCAATGGCAGTGAGTTTGCTTTTTTGTTTGTTTGTTTGTTTAGTGGTGTAGTGGTTAAAGCATTTGGCTGAACCAAAAGTTTTGTACTTCGAATCTACCATTTGCTTCATGGGAGCACGATGAGGCAATCTACTTCTGTAAAGATTTTAAAAAGCCTTGGAAACCCCTATGGGGCAGTTCTACTCTGTCCTAGAGGGTCCCCAAAAGTCAGAATAGACTAAATAGCAGTGGGTTTTACTGGGTTAGTTTCTCCATACATAAATTTTACTCTGAGGAGTCCTAGAAGCAATGACACTCCAGTAGATATGAATAAACCTAGTCCCCAGATCTTGTCTTTTAATATCATTTCCCAATAAAGAATAAAGGAACCAGGGCTTCTTGGAGAAATGACTGATTCTAGAACTTGGGCAGCAAATATCAAAGATGAGCCTGGAAATAAATGTGTCATAAGTTAAAGAAGTGCTCAAAACAAAACAAAACAAAAAAAGCAAAAAACAAAAGTGGAGGTATGCCAAAGATACAAGAATCAGTTGGAAAGGGTCTTAACAGCTAAATGTGGAATGATTTTTAATAACAAAATGAAATAGTATTGATTTATAATCTAAAGCATAAAGCAAATATTCATTAGTCATACTCATATGAATAAATAATTTAATAAACAAACAAATTGGGAGGAAGAGAAAAATCTCCCATGCAAAGTAATTCCAAACAATTTTATGTAAATTTTTCACCCTGTTAATTGCCAAAGAGTCCATGTAGACTCATGGCAACCACTACTGGGATCAAGAATCAACATCCATGGAAGCAGCAGTCAAAAAATCAATTATCACATTGAATTAGGCAAATCTGTTGCAAAAGTCTTCTTTAAAGTTGTTTCTTTGTTTTTTTAAGAAGCAAAGATATCACTTTAATGACCAAGATGCATGTGAGCCGTGAGATATTCTTCTCGATCAAAGCATAAGATTGTTAAAGTTGGATAATGAAAATGGAAAGACAGAAGAAGAATTGATGCATTCACACTGTTATGTTAGAGAAGATTACTGAATATAATGTTGACTGCCAAAGAGTGAGCAAATCAATCTTGGAAGTTATGCAGTTACTTCTCCCTAAATGAGATTTCTAGGAACTCTGGAGGTGCAATCATTAAAGTGCTTAAATCATTAAGCATTAGGCTGTTAACTGAAAAGTTATTGGTTCACACCCACTAGCAGCTCTATGGGAGAAAAGATTTGGAAATTTGTTTTCATAAAAGTTTAAAACCTAGGAAATCCTATGGGACATTTATACTCTGTCATGTAAGGTCACTATGAGTCACAATCGACTCAGTGGCACACAAAAACAAAGGAAGTTTCTAAGAGTGAGTTGTGCATAGAAACTTCCTTCCAAGGAGAACAGAATGGAAAGAACAACAAAAGAGAGTAATTTTACAATAGAAAAATCTGACAAAGACAATGTCAGTAAGATGATCAAAGTCCACATCATCAGTGATAAGCCATGTTGATAATATGCATTATTGATATGTGATGAGAATGTCACTTTACCTATGATCCTCTTCCCAAAATCCCATCTCTGGCCTAATCATGAGGAAAATATTGTATGAATCTAAATTGGGGGATATTTTATAAAATACCTGAACAGTACTCCTCAAAATGGCAAGGTCTTCAAAAATAAGGGAATTCTGAGAAACTGACATAACCAACAGAATCTTCACCATTTTTATAATTTGTAAAACATGAAATTTATTAAGCAAATTAAATTGCTTGACATATTTTTTCTAGGTTATTGGGAGGGCCAAGTGTTTTGATGATTTCCCAGTTATGTTGTTAGTAGCTGCCACCAAGTCAACATCAAATTTATGGAAACCCCATACATAACATAACAAAATACTACTTGGTCCTATCTCATCCTCTTGATCAGTTGAAGGTTAGACTGTTGTGATACATACGGTTCTCAATGTCTGATTTTTCAGAAGCAGATTGCCAGGCCTTTCTTCCTGGTCCATTTCAATCTAGACGTGCCACTGATACCTTTTTTAACATGAATGCCTCCACTGATAGACAAATGGTGGTGGCATAAACAGGTTCATTGACAATAATAAAATGCAGATCTCCTGCAAGAGAGGTGAGAATTCCTCCACTGACCCTCTAGTGGCTCACCATTATTGGAGTTGCTGAGTAGTGCAGATGGCTAACAAGTTGGTCTACTGACAGAAAGACTTAGAAGTTCAAGTTCACCTAAGAGGTACCTCAGAGGAAAGGCCTAGAGATCTACGTCTGAAAAATCATCCATAGAGAACCCTATGGGTGCACAGTTCTACTCTGACACACCTGGGGTCATTGTGAGCCAGAACTGACACCACAACAATTAATCCCAGTTATAATCCTCAAGGGAACTCTGGTGGTGTAGTGCCTAAGGCCTTTGACTGCTTATCAGATGGCTGGAGGTTCAAACCCACCAGCCGCTCCTTGAAAGGAAGGTTGGTCAATCTACTTCTGTAGTCATACCACCTTGGAAACCCAAGGAGTGGTCGCTATGAGTCAGATCCGACTCCACGGCAGTATGTTCATGTGCATGATAATCCTCAATAATAGTCAGACACAAACTCTCATAGCAAGAGCTGTGACAAGAGAACACACACACACAAATAGGCATGTAGTGTGTGTGGGGGGGTACCTATTTGCAGTCACAGGAAACAGAGCAGGCAAACGCAAAAAAGGCCACGATAAAGATGGTGGAACATCCAACACTTGCTGTTTTTATTTACCTCCACATCCTACAAGTCCCCATAGTCTATTTGGCACAATTCCTGTCATTTTGCCAAAGAAACTCATTTTATATGTGCAATAAAATTTTTATATAAAATAATTTTATATGGCTTTGATTTGAGGGTATTTCAGTTCAGCCTAACATATATACACCATTCATGTTCCAACTCACAGTACATTTTATGCTCTTGCTTCTCTGTTGTTGTTACGTGCCGTCGAGTCGACCCTGAGTCATAGCGACCCCTTCTTGGGTTGCCGAGACAGTATCACTATGGAAGTAAATTGCCCAATCTTCCTTCCGAGGAGTGGCCGGTGGGTTTGAACTGCCAACCTTCTGGTTAGCAGTCAAATGCCTTAGGCACCATGCTATCAGAGCTCCTAGAGTATCTAATATCAGAAAAGTTATTTACCTCATTTATTCTAGGGGAGTTTTTTTTTTTTTTTTAATACTTGGATAAGAAAAACAAAACATGTCTTGCCCCAGGTCACTAAATAAGTGACAATATGAAAATTTAATATAAAAATGATTAATTTTCATAGTAATGGTATAATCTACTAAAACCTTGTAAATTGGTCCTATTAAATAGTTAAAAGAAATAAAGAAATGGAAGTTGTTATTTATAAATTATTTTTAAGTAGAGCATAGATGAGAATGCTCTTCTAAAGCTGGAAGGAATTTTTAAAGCAGGTATTTCTATATTAACAAATAATAAACATATTTGTCTACTTAGATGAACATATTTAATGAATTGAATCATTTTATTCGTGCATGCATGGTGGTTAAAATGGTAATCCTATTGGCCTTTACTCTGGGAAGAGCTAAGTATTTTTCCATTTTAAAACTGTCAATTTGACTTTTTTTTAATAATTAAAAAATTGCCAGCAAGAATGAATGCCAATAATTCCAAACAAGTGAAGTGTGAAATAATGAGGTTTTCAGCATTTACAAAGTGTGTAGTAGCTTTTCAGTTCATCCAGTTCATTGATAGATAACCTACATGGTTTATTTATTCATTTATTTATTGATTAATTTTTCAAAATATAATTAATTTTTTTAAAAAAAGAAATATTGTTTGACTCCTACTAATTCATTCTACCAAAGAGGATATGATAGCATAAACTGGAGGAAGAAAAAAATAAAACCACATAATATGAAAGATGCATTGTGTATGATATTCTAGACAGAGAGAAGTGATAAAGATTTTATTGTTGATTTTATTTACTTGTTAATTTACTTACTGTATTATTGTTTAATTCACTTTGAGGGCTAAAAAAGAATTATGAAAACACAATGGCAGCCCTTTTAATTTACCAAGTGTGCTTTGTCCATTAGAAATATATAGTCTTGTTTATGGTATGCATATAATCAGATTCACTTTCCTCACCACAGAAAATCAGATTCCTCAATTCCCAGCACATGTCTTGGTTTATTTTTACCAAATAAAGCAGATGGGTCATCTAAGAACTCAGAACAATTGAGCAATTAATGAAACAACTTACTGGATACATGCTAGGTCAGAAACTTGTTAGATGCAATGGAGGATATGAGCTACTTGAACTAAAAACTCTTAAGGAAAGGCAAAACAGAATACTTGAAAACATTTAGCATTTAAGTTAATCTAAGGAGCTCTGGTAACATAGTGCCTAAGGCACTTGACTGCTCACCAGAAGGCTGACGGTTCAAACCCACCAGCCACTCCTCGGAAGGAAGGTTGGGCAATCCTACTTCCGTAGTGATACTGCCTCGGAAACCCAAGGAGAGGTCGCTATGAGTCAGGCCGACTCCACGGCAAACAACAACAACAACACAAGTTAATCTAACTTAGTGGCAGTGAGTTTGGTGTTTTCTTTATTATTATTTTTTTTTAAGTTAATCTAAGTGAGTTGTCAAATTAATGGCAAAGATTATAAACATCATTAAAATTCCAAGGATAAAGAAGCCAAGATCATAAATGTATGAAATTGGGGGGACATTTCCTGGGGTGTACATGACTAGGATTGTCTTACTTCCCTGGGCAATGGAGAATTCAGGTGGAAGTTTTTCTGACCAGTGACATCACTATGAATCTCCTTCTTATCAGATACCAGACCCACACTAAAGCTCTCTCTGCTTCCTGCCTCTACACAGATGTGGGAGTTTTCCTTGTCTCGTCCAGACACAAGAACATTTTATAAGACATTTAAACAGCACTTTACTCAACATTTCAGTTGTTGTTGTTATGTGCTGTTGAGTCGGACCCGACCCATAGCGACCCCTCCTTGGGTTTCCGAGGCAGTATTACTATGGAAGTAGATTGCCCCATCTTCCTTCCGAGGAATGGCTGGCGTGTTTGAACTGCCAGCCTTCTGGTTAGCAGTCAAGTGCCTTAGGCACTACACTACCAGAGCTCAACATTTCAGTAATATACTCCAAATCACATGGTGTTAGGGAACAGGAGAAAGAAATGCTGGGTAGAGTTAAGTGTTAACAGTTTAATTCATCACCTTCTTCCTTCTGGAAAAAATCAGTTTGTATGTGTGAAGGTGTGTGTGTGTGTGTGTATGAGTGGGTGTGTTGGGAGTTGGAAAAAGCTTTCATGTAGATATTTTATAAGTTCATGAAGGATCTTCTTTAGTCTCCCCATCCTATCTCCAACCCTCCACCACCACCAGCTCTTTATTCATTCTGTTCACCTTAATTTCTCTTCCCTAATCTCACCTCCTCACCAGCCACTCCTTGGAAGGAAGATGGGGAAATCTACTTCCCTAATGATACTGCCTCAGAAACCCAAGGAGGGGTCGCTATGAGTTGGGTCTGAATGGATGGCACATATCAACAACTCAATCAACAACCATCTCACCTCCAGCTATTATTGTCTTTTCCTTCTTTCAGCCATCCTGATCTGCCTAGCTGTTCAAAACGAACTCTTGTGCCTAGTAAATGATCATCAGTTTGCATGTAAGCTGTGAGTCAAGACTGTTTCTTCCTGCAACTCTTTTGGCTTCTGAGTCAAATACGGGGAGGTGTTTTAGGTAGAGAGAATAGAGGAGGGAATGAAGAGCAGTGTAGTCGTCATCCACTCTAGGCTGTAATTTATTTTTATATTTGCTTTTCTTCATTTGTCTCAGAGGATGTAAATGACAAGAAAGAAACTGAATTTGCACTATGCAAAGGTTAGTTTTCTGCAAGTGGATTCTATTTAATTTGTGTCCTTCCATAGCAGTGGCATATTTTTGAATTTTTATGCCAAAAGAGCATAAAATTTGAATTCCATTTTTAAACCCTGTCATAAAGATATCTCCTTTACAACTCTTAGGTTTACTTTCTCAGTGTGAATTTAGGAAGTTGGGTAATCCACCACAGAAAACTTTGAAAACGGAGTCTGATTTAGGTTACTGAAGGATGGGTAAGACACACATTGCTAAGAGTTCAGTAAATCTGTGTTTTCTCACTAAGCACATAACAAGAGAAAATTTTCTGTCTTGGCTGTGGTCATGTTATGATGTTCCAGCCAATGGAAGGTAAACAAAAATAAGTGTGTTCCTCTTCCAGTACTATCATATAAAATCCTTCTAAATGATGCTCTATTCTCTGTTGTAGAGAAGGATGGAATTAGAGCATCAAACAAAAATCTATGAAATCTAAGATGTTGGAGCCTCTTGGTTCAGTGAATTGATTTTAGATGGTCCTTCCAGCTATTGTCTTCTAGCTCCCATGAATTGATTGAGTGGTACAGTGCAAATGGAGTGTGTAAAACTCTGGATGGGATTGTCTAGGATATATGCACATAAGGTACCTGTGGCTTATTAAGGGATTGGTCAGTTTTACCAAATACTTTAGGTTTAAAAGAGCCAATTCCAGAGGCTGAGGGTAGAATACTCTACCTTCAAGAAGAAGGGCTGGGAGTGGAGCATGTCCTTTGTACCCAGATTCCCTGCACTGAGAACCTCCTAGACTCAGGAGACAGATCTCTAACACTGGAGAGCTGCGGCACTGGAGATGGCAGTGGCACAAGATGACAGCGGCATGGGACTGGCATATGGATGCATTTGGCCTTCCAACCCACAGAGTGAGAGAGCTGAAAGTCTTCAGGCAGGAGGCCTGTGACTCTAGGGGAAGTGGTTAGAAAGATTCAGTGGGATAGTGAGTTGGCTCCTAATGATGGCCTTTGGAAAAGCATTACAAGAAAGAGGTGAGCTCCTGAGAGAATTGACTGGTCTTCAATCAGAAGTTGAAGGGAAAGGGGCAAATCCAACAAGAAGGGTTTTACAAGATTGGGAAAATAAAGCATGCCTGTACTCCAGTAGAAGAACTATGTATATAATTATTGGTATATGGACAAGACTTTAAACAACATATTTAAAGTCTATTAATAGATTTTTGACAATTCTGTGGCCAAGCAATTCAAGCCTGGACTACCATGCAGTTTAGTTGTTCAGCCTTGAAACAACTTTGCAGACTCAGTCGGATTGAAAGAAAGCAGTCTGAAAATTACAGCCTTTTGGAAGGTATATTCTTCAACACCCATACTGATATGTTCAAGAAGGGGGATAAACTAGGAAAACTCTCCTAGAGTTGTGAGTCAGGGCCTTGAAATACAGGAGACAAGAGAGTTCTTTAAGAGAGAGGGATGAGACATTTCTCCAAACTCACAGGGAAAAGTGTCTGCATACACTCTCAGAAGGATTGAATAACTATAGGAATAGTGTGTTTTCTTTTCGTAACTTCTCTAAGTATGAGCTAGGGCTTAGGGAAAGGCAGTCAGTAACTGAAAGCAACCCCAGTTCCTACATTAGTGCATGAAAACTCTCTTGCACTGGACTTTAGATGAGTGATAAATACCTTTGATTTGCTGAACCTGTTGAGATTTGAAGATCTGTTTGTTACAACAGCAATTATTAACCAGAGATACAATTAAGAGTAAACAGAAAATAAAAGTGTACATCAACAAAAGGAAGTTGGATTAAGTAAGACAGTTCATGAGATAGTGAGTTAATCAATATTATTGGAGAAAATATTAAAATATTGAAGTCTTTAATGCAAATGCAAATGTGATAAGTAAGTCAGGATATTGTTACTTATAGATTTCTTGGATTGAAGAAATGCTTCAGCTGAGCTTTTATCACCTAGATGCTGCCTGTGCCAGATTTTGAAAAAATGACTGCAATTATCCCCTTCCCTGTGTCTACCTACCCAAGCAGTGTGACTTTGCAAATCTTGTCATTAAGAGGAATAGTTAAATTTTCCCTACTCTATGATTCTGGGTTAGATGTATAGATTGCTTTCATTAACAGAATCAGTAGAAGTGAAGTTCTGTCAGTTCCAAGCTGAAACCTCAATAGTTCTGGCATGCTCTGCTTTCCATCCGACATTTATCCAGTTGGATTGAGAATTACTCTGGAAAAATGATGTTTGTTTTGTTTGTTTGAATGCATGCCTATTTTATCTATCCTGTCCCTGTCTTACAATTGCTTTTGGGGTGCATATTTGTTTGTTTTATTTGCACAAGTCTCCAAATCAAATGTATTTGTATGAGCTATATGAATGTCCATGTATATAACAGAGGTAACAGGGGACAAAGTTATGATAATGTCTTAGTCACAGTCAACCACCTCAAGGGAGTGAGTTTGTTGTTATGTGGACTCGGGACCATGGTCATGGGGGACAAGAAGATTAATTTGACAAAACATACTACAGAAAAACATTTTTCTATATCCTACTTTGGTGAGTAGTGACTGGGGTCTTAAAAGCTGACAAGCAGCTATTTAAGATGCAACAATTGGTCTCTCCTCAACCAGAGCAAAGAAAATTGAAGAAAATAAAAAATGCATGGAAACAATCAGTCCAAAGGACTAGTAGACCATATGAACCTCAGCTTACATGACCCTGAGACCAGAAGAACTAGATGGCACCTGGCTACAACTGTCAACCATTTGGAAAGGGATCAGTATAGGAGATCCTGGAGAGAGTAGGAGAAAAATGTGAAACAAAACTCACAATCATTAAAAAAAAAAAAAAGACCAAGCTTACTGGTCTGATAGAAACTGGTGAAACCCTGAGACTATGGTCCCTAGTAACCAATAGAACTGAAAATTGAACTCAATCCTGTGGCTTCCAGACAAACAATACAAAAACGTTATTAGATGAACATTTGCATGAGGTGGGTGCACTCCTTTGGGCAATCAACCATGGAAGATCACAGGGCAATATTTGGACAGGGAGACAGCTCAGAGAGCAGGAATGCATAGGAAAGAAGGATACAGGGAAAAGATAACCACAGGGAGGAAGTAAGAAGAGAGATGTCACATTACAAGGATTATAATCAATTCCATAAAACAAAATGCATGTGAATGTCACATGGAAAATAAATTTGCTCTGGAAATTTTCACCCAAATTACAATTAAAAAAAAAAAAAAGTCTTCAAATGAAGTCAAGTTATACAATAAAAACTGACTATAAACTTAATAGAGATCACAAAACCCTGGATTTCAAGTGTAATATCATGATAAAATGAGACTTTTGAGGATTTGGGGAAAGGATAAGTATATTTTTCATGTACAAGGGATATGAATAATTGTGACCAGAAGGTACACTTAGGTAAAATGATTACAAGAATGGTAGCCATTATTTCCCTTCCTCTGTCTATGCTTCTTTGCAATAGAGCTTTGCACTTTTTCCCCAACAAGAAGTATGATCTGTTACCTGATTCATTGAATCTAGAATGGCCTTGTGCCTTGTTTTGACCAATAGAATGCAGTGGAAGTTACAGTGAACCATTTTGAAGCCTAGGCCTCTAGAGACTATGTATACTGCTGCTCTGCTTCTGGGAATCCTGACCTGGACAAGTCCAGGATAGCCTGCTGGATGATGAGAGACAGGCAGCTCAGTGACCCATTGCTCTGCTTGACAGCCAGCCAACTGCAGGAGATTTAAATGAGGTCAGCTAGGCTAGTCAGGCCCAGTGATGCACCAGCTAATCACGGATTCAAAAGTGAGTTTACTTATGATCAGCCAAGCCTGGCCCAGGACAGTGGGTCCACCTGACTTACCTGTTGACTCATAAGCAATAATAAATATTTTCTTTTCTTTTTTATGTTATTTTCATATGGTTTGTTGTACAACAATAGATAACTGATATAATCCCTAAGAAAATGGAATACTAAAGTGAAATATCAGACATGCATAGTAGCAAGGGTTAGAAAGGAGAGAAATTGGAGTCTGAGACAATGTCAGAAAGAAGAGGCATTTTTAGTGTACTTGATCCAGGATATTGAGAAGTTAAGTGACAGCAAAAGAGCACTCATATCATAGGTGAAAGAGTTACAGCAAAAGGAGGAAAATATATTTGAGCAAAGAAAAATAGGAGAATACCAAAAATCTTCTGTATAGTCATTAGATGTCTCAAATGAAGGCTCAAAGCTGTACTAATGAACTCATGACAAAATAATAAACAAAAATCTGTTAAAACAATTATATCCTCTGTCAAGCAGGGTGAAACACAAGAAATGATAAGTAAATAAGGGAGGGTTTCTATTCACAAAGAAACTTCCAATTTAGTTGACAAAACAAAAGAGAGGTACACTACGTCTTAACAAGACAGCATTATGATATGATGCAATGCATTGTTGAGGTACAAAATGAAGAATTAAATCAGAGGAGGTTGAGAAGGAAGGGGAAAGGAAACTCACTGCTCAGGGGACACTGAGCTTCTTGCTAAGTGTGATGGGAAAACTGGGAATGAATAAAGTTGATAACTGAACGATGTGACAAACGTTAAGTTAATGTTACTGAGCTGTATATATAATGTTGAAATAGGAAATTTTGTGTTACATATTTATTTATCACAATTTAACAAAACTGTAGAAATGAATGGTACATTAGAGTTTATTTGTCCAGCTACCAATAATATTTAGATGCCCTATACAATATCTATGCTGATGAAAGCCTGGCTAATGCATGAAAATCTAAAGTGAGCATCATTCTCTGCCTGCTAAGTAGGACATGATTCCATAAATGATTATTCCAAATGGTGCTCTTTTGTCAAGGGTGAACACTCTTAGATATGTTCCAGAACAATAACTACAAGTTATAAGGTTGAGGACTATGACAACTTTTCTTTGAATGAGGATTAGATTTATATAAAATGAAGTACAATGTTGAAAAACAATATGAAACAATAGAGATAAAACAGAATCAATTAAACTGAGGAAAAGAGTATCATACATACAGGAAATGGAATTGGAACAGCATGAGACCTTTCAAAACAGTCCTGGGAGTTAGAAGACAGTGGAGGAAACTCTAGGAGCTCTGGTGGTGTAGTGCCTAAGGCATTTGACTGCTAACCAGAGGACTGGTGGTTCAAATCCACCAGCCGTTCCTTGGATGAGAGGTTGGACAGTCTACTTCTGTAGTAATACCACCTTGGAAACTCAAGGAGGGGTTGCTATGAATTGGATCTGACTCTACAAGCAGTACATTGCATTTTTTGCATTAGAGGAAACTCTTCAAAGACCTGTGTGAAAATTATTTTTTAACCTACTTTTAATTCTCAATAATCAGGGGCATTTTAAGACAGATAAGAACCCAACAGATACACATCCCTTGAACTCTCTCAGGAACCAGCGAGAGTGTAAGTAACAACAAAAAAGGCAAAACTAAGTTAGAAGGTGTGGGGTACAGGAAACAGGAATCAAAACAGATAAATGCGAAAATGAAGTTCCAGGGTAACAATCAAGCTGGAGTCCTAAAAAGAAACATCTTCTGAACATAGCAAATATGGCCAAGATAATCTCCAGAAAACATACCAAACATAAATGATTTTTTTGGAGTGTGTGATGTATTTATGCATCTGAAGAAATGTATTGATAAGTATATGACAATTCTATGGAAAAAAAAAATATAGATTAATAAATAGAAAAGTACAAATAAAACAAACAAATCTCACTAATATTGTAACTCCAGTAGTCACACTAATTTGCTTTAAGATAGGTTATCATATTAAAATGTAAGGCCAGTCAACAAACAATATCTTCATACTAGCAACTAAGTCCTGTCTATTGTTATAATTATTTTTAATTTAATTTTTGTTTTATTTGATATAATAATTATGTTAATATCTATATTGGGAGAATGAATAAAAACAAGTAGGGACAGATGGTTTAAGAGAGTTGAGGCTTCTTGTTTTTCAAGAGTAAGTAAATAGATAATGATTACAATATGTAAATCAAGACCTAGAAGCACAAGTCATTATATGAGAATAAGATAAAAAATAATAGGAAAATTTATTAACAGGGATATAGTGAGGTTTTGTGGAGAGAAGGTGTGAAGCTGGAGGTTGCTATTTCTTTTAATATGCTCCAATGCTGTTTTGT
This sequence comes from Orycteropus afer afer, assembly GCF_000298275.1. Classification (NCBI taxonomy): domain Eukaryota; kingdom Metazoa; phylum Chordata; class Mammalia; order Tubulidentata; family Orycteropodidae; genus Orycteropus; species Orycteropus afer. Next base: position 306,118 of record NW_006921748.1, read on the forward strand.
TTTTCCTTTTTCTTCCCTTTGATTAAAATTGTTAAAATATCCTTAAAACATATGTGCTGATTATTGAATTATCTCTGGCATATGGTTAAATTAAAAAGCAAAGGAGAAAAGACTATGAATAATATTTTCCCACTTTAGTAGAAAAATACACACAAACACACACACATACATACTACACACTTGTGTCTTCATAGAACATCTCTGAAAATATAAGCAGGAAATAGTTAACAGAGGCTATCCTGGGGAAAGTTTCCAGGCATCCAAGATGAGTGAGAGAATTACCCTTCAATTACCTCTCATTTTATGTATATACACACACACACACACACACACACACACACACATATATATATATGAAGCTCTGGTGATTCAGAGCCTAAGACATTTGACTGCTAACCAAAAGGCTGATGGTTCAAACCCACCAGCCACTCCTCAGAAGGAAGAATGGGCAATCCACTTCCATAGAGATACCATCTTGGAAACCCAAGGAGGGATTGCCATGAGTCAGAAATGACCCAAGGGAAATGAATTTTTTTTTTTAAAAGCATATATAGATATATTTGCATAATGTTTGAATTATTTTTCACAAAATATTTTTATTTAAAATATTTTGGTATTAAAAATACAAGCTAATTTTGCTTTTAAAAATGATGGAGCTGGTAGATGATTGTGGAAGTAAGGTCAAACATTACAAAGTATGTTAATAGTGTGTTATATGATGAATTGTGAGTTTTTTTTTTTTTTTTTTTTTAATAGGTGGGGATTTTGTTGTAATGTTCAGGGAGAAATTTGAGCTCTATATAAAGCATTTTTTGGAGGCAGCTTTCCCACATACCAACTGTAGGATATGGGCCACATTTCTAAAATTTCTTTCCTCAGTTTCCTGATCTGAACAGGAGAGATAATAATAACACTTTTAGAAGATTAGGTAGGGATTAAATGTGATAATCTATATAATGAAAATAACCAAGTGACTATCATTATAAAAAGCAAACAAACATACATACCCATGATGAACAAAAGCTTTATAAATTGTGCTAATCATTAGTATCATTATGTTATAGAATATAATTTATTATTGTACCAAATTAATACCAGAATTGTGGAACATAATTGCTTCACATACCCAATCAAAAATTGGGATGTTTGTGTTAACCAGAAGAGATGAAACTGTGACATCATCAACCTTCTATTTCTCACTTAGGGGATACAACCACTAGCAGATCAGCATCCTTGAACCCTTGGAGTTATTATTGGGCATGAAGAAATAGGAGAGTATTGGTGGGAATGGAGGACAGTTATAATTAAAGGAAGAGTCATTGCAACAGGTGGTGCGGTACCTAAGGAATTTGACTGCTAACCAGATGTTGGTGGGTCAAACCCACCAGCCATTCCACC
>NW_006921748.1:308528-309637 GCF_000298275.1 Orycteropus afer afer
GAAACAATATAGTTCAGTTTTGTATGCTTCTGAGATTTATAAAAACTGAAACATACTGTAGGAATTTCTCTTTTTCTCTTCTTTAACTGAAGATTATATCTGTATGTATTTATAAAGTGGATTGCTAAATAGTAATGGAAACAAACTACAGCTATACAAACATAATTTTAAATGATTAAACAGAGATATATAGATTAAAATACAAAATATTTCTTTTACCCTCATGCCCACCTTCATAAAGATTCTTCATCCTCATGATAGCCACTATATGCACTTTGGTGTTACTCTTTACAGTCTTTTTCCTATTCTATTTGAACATATGCACAGGTATGTTGCTAAGGGGGTAAGGAGGTGGCACCTTCTGACCTCCTCTAACTACACAAGAGGAAGACAGAATCACCATCAGCACCCGAAGGCCTATATCCATGAGGCCAGACATGCCACCACCCTCCAACTCTCCTATCATCCTTGACACCAACTCTTCCTCCTACAACAGCCAGCACCTTTCTGCTGGGTTCAATAATTCACTGCAGTGGCCACACAGAACTCAAAGATTATGGGGTTTATCAGGGAAGCACCACGTTGCAATTCAAGTCCAGGAACGTGCTCAGTTTCTTTCAGCCGGCCGTCTCCCTCTCAGCCGGCATTCTCTCTCATTCTCTCTCAGTAGCACATCTCTCTCTCTTAGCTGTGCATTTCTCTCACATCTCTCTCAGCAGTGCATCTCTCTCTGAGCAGTGTGTCTTTCTCAGCTGGCAGTCAGAGGGACTCCTGCTTCTAGGAGGGCTCCTTCCGAGCCTGGCAGAGTGGCCAAAAACAACACATCCCACCATCACAATTCTACAGACCTGAGAGAGAGTGAACTTCCCAGAAGATTGTTATCTGTTGCTCCAGGTTGATGACTTTGACAAGCAACTACTCAGTTACTCGTGGCAAAATGGGAGTTACAAAGACTATGGCTCATAATTTACTACACCACATACGTATACATCTTTCTTTTCAAAACAAGAGAGACCACACCCCATATATTCTGTGACTTCCTGTCTTGCTTAAGAATGTCTTTTGAAGATTTTTCTACTGACGACACATAGGTCTTCCTCACACTTACT
>NW_006921748.1:310802-312790 GCF_000298275.1 Orycteropus afer afer
ATTGCCCAACCTTCCTTCCGAGGAGTGGCTGGTGGGTATGAACCGCCAGCCTTCTGGTTAGCAGTCAAGTGCTTTAGCCACTATGCTACCAAAGCTCCTTTACAACTAGAACAGGTTAGATTAGAAATGGAAATTTCATTTAAGGGTCCAAAAAAAAAAACCTCTAGGGCTTGATATAGGTGTGCTCAATGAAAATAAATAAATAAATAAATAGACAGATATAGATAGATAGATAGATAGACAGATAGATAGATAAATGGGAAAATAAGCCCCAATTGTGCCAGGTGCTATGGGGATTACACAGAACTATGCAAAAACTCCTCATCTCTGTTTTGTCTTATATAAAATGAAGAGTTTGGACAAGAATTAGTCTCAGTGGTTTACTCCAGCTGATAGATTATTTGATTCTATTCTTATCTAACAGATAATATGTAAAGCAAAAAGAGCAAATTACTAGACAGGGATGATGGCAATCTATCCTCTGTTGAGTCAGGAAGGTGAACTGTCAAGTTTGGGCTGAGTGGTAGGAGAAATAAGGTCAGGAAAGATTGAAACTATGATAAATATTTGAGTTGCCCAAGAGTAGTCCACAGGATCCATTTTGATTTTGACATTATCTTGCTATGTACAGAAAAGATTGCTTTCTATGATGTAACATATGAAGGCTTTTATCAAGTGAAGCTTCAGATCAACATCACAGTGTCTGTAACATACAAATTATCTCTCCAAGAATATTTTCAAAATATTTATGCCTCCAATTAGACAATAAAGTGCCACATTTTTTCCTTTGTTTCTTCTCTTTCTTCCTCCATATTTCCCAGCAGAGAACTGGCTGCACCCATAGCAGAAAGTCAACAAATACACACTTATTAAGCACACTTTTAGGAACTGTAGCCAGAACGCACAGAATCTGAAGACTAAACTCCAAGCTTTCAGTGCTAAACATACTGTATTCTCATCTGAGGGTGGCTTTGGTGAGTACTGCATCTTGGAGTGTGGATAGAGCCAGCAGCTTCTCAATTACCTCACAAGGTATGGGCAATTCAGAAGTAATGTGTTCAAAGATCAAAAACTCACTCTGTCTTTGCAGGGAAGGGACTTGGTTGACATCCTCCAACTAGGAATGTATCTCTGTGCTGTGAATCAAAACCTGAAGGCTAATGAATTTTTTTCTGTTTGTTTGACTTTATGTATAACTCATTGACAACCAGCTAATTCCAACTCGTATGGACCCTATGCATTACAGAGTAGAACAGTTATAAAAGATTTTATTGGCTATAATTTTTATAGAAGCAGTTCATCAGGGCCGTTTTATGGATCTACTGAATGGATTTGTTGTTGTTGTTGTTATGTGCCATCGAGTTGTCTCTGACTCATAGCGACCACTCCTTGGGTTTCTCAGGCAGTATCATGATAGAAGTAGATTGCCCAACCTTCCTTCTGAGGAGTGACTGGTGGGTTTGAACCATCAAACTTCTGGTTAGGCACTACACCACAAAAGCTCCTTTACTAGGCCAGTCAATCTTTAGGTTAGCAACTGATCACCACCTCTTTGCCCCATTCAGGCTCCTGGTTTAATGTACAGTCATGTGTCCTTTAGTACCTATGATACATTCTGTGAAATGGGGCATTATATAATTAATTGGGACACTGTGCAAACATAACTAAATTATAAGCAATAGCATTAACTGATTTTCCATCTTCATGTTGCTTTTAAGTGGCTGAAGGAGGCTAGGAAAAAGGGTGAAATGGCATGGCAGGTTTGGAGCAACGAAGGGAGGCCAGGAAGAAAGAGAGGCAGTATGACAGGTTTGGAGAGGCTGAGGGAGGCAAGGAAGGAAGTGAGGCAATGAGGTGAGTTTGCAGTGCCTGAGGGAGACCAGGAAGTGTGTGGAGCAGTTTGGAACACCTAAGAGAGACAAACTTGTCTGTCAGTGTCATACTGGGGTGGGTGCTAAGACAGACTCTGAAGAAGGAAGAGGCAATCA
>NW_006921748.1:341742-375926 GCF_000298275.1 Orycteropus afer afer
ATGATGCATTTGAATTGTGGTGTTGGTGAACAATACTGAAAATACCATGGACTGCCAGAAGAACAAGCAGATCTATCTTCATCTCACCTGGTCATGCTGTCAGAAGTTTATCATGCTTGGTAGAAGATAGGGTCAACAAAAAGGGGAAAACTCTCAGGGAAGTGGATTGACACAGTGACTGCAATGATGGGCCCAATATAGCAAGAATTGTGAGCATGCTGCAGGACAGGGTAATGTTTCTTTCTATTCTACATAGGATCTCTATGAGTCGGAGTCAACTCCATTGCACCTAACAACAACAATGCAGAAGGAGGAGTCCCTGGATAGCATACGTGGTTACGTGCTTGACTACTGACCAAAAGTTGGCCATTAGAATCCACCCAGAAGCACCTCAGCAAAAGGCATAGTGATCTACTTATGAATGATCACAACCACTGAAACTCTATGGAGTTCATTTCTCCTCTAAAGCACATGGATCACTGTGCATTCACATAGACTCAATGGCAATTTTAAACTAGGAGAAATGGGAGCTTTCCTTCTTTGACTCCCAAAATGTATTGGCTAGAATTAGTTGTGGAGATTGTTAAAATCACATATGCTTCTACTCCATTTCATTCTCATATAAGCAGAATCAAGTGGATAGAAGTATTAAATAAAGAATATGAGATTCATCTTCCAAAGTCCAGTAATGGGATTTCTTTGGCTTCTGTAAAATATGAGATAATCTCAGTGGGCAATTTTTGAGGTACTCATCTTAAATATCTCTCATCCTTGTGACCAACATGCCTCTCCCAATAGAGAGAGATGCAGATTAACTGTGATGTTACATAATACTATGGAATATGGATATATTTCTTCTCTCTTTTTCTTAATCCTTTATTTCAATGAATTCATTCATTCACTCCATATTTATTTGAAACTATTCTGAGTTAGTCACTCTTACATGAGCTAGGGATACAGTAATGAATAGGAAAAAAAAAATCTGATTTTAAGAAATTCAAGTTTTACTGGATAAGACAGAAACAAAAGTAAATAAATACACATACGAATTTCTTAACATATATTCCAACAGTGTCAGACAGTGTCTGTGGTCCTATAAGTTCCTGCCCCCAAAGGGAAAGCAGTTATCATGATATTTGTTATTTCCCCTAATAGTTTTAAAGACTTCAAACCAAAACTCCTGCAGCACTTGACCATGGGTGAAGCAGAGAATGTGGCTCTGGGAATAGGCTTTTAAGCTTTGTCTTGTGGGTATATAGGTGATGGCAGTGGGAACTGCAGGGGCCCAGGCTGCTCCTGCTGCTCAGGTGGCCAGAAGCACATATGAGACTGAGCGTGCTCTACCACCTCCCTGTTAACTTACTCTCACTCCACTCCCGTCTCCACCTTCTCAGCCACTGAATCTACACCAACCATTCTTCCAGCATCCAACAGTAGCTCCAGTAATAGCAGCAATGGCAGAAGGAGCAATAATGACAGCCAGAAGTGGGCTCACATAATGTTTTAACATGGTGAACATGGTGTTCTTATAGCATCCAAATCACATATTGTTCAGTTTCACAGAACATATTGTGCAGATTAAGTGATGCATAACTGTATTTAAAAGTAAATAAATAAACTATTAAAAAAAACTTTAAAAAGGTAAGTCTTGTGGACATAATAGCCCAGGTTGATGACAGAATAGAGTCATAGGGAATTAATGGAGTTCTTTCAGATTAGGTGGTCAGAAAGACTTCTCTGAGAAGTGGCATAAAAGAGGTAGATATAAAAAGTCTGGGGGCACAGTGTTCCAGGCAGAAAGTAGCAGGTATAAACACTTGTTGTGGTAGGTAGCAGGTAGGAAAAACTTGTGGTGTTCAATATAAATAAGCAAGCAAAAATTCTAATGGACTAGAGAAGGGGAAAAGTGTAAAGTGGTTTGAAAGGAGGTACACAGAGACAAATTAGGTAAAAGACCTGGTGACTACAGTTAAGGATTTGGGATTTGGTTTAATGTGTAAGTGGAGGCCATTGGAGGGCTTCAAAGAAAGAGATAATAAGCTTATTTATCACTTGAGTATGTACAAGGTACTTTTCTGTAGTTGATACTGTGGAAAATACAATGCTCTTCCACCTTAGATATCTGACACAAAGTCAGGACAGAATTTCACTAATACATAGTCAAGTCATAGAAATGTTTTGGAAATATATATGTGTGCATGTTTAATATATATATATATATATATATATAATTATATACATAATATATAATATGTAATTATATCTTTCAGGAAGATAGTCACATAATTATAGAAGGCAGCAAGTTAAAAAAATATTTCTAATGAAGTTATTTTGCTAGATTTATGACAAAGTGGAACATTTTCCTTTCATTTGTACAATATTCAAAACAGCTTATTACCATTATATTTTCCAAAATAGGTTTTAATTTTCCAACATTACAGAAATGTGATTGTTATTTATATACCTTTCATTTGTCTACAGATGCTCAGCTTAGTGACACTCAATCAAACTAATGAATTATGAAATGAAACTAAAAGTAACTCACCATTCTCAAATTGCTGGGCTAGAAGGTGATACAAAATTCATTACTGAAATTCCAAGGTGGTGGATGTTTTCCCCACATACCTCACTTTCCTGTCAATACTGTTGGGTTTGAGGGCTGGTTCATCTTCTTAAACTTCACATATACTGGTCACAAAAGAAGTTGAAATTTGGAGGTCTAAATGTTTTATACTCCAGTCTGACATCTCTTCTTCAGGATATCTGGTGGTGACTGCCTAAGGCATTTGACTGCTAACCAGAAGGTTTGTGGCTCAAACCTACCAGCAGCTCTGTGGAAGGAAGATGGTGCAATCTACTTTCATAAAGATTTACTGCCTTTTTATGAGTTGGAACCGACTCAACATCAGTGTTTCTTTTTGTGTGTGTGTGTTTCTTTTTTGGTTGATGTCTCTTCTTCTGGAGTGAGGTGCTTTGGTGAGAGTAACTACAGAAACAAGAAACTACTATATACACCAAATTGGCACATACACCATTTTTGAAATCTTCTAACATTTTCACCAGCACACTTCTAAAATAGTTATCACTGAAACACCTTTCTCGGCCAGGGGGACATATAAGATGTCAGCTACTCAATTTCTCTTCTCTAGATAATTCTACATATTGACTTAGCCTATTTATCGTATATCTATGCTTTACTTTGGGCAATCCTACTTCCGTAGTGATACTGCCTCAGAAACCCAAGGAGGGGTCGCTATGAGTCGGGGCCAACTCGACGGCACATAACAACAACAACAACAAATGCTTTACTTTACAGAACTTTTCTGAACTATATTCTTCCTCTTAAATATAAATCCCATAATCCTACGTAGCTCTCTCAGGGAGTTATTTCCATGGTGATGTAGTGAAAGGAATGGTAATCTGGGAATTAGCCGTTCTCATTTGTTGTCTTACTTGAATCAAGTGGAAGAGACTATCATCTTGGGAAAGTTCCTTCACCCCTCTAGGGTACAAATTCTTCAACTGCACAATAAGAAAGATGAGTTAATTGATTTCTCAGATAGAATCTAATTCCACATATCGTTCACTTTTACTTGCTTTCATGTTTAATTTTATTTATTTGTTTTCTCCAATCTACCACATTTAAGCCTGTGGAAAAGGTCTTCTCACTTCCATTTGTTATAGCCTTTCAAATATAAAAATATTACAATAGAGGGGTCTCTCTGTATTTCATTTCCCTTTCAGGCAAAATGCCAGACCTGTGAGATAATAATGCAAAACAGTCCTTTCTTTCAGACATCATAGTGAATCCTTCCTCCTCATCTAATCCAAAGAGCTTCTGAATGTGTCTGTCATGAGGGTCAACGAGTCTAGGAAATGCTTTTTTTTTTTTTTTTTATTGTTGATGCTTTTTTAAATATCTGCTTGTATCTTTTTAAAATATATATCCATACGCTTTAACTTTCAGACTAAGTCTTTCAAAACCGAGTCATACAGTCAACTTGCAGTGAGTTAAAGGAGATCAATACTATTTTGGACAGCATCACACTGTCCTTCTCAAAATGTGGGGTTAATGCAAGATTAAAAGTGGTAGCATAACTTTTGATTATCCGTATGACACGATTTAGTAAAATAGCAGATCATTCAGAAATCATTTATATTTGGCCTTGAGATATATTAGAGGATGCATCTTTGATCTCCCTTTCTAATTATGTTTTGCTTTGGTCTAATGTTAAAGGAATAATTTGCATTCCCAAAGCGCATACCAAATAACAACAGAGGAAGGGGACTTAGGAAAAAGCAAGGGAGAGAGAACAAGGATAAGCTTTTCAAATGCCGTGGAGAATTCATAAAATAAATTTCTATATAAATAATCCAGATTTCATTCAATTTACTCTTTGTTCTGAAGGCCAACTTCTCTTTCTTTAAACTATTTCCATTTCTATCCTCCCCAAAACAAAAGCATAAGAGAGTAAGGAAAAAACATGAATATTGTGAGTACCTGATAGAAATGCAAAATTAAAGAGAACACATATTGAGAAAACAAGTGTCTCGCTATTCAGAAGCTTCCAATCAATGCTGACAGATGAAACTAAAACATATGCAGTGTAGAAAATAAGAGATGACAGGGCACAAAAATATTGTATACTAATTAATTGTCCAATCGTTGTAGTACAGAACAACCTAGCTCTGAGAGATTAAAGAAAGAGATCAGTGAGAATTGCTAGAGTTAGAGACAGCTTTACAGGAGCGACTGAAGTGGGCTTTAAAGGCTGGGCAGGATTTGAATAAACAGAAGGAAGAGAGAAGGACATTTCAGATGAGTGGAACGGGGACATGAATGAAAATGATTTTGAAATTCAACGTGCAATATAAATAACCATTTTATAGTGGCAGAGGCTTGGCGACCTTGATTTATTTTACTCAGAAGTTTCAAATAAAGGCTCTTAAATCAGGATGTTACCTAGAAAATTTGAAATGAGGGAGGGAAAAATTTCCCTAGACAATGGTGTATGTCAGTTGTTGAAATTCACTGTCTCCTTACTGTTAAGTAAGGTAGCTGGATTTAAAAGATTTCTACAGTCATGCAACATTTGAAGTTTTGTGCGAAAATAGGAGTGATCAAATCCCATGCTTTAGAGCATCAGGTTTTTGCTGTTGGGCCCTGGTGAGGAATTTTACCCATTTTTTGTTGCCATGTTAACACCAAGAAAACACTGTTCAAGATTAGGCTGCTGATGTTCTGTGTGAGTGTAGCATTAGACATTATGAACATATATATATGAATATATATATATTTCTGTGTGTTTTGTCCTATTCCCATTATTCTCCATATCAAGACTCAGAGTATTTCCCCAAAGATTTCACTGACTCAATTCACTGATCGTCACTAAGATAGACTCCAGAAGTGATGCCAAGGATGAGAATCTCATTGCTTTTCAGAAATACATAACTATAACTTTTTCTTGCATATTCCATCAACTATAGATGCATATCTATGGTGTGAGATATTTAGTTTTAAACAATGCCCAGATCAGGGACAATGAAAGAAAAAGTGAGATGAAAGAGGACTACAGTGTGAATAATGAAAACTAAACAAAACAACAACAAAAAACTTGTTCTTCTATTTTTAAACAACTTTTAAATATTTGCAGGCACAAATAATTGCATGAAAAATACTTTAAAAAGATTAACTATAATAAGGACAATGAAATAAAATAAGTCTGAAATGAGATGATATGGTATTTAAAAAAAATACTAGGTTAATGGCAATATATGTGGAGAAGACAGTGTAATGGAGGGAGGAAATCACTGCTTTGTACAGTACCATATTACTCAGCAGTATGATGAAGAATCTAAGAAAATGGCCTATGATTGGCAGTTTAGGCTTAGAACAGCATCGGTGGTTTCACTTATTTATTACTTACAATTTTTCTGAGTTAAATATTTTAATTCTTGCTTTTAGAAATGAAGAAATTGACATTAGGTTAATTGATTTACCTGTGACTTCACATTTGAGAAGATCACCAGGTCTTTCTCTTGCAGAGCAGCTCAATGGGTTCAAATTGCCAACTTTTCAATTAGTAGCCAAATACTTAACTGCTGAGCTACTAGGGCACCTCCTATAAATATTAGAGCCAAGAAAACCCAGGACACTTCTACCCTGTCACATGGAGTTACTACGAGTCTAAATCAACTTGAATGCACCTAACAACAACAAAAACATCACACATTTGTTTAATCAGTAACACTAGGATTAAAACCTAGGTGTGAAGGCTTGACTACTCACTGAAACACTGGTGGTTGGAACCTATCCAAATGCTCTTTGAAAGCAATGCAGGGTAATTTGCTGCTGAAAAGTCAGGCATTGAAAACTCTGTGAGCACAGTTCTAGTCTTCAACACATGGGGTCACCAAGAATTAGAATCCACTCACAGCAATCGATCTGGTGGTGTCTAACCCCAAAGTCTTTGCTTTTTGACAATAGTGTACAGGGTGTGAGTGGATCTTGACAATGAGAATGTTTCCTGAGATGATTTTCAAAATAATCAGAGCTTAAGATGCCTCCAATTAGATCTCCATGTCATGAAGGAAAGAGCTACAGAAAAAGAATGAGACAGAAAGAAACAGAGGCAGACACAGAAAACAAAAACATAGACTCAGATAAAGACAATGAGTCTACGATAAAACTGATAACATTGCTTTCTTTCTTCTGCAACCTCAGTAGATCTTTAACTCTCATGGTTTCATGAGCACAAAAAGCAGCTCATAACTTACGTAATTTTTTTTTTTTTTTTTTAACTGTGAGTGAAACTTTACAGAGCAAATTGATTTTCCATTTAGCAATTCATAAACATTTTGTTTTCTGGCAGTCACTGCAATCCCAACAATGTAACAGCACTTTCTCCACTTCTTCCCTGTGTTTGCCATTATACTTTATCTCTTGTTCTTATCTCTTCCTGACTTCTTAGCTTGATTCCTGGGCAAATGACACTCTGTTGATCTCATATGGTTAACTGCCCTAATAAGTGTGTACGTCCTTGGCATTTTTGTTCAACTTATAAAGCTGTTAATTGTTTGCCTGAAAGTTGAACTATAGGGCTCAGGCTTGAAGTGTGTTTAAGGGCCATAGTCTTGGGGCTACCATCATTCGCTTTTAAACAAAATTTAATTTTTAAAAAAAATCATAATTTAAAAAAAAAATTCTATAGAAAAATCTAGAATAAAATGTGGGAGGATGCAATATGGAACAGAACCTTAATATCTCATGGAATCCAGATTCTATGGAGCCATGGAGACTGGATGATCATCACCAAAACTATTGTCCTGAAAAGACGTTTAAGCCTTCAGCTGAAACTATCTCCTGAAATTGTGTTTAAACCAAATAGTGGTTTATCTTAATTAGATAAAAATATTCCCCTTGAACATTGTGTTCTTTTAAAGAATTATCCATATGAGATCAAATTGAGATCAGCAACTCAGAAGGTTATATGAGAAGCTTAGGGGTCAGTGAGTTTGTGTTGATGATGGTAAAACAATTCAGAAAAGAATATTGAGAAAATAGCACAACTTGAAGAATGTAGCAAATGTTACTGAATTGTACATGTACATTGACAAATGTTTTGCTGTGTATATCTTCAACTTTTTTTTTTTTTTAAAGAATAGCTATTTATGATTCCTTATGTTGAATAAGTGCAGTTAGCTGTTGCATTTCTCAGATGAGTCTAATATCATTTGTTTATGTCAGGTTCCCAATTTCATGTGACGCTTTAAAATATCCCAATGTCCAAGTTACATCTCTTGCCAATTAAACCCAAAGATTAGGGTAGGAGTGAAACAGTATAATTTAAAGGTTCCCAAGTGATTCTAAAGTACAGCAAAGTTGGAGAATTAGTGATTTACTTGAAAAATAGTTAATTTTCTTTCATCCTATTTTTTTTTTTAATTTTCCATTCTCCTAAAATGGTGGATGTCACATAAATATGCAAGACCATTACTTAAAATCTGAGTAGATTAAATCTACTCAGATTAAAATCTGAGTAGAACTGAAGTAAAAAGCTATCTTTGCCATATCCTTGAGTATGCTCCTTAACATTTTTTGCATATTTCTTTCTTTATCCATAAATAATGACAATAACAATCTTCTCCCAAAGTTCTTGTAGTGTTAAATGAGATGGATGGTCAAGATCTGACAAAATATCTGTGATATGGAGTTCCATTAACATTGGTCTCCTTTTTCCTTGTCTTCATTCTACCCAGTGTAATGAGGAAATGCAGGGCTTCAAACAAATCAAAGCAACTTTTTTCAGGTTCCCAGAAAGCATCTCTCAAGCACTGTTTTCATTACAAAACTTTAAATATAGCGGAGAGAAACAGCAACAAAAGTGATGCTAATTGAGAAGGAAAAATAAACTGGTATGTATACCATTTTCTGGTCTGAAAACCACCAGTGTTGCCATGAATCAAACTTATGACCTAATTTATCCCTACCCCCATTGTATTATGTAGTCCTACTTCCCTTGATTTTGCAAACTAGTTAGCATCCAGTCTGATTTCTGCCTTGAAACCCCACCCACAAGACTCTGTCATCCCCATTTTTCTTCTCACTTAGTAGGTTCCATCTGCCTTAATGATTTCTTTTATCAGAATATGACTCATCCTTTAAGAACCAGATGAAAAATCTATCTGGGCCACAAAATATGTCTTGATTATTTTGACTCCTTATTAACCTTGGTTCTCTTCTGAACCCAGCTTCAATTTCTAGCAATTCTCTGTCATTGTAGTGCAGTAACAGTTTTTGAATGATCTTTGGTAAAATTTTACTTGTGTGATATAAATGATATTGTATGATAATTTTCACATTCTTTTGAATAACTCTTTTCTGGGTGGTCATGAATATGGATAACACAACTTTACTTGGTGAAAATGAGGAGAACTTGAAGCACTTATTGAGGAAGATCAAAGATTACAGCCTTCAGTATGGATTACACCTGAAAATAAAGAAAACAAAAATCCTCAGGAATGGACCAATAAATAACTTAATGATAAATGGAGAAAATATTAATGTGGTCAAGGATTTCATTTTACTTGTATATACAATCAATGTCCATGGAAGCAGCAGTCATGAAATCAAATACCATTGGCAAACATGGTGCAAAAATTCTCTTAAAAGTGTTAAAAATCAAAGACTTCACATTGAAGACTAAGGTGTGCCTGACCCAAGCCATTGCATTTTCATTCACCTACTATGCATGCAAAAGCTGGACAATGAATAATGATGACCAAAGAAGAATTGATGCCTTTGAAGTATGGTGTTGGTGAAGAGTACTGACTGTATTAAGGGCTGCCAGAAGGATGCACAAATCTCTTTTGGAGGAAAGATGACTGGAATACTCCTTAAAAGAAAGAATGGCCAGACTTTGTCTCACATACTTTGGACAATTTATCACGGGGAACGAATCTCTAGCAAAACACATCATGCTTGGTAAAATAGAGGGTCAGAGAAAAACAGGAAGCCGCTCAACAAAACAGATTGGCACAGTGGCTGCAACAATGGGCTCAAGCACAGCAATGATTGGGGAGGATGGGGTAGGACCAGGTGTTTTCTTTTCTTGTGCATGAGGTCACCATGTGTCAGCAACTACGCAATGGCACCTAACAAGAACAACATGAACCTTGGTGATGGAATAAAATGAACCCTGATCTTAAAGTTAAAATTACATTTGAATCCAGATGCTCAACATTTTCCTACACTGTTTTGGGGAAGTGTAGGGGAGAAAGAGATTATAACACAATGCATTACAAAGCTCTATTGAGGACATTTCAAATAAATATTAGAAAAAAGATTTGTAGAGCACCAAATAAGTCATTAAAATTGGGCAGATTATTATAATTAAAAGAAACAACAAATTACAAAATATATTCCATTTAGACGTATATTTACCTTTTATTTCTATATGTGAAATTCAAAATATCAACCAAGAAACACAGTGTTAACATAACTCAGTATTAATAATTGTCCGACTTTACATGAATTATCTATCTATTTTGGGAAAAATAATTATTTCTCCTTTAATTACTTGGTTGATTATGTCAATTCTACAATTTATTTAGCCAGTACGGACTCAATCTCAATGTTATAATCCAGAGGCTGTCACTCATTTCCTCAATGACCTTGGGCAAGTCACTTAATTTCACCACATCTCAATTTCTTTGTATGTAAAATTGGGATAATAATCTTGACCTCACAGAGAGGTTGCATGAATTAACTGATTAATGATTATAAAGCAATTTGAAAATACAGAACACTATATAAATGCTAAGTATTGTTATTAAGCAAATCAATTCAGAAAATCAAGATAATGACATTTCTTTTCAATCTATTTCTTAAAGTACTTAACGCCTTTGCATCTAAGCTCTGTATTGTAAAAAAGCAGTTTAAATATTTATAACTTGAAATTTCCTAGTTTAACCAGTTCCTACTACATCCTAGAAAGAAGGGAAGGAACAGATATACATCTTGAGCTGGGATCTTGAATTCATTCACTTTAACGTTTAGGTTATATACAGTTTAATTTGGGAAAGGTCTATCAAATTACTTTCTTTCTTTCTTTTTGACTTTCTTTCTCTCCTTCTGTCTATGTGTCTAGTTATCTATGCATCTATGTTTCTATCTGTCTATCTGACTACTTACCTACCTATCTATCTACTCGTATCTTGCACTTTCAGAGCTGAAGTGGACATTAAAGAAATTAAAGGCCATACATGCTAATCTCCCCCCCCCCTTGGGATATGGAAAAAAAGAAAAAAAAAAGGTCCAAGAAAAACAGAGTGATTTGCTCAAGTTTACACAGGTAACCTGTGCCAGAGCTGATCTCTAATCTCAATTCTTGGCTGCCCAGCCTTTCTCAAGGTACAGTAGAGCAGACAAAGACATGGGCCCTGCCATCAGGAGTCTTACCTGGGACGACATACAAAACTGGTATCAGCATGAGGCCTTGCGATTAATTAATTTGAACTTTACAACTATATGAAATAATTGGATCAGTTCTTAAACTATTCATGGACCTTGTTTACGCAACTTTGTAGTTACAAAACCATTAGGATTGACTTAGGTGAAAGTTCCAAGTTTCATCATTACGTTTCCATCACCTTATCTTGCTGCTTTACTTAAAATGTCAGCGAATTCGAGAATTTGGTTCAGATTTTATATGCATACACACACACATACATATACATATTTATCTCTATATATGTTTGTGCATGTTGTTGTTGTTGTTGTTATGTGCCATTGAGTCGGACCCGACTCATAGCGACCCCTCCTTGGGTTTCCAAGGCAGTATCACTACGGAAGTAGGATTGCCCAACCTTCCTTCCAAATGTTTGTGCATATATGTGTATATATATATAAAGAGAGACAGACAGAGAGAGAGTGAAGAGAAAGACATTTTAAATAAAGATATAAAATTTGGTATAAGGAGTACTGATTTTCAGCTAGAATATTCTAGTTCTATGCCTAGAATGGGAGCTCTGGTGGTATAGTGCCTAAGGCATTTGACCGCTAACCAGAAGGCTGGTGGTTCAAACTCACCAGCCACTCCTTGGAAAGAAGGTTGGGCAATCTACTTCCGTAGTGATACTGCCTCAGAAACTCAAGGAGGGATCGCTATGAGTCGGTCCGACTCAATGGCACATAACAACAACAACAGTGCCTAGAATATTCTACTCTGCCTGCCTAGTAGCTAAGTAGCCTAAACTAGCCATATTCTCTCAGTGAGGTATATTTCCCAAAATTATTAAACAAAGGATCTAGGTAGAAACTTGTTAAAGTCTCCAAGTGCTAACGTTCTTAAAGCTGTACTTTCTGAAACTAGAGTTGGGAGTTTCTCAGGTAGATGCTTAGATTCTGAATGGGTCATAGACAATAACTCTGGTTGTAAAACCAGCCACACTTTAAGCCAAATGCTCATCTGAGGCTTATTATCTTCAAAAAATAAATTTTCAGAATGTTAATGCTAGAAGAAATATTAGAGATCATTTAATGTGATTCCCTCAGTTTATGGTGAGAAAACTGAAGTTTTGAAATGCTATTTGTGCAAGGTCACAAAGCCAGGCAGTGAGAAACCCAGGTCAAAAACCAGATGAATACACTTTCCTCTATATCATTAATTAAGATGACATTGGAGTAAATGACACTTCTCTTTTGAGATTAGAATATTGTTAAACAAACAAACAAAGTCAATCTTTAAGTACTGCTTCTCCTATTGTCTTCTTATCACTTTTCACGTGGGTTTGTTCAGAAGACATAGTCTTTAAAAGAGGGTTTATATCTCTTTGGAAATAGTAATATTCATATATCATGGTGTAAAAGAATTCCATCATAAATAGCCTTTCACTGTGTTTTCTGTAAATAATATTTCAGAATGTGAGGGGGATAAGTTGGAAGAATTCTGTTGTCTACTTGCTTTGTACAATTGAATTTGAGCAAGGGAGATTTTGTAGCCTTTTCTTCCTCAGTCTTGGTTTTTCACAGCAATCCCACAGATCCAGACCTATTTAGAAAGGGCCCAGTTCCATTCACAAATAACAATGGTCAGTTGAAGTACGAGTTGTTGATTCAACATCATCTATCAAGCAGTCTTACCATCACATCTTACCATCACTGAAAATAAAACCTCACAATGACACTTGAAACAGTTCTCATCACAACTGAGTAGGTATGTGAATATCTAAAGATTTGCACAAGCCAGCATGAAAACTTCACACCCACTTCCCTGAAATATTGAGGGGAAAAACCTTTGTCAGAACCTCCTCTTCACAAAAGCTGGTGAGCAGGAATGTGAGAATGTCATGTGGGTCTAGATTTATGAATCTCCTTTGGCACCAGGTGACATTTATAGGCTTTGCTAGATATAATGTTTGGTGCTCAAGTGTGGAGCTTGTCAGCCTGGTCAATAACGCAGTTTCACAGAAAGATGATAAAAAATAACAAGCTACCACAAATGGTGAGCCATTGAGGACCTTGTATTTATTTTCCAAAAATTGGATCAGGTAGAACAGGTATCTGACCATCAATTCTTCAACTCAGAACCCCATAGCTTGACATGCTATTTCCAGCACCCCTGAGCTCTCACTTAAGATACAAGAGGCCCACTTGCAATCTCCATTTGAACCCCCCTCAGGAATATCACATTCAAAATATGGGAAATTTAGATTTCCATTTTCTCTTCCAAGATACTCCTCCATATAGTAAATTAATTAATTCATTGAATAAGCATTTTTAGCCACATACAACCATTAAGGAGCTCTGGTAGCATAGTACCTAAGGCACTTGACTGCTAACCAGAAGGCTGGCGGTTCAAACCCACCAGCCACTCCTCGGAAGGAAGGTTGGGCAATCTACTTCCGTAGTGATACTGCCCCAAAAACCCAAGGAGGGGTCGCTATGAGTCAGGTCCCATTCGACGGCACATACCAACCAATAACCATGTAGTGAGATTTGTGGAATCTGAAAAAATACCTTGCCAACCCCCATATATTTTGATGAATGAGATTTCCCCATCTGATTACTATTACTGTTAAAAATCAAACACCTCTGGATGGTAGAAAACAAAGTTATCTAACATTAGAGTGATTTCTTTTATTTTAAAATATTCTAGCACTTTTTTTTTTAATAGTGGAAAAGTGGCAATAATAGAAAGACAACATCCTTAAAGTGTATGTGTGTATGTATGTATTTATTTCTGTTTGGGAGATGGTATGAAATTAAAAAAAAAAAAAAAAGATCCCAACAGTGAAATTTATTTACAACCTATTTCCCACAGATACTCATTCCTCTGTTCTAAGAGGAGCCATTCACCATATCTGTAATCCGGAACCCAGTAAGCAGCAGAAAAATAGATACTCAAACTCCACTCCAAGAAATTCTGATTCTCTTTTATTGGGATGGTGTCTCCCATTGTCATTTAAAAAAAAAAAAAAAAAAAAAACCTCTCCAGATAATTTTGTTGTATACCCAGGATTGAGAAACACTGTCTCAGACCCTCAAGAACCCTGCCTCCATCACCAGCTCTGGCTTCTTCCCGCCTTTATGTCTAACCATTTTTTCATGCATTGCTGTGACAAGCTTTCCTCTGGAGGTAGTTGCTCTCTCAACATGGTGAAATGGGGAGTTAATGTTGACTGTGTGTATCTTTTCTAAGTTTCATAGTTTACCACATATAATTAAACATGGATGCTTTCTGCAGTTTCTGAGAGAATTTCTCTATCTGAGAGAATTCAGTGGAGCTCAGGGCACCCAGGTCATCAGTGTACCTCTACACATTAACGCTAATGAGCAGTAAGAGTCAGTGGTCCACAACCATATGGAGATTAGAGTCCCTTTGAGAATCTGAGGGTACTCCTTACCCACATTCAGACATTCACATCCACATGTACCTATCAGAGTATTCATGATCCCCATAAAGTTTATCCATATACCCCTATGGGTCCAAGGACCTTATATTCAAAATGTCTAAAAGGATTCCCTTTTTTAAGGGTTAATGTTTCTAATTAGCTCAAACCTTATATAATTGTTGTTACAATATAGGTTCTGATTTTGAACATGGGCTTTATAATCTAGTATCTGTTAATCATCACTGGTATGGCATTGGACAAATTAAAAAATATCTTTGCTAGTATTTACTTTCCCATATCTTAATTAAGAATAGAAAGATACACTTGTGAAGGTTTTAGTAAGATACATAAGTTATTTAGCACAACACTAGGCCCACAGCAAGCATTCAGCAAATATAAGCTACAGAGAGAAGTCCTAGGTAACTACGACAAAGCGCAGAATTGCTAGGATATATTGAGGGAAATAAAAACTTCTCTTGCTTCACATCACATTATATTTGTCTGTTTGCATCTCTGTAAATGGCTCATAAATATCATGGAGCTGGTCTGAAGAAATAAATACATAAAAGTTAATTAGAGTAAATTAAGCAGCAAGAAGCATGTGGTCAAGTGATTAGTAAAAGCCTGGAAAAGATCATTGAGGACAAAAAACAAAGGGTGGGATTCTGGTGCCAGACTCACCTTGTTCTCTCTTTGCTGATCCCAATAAGCCTGTCCAGTGAATGTCTTTCTGGAGATGAATGCCAAGAGCTAGCCACTGGGCAGTGCTGTACAGGGTAAGGGAAAATCCCATCTCTGCTGGTAGTGGCAGTGGTGATTCAGTAGCAGAATTCTTGCCTTCTAAGTTGTTGTTGTTTTGTGCCATGGAGTCAGACCCAATTCATAGTGACCCCTCCTTGGGTTTCCGAGGCAGTATCATTACAGAAGTAGATTGGCCAACCTTTCTTCTGAGGAGTGGCTGGTGGGCTTGAACTGCCAGCCTTCTGGTTAGCAGTCAAGTGCCTTAGGCACTAGGCCACCAGAGCTTAGTGCCTTCTAAGTGGGAGACCTGAATTCAATTCCCAGCCAATGCAACTTAAGTGCAGCTGCACTCATCTGTCAGTGGAAGTTGCATGTTACTTTGATGCTGAACAGCTTTCAGTGGAACTTCCAGACTAAGAAAGATTAAGCAGAAAGGTCTGATGATCTAATACCAAAAAATCAGCCAAGGAAAACCCTATGGTTTACAATGGTCTGGTTGGTATCATTGTGCACATGGTTGCCATGAGTCAGGGGTCATCCTGACAACTAACAACAACAACAACAACCCTTCTGGCATTAGTACAGAAAACTCTTAAAGGACAGGGTTTGGGATCTGGAATTTTTTTTCTTTTGGTTGACATTTTTTGTTTGTTTTTTAAACTTTCAATTGTGATTTTGGTGAAAATTTATGAAGCAAATTTATTATCCATTCAATAGTTCATACACATTTTGTTTTGTGACATTGATTGCAACAGCTCTCCTCCTATTTCCTTTCCATGGTTATCTTTTCCCAGTGTTCTTCTTTCCTATGCATTCCTTCATTTTCTGAGTTTTATCCCTGTGCAAATATTGTCCTTTTGATCTCTATGGTTGATTGTTCTAAGAAGTGTGTACAACTCGTGGACCTGTCTATCAGTTGGCTGCAAGTTGAGCTACCAGGAGCCACTGGAATAAGTTCAGTTCCAGCCCTGACGGGTGACTAAGGGCCATAGTCTTTGAGGTTTCACCCATCTCCATCAGAGCAGTAAGCTTATTCTTTTTTTTATGATTTTGAGTTTAGTTCCACATTTTTATCCCACTCTATTCAGGATCTCCAATTTTGGGAATCGGGAATTTTTAGTACATGTAAGATTGTCTTCTGACCTCTGGCTGCCCTTTGTAAATGAGAGCAGAAAAGACTTCCCAGGAGAGTGCTGCCCTGCTAGAAAAGTGCTGCCCAATGCAACTTAAGCATCAGAATAGAAGTGCAGATCCTGGGTGCAGGCAGATTCCCAGCGGGAGACATACAACAGCTTGCGTTTGACACTTAGACCCTATTTTGCATAGACAAGTCATAACATTGGCTCCATTGTGGAACACACACAACTCTACAGTTGGTTTTGGCAGGCAAATGAGAATGAAAAAAAAATGGCATCTACCCTTTCCTTTTGAAATGTAAACACCTCACTGCCAGGCAGAAATTTAAATTACATTGTCAGATTTGAAAGTTCCTCATCAGAAAAAAATATACATAAATACATATATATCAATATGTGAATGGCAATTTCAAGCCTGCTAGTCAAATGGGCTCTGATTTCTTGATACTTGATATACACTTTGTTTTCAGTATCATATAATATGATCTTAATATAGTATGATTTTTTTTTCCCTTAAATTCATGGATAATTAATTTGAATATCTTTCTGAGCTGACTACAGGCTGTGACAAAGAAGTTTTTGAACATGACTGAACAGTTACTTTACACTGCAGACTAATGGCAGGAAAAGGCACTGTGGAGGAACAAGGTGGAGGGTTTTCGGCC
The DNA here is from genome assembly GCF_000298275.1 of Orycteropus afer afer. NCBI lineage: Eukaryota > Metazoa > Chordata > Mammalia > Tubulidentata > Orycteropodidae > Orycteropus > Orycteropus afer. The sequence goes on from NW_006921748.1 coordinate 358,679, forward strand.
CACAGACCCTGGAATCATGGGTCCAGGTTTGATGGAGGCACTTGCTTAGTATGTACCACTTGACCTCATTCTTAGCTTCATTTAGTCCATCTTACTCTGTTAATTTGATAAGATTGTGGTACCTGGTTAAAAACAGGCTATGGGTGACAGCCAGCTGATGCTTCTCAACTGAGAACTCCACAACAAATAAATGATGAAATTAAAAGAAATAAGCCTTCATGCATGGATCGTGCAAGTCATTTATAAGGAACCAATTCCTAGTCCGTTAGATTTTCATACACAACTATTTATATTCAATTATTCAGTCAACACCATGGAGACCAGTTTACAAGATTGAAGGATACACATTTTCTGTTACCTTTCTGTATTTTTTCTAACATAACAGGAAACAGCTACCTAGATAACAAGAAGCAATCACCTTGCAGTTAATATGAGAGATAAAAAAAAAAAAAAAAAAAACATATATTCATCATCGTTATCCAAGTAGAACATCAATAGCTCTCTGAACAAGCAGCAAACCCAAATTAAATCTAAAGTCAATCACAAGAGGAGTGTGGGAGACATAGATCACTGCACAGAGAGGTCAGGGAGCTCTGAAAACCTCGATGAGATGACCTCCTTGAAAAACCCACATAGGTCCCTCTTGATGCTTGCCTGTCTCAGAAGCGTAAGAAGCCTGAAGAATTACAGGCTCTTCTAAGAGTCAGGGATCAGTTGTTAGCTCAGCTGAAAACCAATTATGGCTTCAGAGGACCAGGAAGGCCATGAATCTCTGAAGTCTTCCCACAGTCAAAAGCTGAAGCTAGAAAACCATATGTCAGATGCTGAGCCCCCATTAACTGCTCATTGGAAACCTACAAGAAGCTCTGGTTGCACTATGGTTAAGCATTTGGCTGCTAACTGAAAGAGGTTAAGGGTTCAAACCTACCAGCCACTCTGTGGGAGAAAGATGCAGCAGCCTACTTTTGTGAATATTACACCCTTGGAAACCCTATGGAGCAGTTCTACTCTGTCCTATAAGATCAGTATGAGTTGCAATCAACTTGACAACCATGAATGTTACAAACCTAGAAGATGCCAAAGAAGTCTTTAGTGCAAGACAGAGGACATCCTAGTCTTTTCCACCCTCATTCCATCTTCATGTCTGTTTGAATCCATTAATGGGCAAACAATGAATGGAAGCACAACTAAAATTGGAAAAGTTGCCTCTAGGTTTGCTGAATTGTAGGGTATGAGAAATTAATTCAGATTCCTTTCATTGCTGTGCCTTTTTCCTTTTGGAGTTCCAAGGTCTAAATAACTGCATAAAACAAATCAAGGGAAAATAGGGCCCAGCTGCCTGTGGCCTTTGTTGATGAATAGGGCTCTAAGTCAGTCACTCAGCTGTTTTATTACTTGTCTTTAAGGCTGATGAGTCCCAAGCAGACCTGCATCACTGAATTCTCAATAAAGGGTTAGTGCTTGTCCTGCAGAATAATAAGAACCGCTAATGACACCAATTAAGAGCTGTAAATGTCATTTATACTTGTTTGTTATTTTTCAAATCAATAAGGCTGGAAAGACACAGCAGCCCAAGATAATTTAGATTGGAGCAGTTTGTGGGGGACATTTTAATGGATATATTGCAATGGGGATTCTTATTCTCCTTTTGGAGAAATTGTGTTTCTCATTGGGTCAATTCTGATATTTATTTAATGCAGAATTTACACTCCAAGTAATTAAGCAAAGGCGAACATTTTGCAGTAATAAAAAGAGAGAAATGTAGATACATTTCTTAATTATGTTCATTAAATCCCTTGTTTGAGAAGGCCCCATTTGATGTGAGAAGGTACCTCTAAAAGCAATATGCAAGTAGCAGTGCAGGCTAGAGCAGCAGGTTCTACTGCTGTAGAAATTCCAGAGACATGTGCTTTTTATAAGATTCTTACCCTACCAAGTGTCCAAAGTTGACTTGTATTTGGTATTTCATAAGAGTGTACGATTTGTGCACAAGGCTTGTGTTTGTTTCTCTTTCCTAGATACACAGCTATTGCATAGGACTCCAGAGATCTCTGTTTCTTTATTTCCAGAAGTGGCACAGAAGTCTCATTTCTTACTGGGCCCTGTCCTAGCAAGAGGAAAATCATTAAACACTTCGCTGATGAGGCCGCAACCTGGGACAGACAACTCATTCTCCATAGAACAATTGAGTTGTGCTGATGTCTCTAAGATAAGGGGACTTCTCACCCAGGAGTTTGGGGATAGCCAAACAAATTAATGTCTGGGTATTTGAGTGAATGCATTCTTGAACTTTTCTGTTATAATTTCGAATGTTGACAAAGTTCAAAGAAGTTGTGTGTGGAATTTAGATTCATTTCTCTTGGTTTTCTACCTCTGCACCCATTACCTCTCTCTCAGTGGATTTTCTGGTTTATTTGAAAAGTCAGGTTTAAGTGGTTCACCTGTTAAAGCTTCATTTATAACTACGTTGAACAGAACAGTAAATTCACCAAGCAATTAAAAATAAACAAATAACTTAAAAGTACAATTTCGGAGATTTGAGTTCAAGCAAACAATCAATGATTATTTTGTGTAAATGTCTACCTGACAATTATTAAAACTTGAAATTTTAGACACTCAGTTTATTTTGGCTCATTAACACTCATTAGCCAATTTGATTATTTACATTGGAGTGAGAGAATCTGAGGTTTTAAGTTAAAATTATTTTAAAAATTAAGTTAACCAATTTCTGTTGAAATCAGACAGATATTTATGCGGACATTTATGCAGTATAGAAAACCAAACTCACTGCCATCGAGTTGGATCCGACTCATAGAGACGCCTCCTTGGATTTCTGAAGCAGTATCACTCCAGAACTAGATTGCCCAACCTTCCTTCCGAGGAGTGGCTGGTGGGTTTGAACCTCCAGCCTTCTGTTTAGCAGTCAAATGCCTTAGGTACTATGCCACCAGAGCACCTAGAGAAAACTAAAGGGTATAGCAAATACATAATAATGAACTTCTTTTGATTGAGTCATTGGCACTCATATCACTGACCTTTATTGACCTCTCTAGAGTTTCAACAGAACAATATTGTGAATGAGAGAGCTTAAAAAATTTAGATGCCTATCTTGGTGTGCTGTTTCCTAAATTGCTAAGTACAGATTTAAATTTGTTGTTTTGAAAAATGCAACTATTATATCCACATATTGTCTGTAACTTACCTCCCACTTTTAATCCTATTATTTCATTATACTTTAGCAATTTTCTCTTTTAGCCAAATCTGTGTACTATCAATTCACAGCTACCCATTCACAGCTTCTTCCATGTTGCCATCTCCATTTAGAATGACTTCCTACTATATCTTGTCAGATGTTACACCTATTTGTGGACATGTTTATACCAGCACTCTGGTAAGCTCAATGAGGATGGAGGCATTGTTTTACTAATCTTTTAATTTTCTGCATTGTTTATCCTGTTTTTCGAAGAACAAGTGCAAGACTATAAAATTATTTTCAGATCATCCCAAGACCACTCAATTACACAGTTTGAGAAAAATAATTAATCAAAATTGTTAACCCTGTGTCAATTTAGTTAAAACATTAAGTCGATTTTCCCAATTTCCTCTTTTCTACTGATTTCTGGATGTTGTACAAATAAGAATAGTGTAGATGATGCCCTTAGGGTCCTCCAGAGAAACAGAACCACTATGTATATAATATGCCATACAGAAAGAGAGAGAGGGGGTGGGGGTGGAGATTTAATTTAATGGATTGGCTCACATGATTGTAGATGTGCAAAAGTCCAAAATCTATAGGTATGGTGAGCTGAGAGATGAAAAATTCCTAGTATAGAGTTGTGGGTTCTTAGCAAATAATTGACATTAACCAGTGAGGTTATCATAAGCTTTTACTGGTACACAGTAATAGGATGAAGAGAAATAGGGCAAGATTTTATCTTCCGCTGGTATTTCTTTGGCCTTGTCCCAAGGCGAGTTGATAGACCTCCTCTACTCATGTATCACCCTTCCATACATTGTAAGTGAAAGACAAAAGGACAGAGGGTTTATATACTTTAGGCCAAAGGTTTTCTCTTTTGGGGGCACATAGTAAAAGAGGAAGGCAAGAAAGAGTGACATACCCCTTGGCACAATCTGGGCTGAGGGTGAGTGACAGTCTTGTGGTCATTAGCCCCTTCCTTGATGACATCAAAGGAAGAATATTCCCACTGTGTCTAGGATCTAAGATTAGCTCTTGTCAGCATACATTTATATAGTTAATCACATACCTTACCACGAGGGCACTAGAAAGGAATGTGTATTTCCCCTAGGATACACTCTTTCAGTACAGTTTCAGTGTAAATGTCATGCAGGCAATGGGATTGAAAACTGCTTTCTGTTGCTTCTGCAATAAGTCAGGCATCAGGCTATAGATGTCTATAGATCTGCTTCCCAAGATCTGTAGGTCAGGCAATGGAAAGAAGCAGAGTGGAGAGAGAGAAATCTGCCAAAAGCCTTATTTATAGTCTGGGAGGAGAACACAAGCTAAGGAACTACACTTTCAACTGATTGATTGATTACATTAGATTACATATTAGATCATGTAATCTCATGTATGTGAGGATATATAGCTGGCTGCAAGGACATGCAGGAACCTTTATCTCTTTTGGTCTGTGAAGTAAAGCACCTCTAAGTGTCTTCTCCAAGCCTAGTCACTCAATGGTGAGCTCTGCAGCAAACTAAAAACAATCCCAATAGCAGGGAAGGGAGTGGCTTCTGATATTAACTAAAATGTTCAAGGTTATGCAGAACTAGTCGGATAGCTAAGGTCAATGTTTGGTGCCTGTGTTTTTGAGACCTCACAGTTTCCTCTTATGTTTCCTTCCCTTCCTCATTAATTCCCACTTAACTCCCCATTTGAGCTTTTCTGAACTCATTCTGGCTCTTTCTAAAGGAAATCTATCAGAAAGTATACAATAAACTCTCTTCCTCTTTGGAAAGAGTTTATTTTAACCAAAAAGGAGACTTATCCCAAGGGAATTATTATCATCTGGGGAATGTCGTACACCAGGAGTGTAGAATGATGATTTCCGGAGCTAAACCACACCTAACCAAACCAAATCAAACAGATTGCTGTGGAGTTGACTGCAACTCATAAAGACCCTACACGACAGAGTAGAATTGACCAACATGGTTTCCAAGGCTGTGCATCTTTATGGAAACAGACTGCCTCATCTTTTTCTTGCAGGACAACTTGTGCATTCAAACCACTGACCTTTTGGTCAGCAGCCAAATGCTCTCACCTTTGTGTCATTAGAGCTCCTTTTTTAGGGGCAAGACACCACAAAATTAAATTTAATCAAGTAACTCTCATTTAAACCAGCCCATTGAAAGGTCAGTGTAACCCAGCAACTTGGATTCAGTGAAAACCTGTCTGACTATTGCATTTACTCATTAGTTTTCCAAGCTTAGATATTTGCTTCTGTTACTGACAAAAACTCAGTAAGGTGTGATGACCTAGATGGTGGAATGTAGACCCACTCACTGTGCATTTACTTTTTTGTTTTTGCTTTTGTTTTGAAAAGAACTTTTCAACTACTTCCAGATACAAGGAGTCAGGGGGGTCACTAGTAAACAGGTTTTTTTGTTCAGAGAGGATTTATGTGAATGTTCCCTCTCAGTTTTCAGATGTAGGTCAAGAAGTCACACATTTCCTGAAGGAAAGGTCTAACGCAGGGGTGGCAAACCAAAGCTAGGAAGCTCATAAAACTGTGCATCAGCCACATTAAAGATGGCTAGAGGGGGGCAGCTTGGTGGCTGGCTGGAGAACACAGGCTTCATCTCTAGGGGGCAGCTGCTGCTCGTTGTCATGCAGGAATCCAAGCTCAGTGTTTGGTAGATTCTCATAAAAAGCAAGAACACTGAATCTTTATGTTAAACCTCCCATTTTCAAATGTTGGCCTCACTAAAGGCAACAAAAATTATCTTTGGGCCATATCCAGGACATGTTGTTATGTGCCGTCGAGTCGGCGACTCACTGCGACACCTCCTTGGGTTTCCGAGGCAGAATCACTACGGAAATAGATTGCCCAACCTTCCTTCTGAGGAGTGGCTGGTGGGTTTGAACTGCCAGCCTTCTGGTTAGCAGTCAAGTGCCTTAGGCACTACACTACCAGAGCTCCTATCCAAGCCCTAGACCAATAGTTTGCCATCTCTGGATCAATAGCGGAATGACAGTGTGGTAGAAGCTGTCTGGAAAACCTGGGCCCTGGATCACTTACCAAATTTCTCACAATCAGAACGACGACCCCCTGTCCAATTTGACCCTCACACGGCCAGTTTCCTTGCCTATCAATAAAGAGGTACAGATAATACTTCTCAAATGCATGCCTTTTTAAATGGTAAGAAAACCTGCAGTAAATGGCTGTGAACTTTTGACTTTATCTTTTCTGGGATAAAAATGCAGTCATGACAGTAGTAGAAATAGTGGCTATTACCTCGTCTGGTGCTTATACTTCTTTACTGTTAAACACCACCTACGTCATTCAGCATTTAAATATTCAGAATTATTGAGAATTTTTCAATTGACATTAATGACTGCAACTAAGAATTTGGTTCTGTATAAGGCTTGCCTATCCTAACTAAGTACTCCGTGATTTTTTTGTTCTTTTTCTAATGCCCTTAATTAGATTTATAGACTCTTTACAGTGTTTTATGTTGATGAGGGACTTAGAATACGGCACACACTAATAAAATATCCCCACTATCCAACTTGTGCTTTTGCATGTTTTATTTCAGTGAATAATGAGTGTTAAATAATGTTCTGAATATGTTGTCGAGGATGTTCTAAAGAAATATGGACTGATGATCCATCAGGAAGCATTAATAAACATACAACCACATAGAATTGGTGACTGAGAGAAAGTGATTCATTGGGTTGTAAAGCACTAAGGAATTTGGGTCATGAATGCCTATTACAAATAAAAATGTATGAGAAAACAACACTTATACATTCTCATTTTTTAAATTTCCTTTCTGTGACTTTTAGCTTGCCTAAATGTTTTAAAATTGAAGATAATCATTGTGTAACATTCTCAATCCTGGGGTAAGGAAATTTACTCTACTATATGTAGTTTCTTTTTCACATGACACAGCCATTTTCATGGTTATAGCTAATTAGCTTCCTTTCGACATTAGATACCGAGGATGTTTAAGCAACGTAAACTAGCTGTCATCCAGCAGCATCATAATCAAAATGGCATAAAATTTGCCATAAAACCTGCAGCTAATAACATTTATAAGACACCTTATTACATAAGGATATTGGCAAAGCTCAGACACTGTACATCACAATGCTTCCCTAGGGACCTGATTCATTTTCCTAATGACTGCGTATGGGTTTACATTCAGAGCGTTTATGCACGTGCCTGAGCACAGGGCTTACCCAGCCAGACTGATAAGAACTGAGCAGGAGTGGCATACAAATCCAGCCATGAAATCTGAAAATCCACAATCTGACCACCTTTATTATTTACCAGCTAAGCCTTCTCAACATTTCTTGGCCATGCTGGTTTTAATGTTTTTCCAATGTTTTATTTAAACATGTTTACACCCTGCTGTCTACATGACTGAGAGACTTTAATCTTTTTTTTCTCCATGCTCTATTTCTGTAGGCTTTACACTTCTGTTTATCTTTCAAGGCTAAACTCAAGTCATGTGTCTTCCATGGCTATCCATGATGACTCCATTCACACTGACCTCTTCCTTTGTGTCTTCATTGCTTCGGTTATCTGTCCTGAGTAATCAGTCTCCCTCCCTGCCTATTTTTTTCATTTGTTAACAAATTGACTATAATACAAAAGAGTTTACTTTCAATTTATCCCTGAATCATAAGCAGAAACTCTGAAAGTACATTAGGGTCTCTTGTTCCACCATCAAATGGTATTGGACCAGTCCTATTTCCCTCTCAGTCTCATGGAAGAGTCAGCTACAGCATGGTAGTTGCCTTGGCCTATTGTCCATGGCTCTGTCCATTGACCTGATTCCTGAGTTTTCTTTTTTTTTTTTTTTCCTGTTGTTGTTGTTGTTGTTATTTTTATATTGCCTTGAATAAAACCTCCTAAATCATGACTCAAGCATTCACTAGTTACCAAGAACAACTACCACTTAAAATTGACACCACTACCAATCCCATCCAGTCATTCCTGATGCAGCAATTTGAATGTCAAATATAATCTACATGGTCAAGATTTTTCTATTTCTCGTCTTGGTGATGCCTCTCTGGAGAGTTGAACCAATGTTATTACCTAAATCACCTCCTCTAGCTCTATATAGAAGTGATCCTGAATGCCCTAAAACTTGGATGCTGTCAAATATGATAATCACTTTAACTTTTCTTATCATGCAACTTAAGTGGTATATTATACCCTAGCCAATTCGCTGATTATGCCATGTGTAAAGCTTGCAGTACTTTCTAACTAGATTATAAGCTTCTTATGAAAAAAGACCTTGTCATTATACTACTTTATCAAAGCTTTAATGCCTTTAGTACTCCTAGGCATGTGGTAGTGCTCATACATTCATTAATGATTATCTTCCCCAAACAACTTATACTCAGCATGATTATAATGCAATAAAGACATCACTCTATCACATAATAGGATCTGGCTACCCACCAATGGAAAGTGCACCAAAGTCACTGTTTGCAAGATATGCTCCAAATCCATCTTAAACCTCCACTTACTTGCTGTGATTTCTCTTTTTTTTTTTTTTACTCTAAATTTGATTGTACGTGTTGCTCAATCCTTAGTTTACAACTTCAGGCTTCATTTCTAAATATCTAGTATTCTACTAAGAGCTCTGGTCGTGTAGTGCTTAAGGCATTTGACTGCTAACCAGAAGGCTGGTGGCTCAAACCCACCAGCTACTCGTCAAAAGGAAGGTTGGACAATTTACTTCCATAGTGATACCACCTCAAAAACACAAGGAGGGGGTCACTATGAGTCAGATACGACTCCACGGCAGGGAGTGTGGTTTTTCATTTTGAGTCTTCTACTGCTTTTTGACCCTTGACTTCCAGGTCTTTTCTGGTGGCAAATTTTTTAGGTACGACTCAAAAGTAATTCTCGAAAGTATTGCCCAGCACACAATCTGGTTAAGTGTGGATTTTCCTCTTAGATTCTTTTTTCCCTCCTAGTCTCCAGCCTTGGAGTACTGCCTTTCAGACATTTATATTTTTTCACCTCTCTGATATTGCTCACATCATCTCCTATACCCATCCCAGAGAGTCCTCCTCACTAGATATCTAATTTTTCTCCATCTGATATCTGATACCGATGTATATGAACGTGTGTGTGTGTGTGTATTTGTAATATATATATACACACACAAAGTAACTTAGTATCTTATCCTCAAATGATAGATGCAAAATATTGTGATAGAAAATCTGGAAATATTTTAAAAATGTAATCCATGCCAAGTAATTGGTAATGATATGGATAATCAGGCAGGGATGATCAAATTATCTCCCTATTTCTTAGTGGAATCTTTTTGGTATTGTTGATTACAGATTATTATGATGAATAGAATGGGCAGATGTGAGAGGGGATTAAGGAAAATATTATACTATGAATGAAGCTATATATAACGTTTTTATTAAAAACTTGAGGCTTCTTATGGTGTCCTTGGATATTAATCACTCAGTGATATTTTCTGGGGGAGACACAGAACAATTAGATGACTTTAGAAAGGGAAATGATCTCTTCATTTTAGAAAGCTGCTTTGGATCTTATAGCTGGCAGTCATACAAATAACCCAGTAGTTACTATACTAATGTTTGGAAAATTCTTGCCTCCATTACACTTACTTTTTCCTGTGACTGGGGAAGCCACAATATACAAGTAGAAGACATCTACAGTTAAGAGAAAGGTAAAACAGGGAAAGGATGTTGGGTATGCCTAACAAGGTTAAGGTGAACTAATTCAAGTAGAAAAAGCAAGATGAGTTTCACTGATCCTGTAACATTGTGCAAAGACTTGAAAGAGGAGAAGGAGTGAGCCATAAGGATATATGGAGGAGTCATACTCCAGGCATAGGGGACAGCCAGAGATAAGGAAATATTTTAGCCTTTCCAGGTAATAGCAAGCAAGGACCCCTCTAAGGTTGATGGTCATACTTAAATTCATATCAGTCAAATGGTATGTGTTATTTGGTTTTGTTTTGTTTCTGGCTCTATGGATCAGCATTGCTGGTAGTTGAGTTTAACCAGGTTTCGGGTTTGCCAAGTGAGTATAATAAAGAGAAAGAGGAGCAAAGGTGTTGAGAGGGTGTGCAAGGAAGTGATAATGAGGATGAAATCTCAACTAAGTAAGGAGGGAAATGAAAATATTGGAAGGAATGAGAGACACTTAAAAGGTGGCAGAGTCAACCCACTGTAGGGCCTTGTAAGGTGAAAGACATTAGATCTGATGTTAAGTGTAAGCTGGAAAGATAAGTGATGACTATCAGAGAATGAAATGTTTAAAATGTAGGCTATAGACCAACCCAAACTAAACCCACTGCCGTCGAGTCATGGTCTGACTCATAGCGACCCCTCCTTGGGTTTCCAAGGTAGTATCACTTATGGAAGTAGATTGCCTAACCTTCCTTCTGAGGATGGCTGGTGGGTTTGAACCTCCAGCCTTCTGGTTATCAGTCAAATGCCTTAGGCACTATGCCACCAGAGCTCCTAGGACAGAGAGGGTCTATTGCGATGATAAATTTCAATATGTAGCTGTGTCTGCCAATAGCTGAAGTAAAGTAAAATTCAAGATACTTGCAAAAAAGATCAAACCCAGAGGACAGAGTACAAAGCATGATTTAAAAAAAAAAAAAAAAATTGTTGAGTAGAATATGATCCCAGGATGAAGTGAGCAAATTGGTACATGTCTACTAACCTAAAGATGACTATTCAAACTCAGCAAGTGGTACCTAAGAAAAAGGCCTGGTGAACTGCTTCCATAAACATGGCCAAAAAACCCTATGTGGCAGGACCATGTAACATAGAAGATCACCATAAGTCAAAATCAACTCAGTGACAACGAGTTTGCTCTTTGATTTTGGTTGAAAAGAATGAGAATGAACCAGGAATTAAAATATTCTAGGAATGAGGTAGGGTGACCCCAAGACTTTATGGAAGACTTCAGCAAGAAGGAGAAGCAGATCATTTAATCTGATGACATGAATTTCTCACTCAAACTCACTGCCACTGAGTTGGATCTGACTTATAGTGATACCTCTTTGGGTTTCTGAGTCAGTATCACTATGGAAGTAGATTGCCAAACCTTCCTTCCAAGGAGTGGCTGGTGGGTTTGAACTGTCAGCCTTCTGGTTATCAGTCAAATGCCTTAGGCACTATACCACCAGAGCTCCCAACATGAAATTAAGAAGGATAAAAAGTGAATTAGAGAGGAAAGAAGGAGGATTTCCACCCTACCATCAGGTCCAATGATAAGTGAAGTTTGAGAGAGAAATGAGTCACCTTTTGAGAGGAATTCTGGGGAATCAGCCTCTTTGGGCATGCCAAGATTCATTGTGACCAGTGAGTCTCACACCTATCAAAACCAATGATCCATTTTTATAAATAAATATTTATATTGCCACTTTGAATCCTGGTACAAAGTCATAGATGATTTAACTTACATAAACTGTAATACTAAAAAGAAAAAAAATGAACATAGCAGAGAAATGTAAGTATAGTAATCTTAAAGAAGAAAAGTTTTTATGTATGGAATTATTTTAAATATATAAATACTCAGGCACCTGGTCCCTAGAAATCACAGTGTGGAGGTTAGCTGACCTATGCTGATAACAGTTGCAAGTCAATACTGGTAGGGGTAGTGTGTTTTCTGGGCAGCTCAAGTGACTGAGAAGGAAATGAGAACATGTGAACAATTTTTTTCAATGATGACAATTCTTGGTAAAGTTCTGAATAAGGCAAAGCAATACCTACCCCTGATTTTCCCACTAGCTCCAATTCTGTACATTTTCTTACATATTATCACTAGGTAAAAATTTTTCACCTTTATAACGTAAAATTGAGTTGTGTTCTAACTTCAGGCAATAATAAATTGCTCTTTTACCTGCATGAATTTCCAGTGGGACATCTGAAAACCATAAAGAATGCAAACCAAATCTGTCTTGTGCAATCATTCCCCTCTTGCTAGAGACATCTACCGGATGCCTGTCACTGTGTGCCATCAAAACACAAGTAACTATGAAAACTAAGAGTATTTACACACATTGCTGAAATGGACCCATTCTGATGATGATGAGACAAAAAAATAGATGAATATTCATCTCAGTTTGTTGTTGTTGTTGTTATGTGCCATCGAGTCAGCCCTGACACATAGCGACCCCTCCTTGGGTTTCCGAGGCTTAGAGGGAAAAAAAAAAAAATTAAACCAAAACACAATTCTTGAACACAACCTTGAAATGGTGATCTAGATAATTTTCAAAGTGATTTTTAAAAAAGGAAATATTTTCCACAATAGCTAAAATTGAGTATACATATATACCTTGATAGGTTAAAATTATATGTAGTTTTTCATTATTCAAAAATTAGATGTTCCCATCCTCTATTCTCTCCAGGTGCATGGGATTAAAAAAGAGGAAAGCAAAAAATGTCCATAGAATACTGCAAACTGCTATTCCCCCCTAAAAAAATTCTGAGAATTCAGAAATTCTTTTGAGAATTCTGCAAATCTAAACTTCAGCTGGATTTATCATCTAGTGAATGTACCTTCTGTGTGCTACCTTAGTGTGGGTAGGCCTGTGAGGGAATGAATGCACATTCACACACCTGCACTCTTACATTGAGATTCACATAGACAAAGCTGCTCACTTTTGCTAGGAAATCTTAAAGACAGTGTTTGTTTGCATTTATGTGTCTAACTTGCTATTTAGTTGAAGCGTCCAGATAATTAAGAAGATAGCAGTCTTAAAGGTGCTGACCAGATGGATATGAGAGTGGTGTTGGTAATGGTAAGAAAAATCAAACCTGAGGGATTGACTTAATATAGTTACAAATGCTATTTTCAACAAAAAGAGTTGAAATAAGATTTCGTTATTCATAGCTGAAACACAGTAACAGAACAAATCACCCCCCATTCTATCAACATTTATCATAAAATTTCCACCATCAAAGTCTTTTCAGGCTGTAATATAAATGCAACCTAGTTCTGTCTTTACACATATATCCACGTGCTGATATATGCACATGCATTTTGTGTGCATAGATAAGCATAGTTTGGTTTTTATTCATCAAACATTTCAGAATATTTTTCAGATATTTTGCCCTCTCTTCTCTTAGCTTTTTAAAGCAATTTAATAGGAAAAAAAAAATAATCCATGTATTTTTTTATTCATTTACACTTCAATCATCCCCCATGTTGTTTAATACGAGCTATTTGATATTCAAGAGCCCTTGGGCCTTTCAAAGATGCTTTGGAAATCTTTTTTTTTTTGTTCCCCTAATATAAGAAGCAGCATTTTGCCAAAGGCAAGCCATCATAAATGCCAAGGGAACAAGGTGCTGCTCCACTCTGAACTGGTGAATTTTGAGTAATATCTGAATTTGTGGAATAGAGAGCTCTTTGTAGCTTGCAGTATGTGCATACTTGGGCATATCTGTCTTATATAGCCAAATATCAATCTGTGACATTATCTGTGTTTCCTTAAGAATGATAATTTAAACTCATTCTGGTAAGACACCCTGTACAGATTTATTCTTAGCATATCTCCTCTCCCTCCTCTTGTCCGACTTCTTCTCTATCCTTCTCCTCCCCCTCTTCATCCTCTACTCCCCCTTCTTCTCCCCCTCCCCCCATCCTCCTCCTCCTCCTCTTCTTCTAATTATGGCATGAACAGAGCCATTGCATCTAACTGATATTTTCTCTTAGGATAATTTTTCTCACACTGAGAGAGGAAAGACAGAGTAGCTTGAAATAATCTTGGAACTTTGACCTCTCAATTGGTTTCAAAGTCTTTCCTACAAAATTATACTGATAATGACACTATGTATACTTAATTCCAGAGATGTGAGGCTCACTGACTTAAACAGGCAACATCCGTCCTTAAATATTTTCATAATTCACCTCTTTTCCTAGGGAAAGATCTGGGATTTGAGGAGCTTGCAGTCTATGTTTCAGAGACCTTCCATAAAGAAAATATTCAAAATTACAAATAAAAATCAGGTATAAAAGTAGCTATTTATTTAAAATGTAAAAAGAAACCACAGCATATTTTATACTTTTGAATTATCAAAATCCAAAAAATAATATACTTGTATTTACTGTAATACATTTACTAGTTAGCTGCTTGATATACCTATCTGCTATTTTCACAAATTTTATTTGATTTCTGGCCCTTTGATTGCTTCTTTATATGATAGACATCATTTTTACATATCTGAAGAGGAAAATGATTCAGTCTTTCCTTTAGCAAGATTGATGGAATATGTTTTTAATCATTGATAGCTTATTAAATTTTGTTTTATCATCTTAACACATTATTGGTAATATCACTTAAAATTCTTAAGATTGTTTCAAACTGGGAAAACATCTCTCAAGTTTCTTTCATATATAAATTGTAAGATGTCAGAGCATTTCATATTTTAAGTATGTATAGTGACAAATCTAAAATTCATTTTGAACTGATGACACCCATTGACAAATTTGTGGTGGATGTCCTCTTGGTAGAGCCTATTATGAGATTGATGTTATCTTCAACAATGTTTGTAAATTGTATCAAATCAAGAAATTAGTTAGGACCTGTAGAAAAAGGAAAAGATCATTTCAGATAAAGAGAATTGTAGGTAAAGATATGACTTGTACAGACAAGGAATACAGTTTGAATGGACTGAAGTGTAGAATACCAAAGGATGACCAGCCAATAAATATGTGTTGGAGCCAAGTAAGGAGAAAATTAATGCTGAAAGATAAATAGTGGTTTTTGTTTTTTTTTTTTCAGTGAGGATTTTAAGTAGATATAGTGTCATTATTGGGAGCACTATTGGCATAGTGCCTCAGACATTTGACTGACAACCAGAAGGCTGGCTGCTCAAACCCACCAGCTACTCCTCGGAAGGAAAGTTGGGCAATCTGCTTCCACAGAGATACCACCTGGGAAACCCAAGGATGGGTCGCTATGAGTCCATTCGACAATAGTGTTTTTTTTTTTTTTTTAAGTGTCATTATCAGTCTTGAATTTAAAAGAATTTATGAACTAATTGACAGGTCAAAGTTTCATGAATCTTCAATTATTCTGCCTCTGTATTTTTCAACAAGAGAAAGATTATCCTAAGAGATAACAACTGGGCATAATGGCTCTGTTCATGTCCTAATTAAAAGAAGAAGAGATGGAAGAGGAAGAGGAAGAGAAAGAAGAAGAAGGAAGAGGAAGAAAGGAGGAAAAAGAGAAAGAACAGAAGAAAAAGAAGAAGAAGAAGAAAAAGAAGAAGAAGAAGAAAATACTACTACTACTACTATTAAAATACTACTATTATTCAAGTTTATGTACCAACCACCAAAGCCAAAGATGAAGAAGTTGAAGATTTTTCCCAACTTTAACAGTCTGAAATGGACTCAACATGTAATCAAGATATGCTGATTAACACTGGTGATTGGAATGCAAAAGTTGGAAACAAAGAAAAATAGTCAGTAGTTGGAAAATATGGTCTTGGTGATAGAAATGATGCTGAAGATCTCATGATAGAATTTTGCAAGACCAACGACTTACTCATTGCAAATACCTTCTTTCAATAACATAAACAACAGCTGTACACATGGTCTTCACTAGATAGACTACACAGGAATCAGATCGACTGTATCTGTGGCAAGACGTGATGGAAGAGGAGGAAATTAAGCCTAATTAAATGTGTCTGCAAACTAATTTCCTCTTATTAAAATTTCAAAGATGGCTGTAAAACAAAACAAAACAAAACTCACTGCCGATGAGTCAATTTGACTCATAGCAACCCCTCCTTGGGATTCCGAGGCAGTATCTCTATGGAAGTAGATTGCCCAATATTCCTTCTGAGAAGGGGCTGGTGAGTTTGAACTGTCAGCCTTCTGGTTAGCAGTCAAATGCTTTAGGTACTATTCCTCCACAACAGTAGCAGGTACTATAAAGCCACCTGACATAAAAGCTAATGTGGCAGAAGTTAGAGTGGGAAAAGAAAGAAAATGGAAAAACATCTCATTCTGTAAGCTTTACAAAAGAATAGGGAGAAGTGAAACCTTGCTTGCTTTGTTTGTACTTGTTGGGCCATTCAAGTGATGGGTCCTATTGCACAATGTTTCATTGTCTCAATATTAATATGCGTTTGCTCTCCCCCTCTGCATTTTGGCCCTGGTTATATACTCTAAAATCTCTGCAGTGTGATTTTTTCTATCATGTGGGGGCAACTGTATGCATTTGCTCAAGAGTCTCTTTCTTCTCCCTGATAAACACTACTCCCAGTGTCGCGCTCCAGAGTGTGTATGGTGTCGCGCTCCAGAGTGTGTATGAAGCACTTCCTTCCTGCCCACCCCAGGCCTCCAAATTGCTGTTGAACCTCAATTTTTTCTCTTGGGAGCAAAGCATAACAGTAGACATTTGGTGGTATGGCTTATATAATTTGTTATTTCAACTACTTCAAAGCACATTGAGCAATAAGTATTTAAATTAAAAATCTACATAATCTATGGTCATTACTAGCACTTGTTGGTTTCTTCTCTAGAAAATATATGCACATGTACTAAGTGAGTCACATAGCAGGATATTTGCCACAACATTGTTCACAGCAGGGAAAGATGATCAATCATCCAAATATTAATCTAGCAAGGAAATACTTTAAATATGTGGTTTATATTATAGCATATTATATAGAAGATCTCTTGATTGATAGATAGGTAGATAAATTGATTGACTTATTTATAGAATGCCAAGATATATTTTTGAGAGAAAATAAAACAAAACCACCAGAATGTGAACACCTGAACTATTGCCCTAAAATAATCTTCAAACATTAAACCCAAATACCTCTTGAAGTCTTCTTAAACCCAAATAATGATTTAACTTACCTAGTAAAGATATCTGCCTTGAGCATTATGCTTTTTTTAAGAACTATCAAGGAGAGGCAGGGCAAGATGGCGGACTAGGCAGAAAGATTGCACAGACCCTCTTCAACAAAGAAAAGGGAAACCAATTAACACAGACACAGAAGATAATCTTGGACCCCGAGCCTTGAAGGAAA